>NW_004443943.1:23407910-23425524 GCF_000243295.1 Trichechus manatus latirostris
TGTGGGGTTGTTAACCAATGTCATAAAACAGCATGTGTGTTACTGTTACATGAGAAACTATCTGTTCTGTAAGCCTTCACCTGAAGTACAATAAAATATTTAAAAAAAAAAAAAATCATAAGCTGTTCAGAAAAGCAATTAGATTATCTTCATATATGAAGGAATGAATCAAAGGTCTGAATGTTGAGGAAGACATATATACCCATTAATAACTATTCTTTTTATTCTTTGGGTTGACAAATACATGCAGGCCACCACTCTTCCAAACCAATGCCCATGGATACACAGCACTAATCAATCAAGGTACTGCTTTCTGCTAAACCTAGATATAGCCTCAGAATTCTCAAAACAGTGCTCAAAACTAGCCACTACCAATTGACCAGACTTGGTATTAGCACTGAAACCTGTTCACCACTCCTGCCTAGGCAGAAGGCTCTCTGCATAGTCTAATGTACACAACGGGTATTTAATAAATACAATGAGAAAACAATGAATAAATGCTGAAATGTAGTTTATTAGCAACTTAGTAAAAGAAGTTTCAAGTATGTAAACTGACTGACTGCAATAATACTCTTTTAGAAAGATAAGAAAGGGAGGTAACAAAATGCATCCAGATAAGAACACTGAAGAAAACGGTCTATTAATGAGGACTTTGCCATTAATCCTGCTGAGAGTCCACTCAAATGTTATATTTGTAACTCATGAAAATAAGCACAAAAACATTTTTCTATAAATCCTAATATATATATTCCTCTAAAAATAGGCAAAAATTTGAACATAAATACTTATTAAAATAGGACATTCATTTTATATAAACTGAAACATAAGACTAAAATAAAATAGCAGTGTGTGCTAAGCCATACCTTCTGAAGTTACTCATTTTAAACATTCACCTTAATAGGGTGGCAGAGTGGTGATGACATGATGCAAACTGTACTATAACAAATTTATACCATTTTATAGTCTTCTGAGAAGAGGGCTGAAATAATCATTAGAAATACACACACACAAAGAGAGAGAGAGAGAAAGTTACAGGTGAAGATTAAGGCAATGATAATGTCTCTTTTCATTTAAACTGCTCCTTTTGTAGACCATGGCAAATATAATAAACTCGACCCCTAAACAGAGCAACACTTAAAATGTTTACTTTTCACTGCCGTCCTTGATTATCGCTGAGAATAGGCACCCCAAGACAAGGTCAAGACAAGGTCAAGACAAGTTCTTTCTCAAGAGACAGAATGTGTTTTAAAATATCTTGAAATTAGAAAATACTAAAAGGAAGGATTCAAACAACGTCTTAAGGAGAAATAACATTTCATTTCCCTGAAAATGCTGACAAAGTCCCTGAGCAAAGGTGGGGAAGTTGAGCACCCCTATTCTATGGGAAGACAGTGCGAGGTAAGCATCTCTTCTCCACCAATCTGCTACTTAGAGACTGTTGGCTGAAAGGCTAGTCTAATCCACTTTCAAAACATTCCAGGAAATGCTAAAATCAAACCAAACCAGTTGCTGTGGAGTGGATTCAGACTCATGGAGACCCCACGTGTTGCAGAGCAGAACTGCAGTCCATCGGGTTTTCAAGGCTGTTACCTTTCACAAGCAGATTGCGGGGCCTTTCTTCTGTGGTTCCTTTGGGTAGGTTCGATCCATCAATCTTTTGGTTAGTGGTTGAGCACTTAACCATACATGCCATGCAGAAAGCTCTTTTAAAATACTTTCTTTGGAAAAACTTTGAGTTGGCCATGACACTTAATGAGAAAGTTATTTTATAACTTAGCTGCATTTTAACCAGAAGAGGGGGAAAAAGGCAAGGAACCACAGTAGTGGATTAGGAGATCATGGAGAACGGCAGTAATCCCTTCCGTCAGAGGCTTCCCCTGGGAAGTGGCCAAATGAGCAGAGGCCGATTCAGGCTACCTGTATTCTTCATCTTACCATTTTCCAACTCTCAGAAGTTTCCCTGTTACACTCAACCTCTGAGCTGTCCACTCCAGCCAAAATGGTTTATAACAAACACTGTCTTCCTTTCTGTTCCTGCTTCACCTCATTTCTTACGCCATCCCCACAACCTGTGGGGCTTCTCTCTACCTAGCCAAGTTCTACTTATTCTTCAAAACTGCTCAAATGTTCGTTTCTACGTGACACGTGCCCTGACCAACCCCTAACACAGCATGATCTTACCAACTTTTGTAATAATAACATTAGCTAACATTTACTAAGCACAACTGTCAAGTCTTCATATGAACATTTAATCCTTTCAAAACTCTATGAGATTAAAAAAACCAAACCAAACCCGTTGCCGTCAAATTGATTCCGACTCATAGCGACCCTACAGGACAGAATAGAACTGCTCCTCCCCTCATTTTACAGATTAAGAAAACAAAAGAACAGAGAAGTTAAATAATCTGTTCAAGATCACATAACTCATCAGTGTTGAGTTTACAAATTTAGGAGTACATTCTTGCTAATCCCTAGTTGGCTTCACGTCATTGGAGATTTGCGTCTTGCTATGGCACTGAACCAGGTTTCAGAAGAGCTTCCAGAATAAGACAGACTAGAAAGAAAGGCCTGGCAATCTACTTCCAAAAATCATCCAATGAAAACCTTATAGATCCCAAGGGCCTAATCCACAACCAATCATGGGTATGGTGCAGGACGAGGCAGCATTCCATTCCACTGAGCATGGGGTCACCAGGAGTCAGGGGCCAACTCAACCGCAGCTGACACCAACAAAGTCAGCTTCATTAAGAGCAAAAACTAAATCAAGGAAATATGAAAAAATGCAACAGTACAAAACAGCTAAAAACGGTACTAAATACCGAACAACTTTTCCACTTGAGTCTTTAGTCTGCCCTAAGAACAAAACCTTCCTAAGAAGTTATTTGTGCTCTACTGGAAACAGGAATGATCTTTATTCTCAAGAAGTCTCCAGTGTTAGATCTCTTTTATTTAAATATTCTGTATATGAGCCAGGAGAGGAGCCACACAAAAGTTTTCTCCCTTGGCAAAAGTCATGAATTAACTTTTCTCAGGAAGAACACTTTAGGAGATAATGTTACTGACACATTCATGTAAAATCTGAATAAAGAAATTAGAATTATACAGACAAGCAAAGGACTGAAGGCTCAGAACAAGCACCCAAACATCATTTTTCATTTTCATGGGAAGGGGGAAAGATATCCATTTACTCTAAAATACATATCAAAAAGAGCAAAATTCAGCTCTGAAAATATTTTAGAAATCATAATTTCAATGCCTTTAATTATTTATTTAAAACACATATATCAAATTTCCAGAATTCCCATCTACAAATAAATTAGAAGTCTATTTTTAGATATAGTCTCTTGAGATAACTGCTCTGTCTCAAAATAACTTTGTACCTAAATAAACTTTTAGTCTGCCATACAGTACAGCTGCAAACAGGAGAGTGAATTATGGCATTTCCTAAAAACCAGATCTGTATTAAAGCACTCAGAATTCCCCTTATAATAAACAGTTTATTCTCTTTATAAACCTTCAAATAAGTTTTATGAGTTCCTAACAGAGACAAAGGCAAAAAAAAAAAAAGGCTGCCATTTGCCAAAGTAAAGCAAACAAAAACATTTCTGAAGTCACTCACTGGTGTAATAAATACAAAGTATTTATAGCAGAAGAGTAGGCTAGACATAGTTTGGATCTTCAAACATTAGAAGTTCCAAAGATACCAGAGGTACAATTCACAAACGAATCATAACAAAACCTCCCCAAGACTAATATACACCTTAAACAAGCAATGGTCTGGGTTTGTTCACTAAACTCTAAGCTTTCACGCTTTCAACACCGCATATTCTTGTTCCTGGTATCTCCTTATTACTCAAGTCACTCAACAAGCACTGATTAAATAACACTTAAGGCCAAGCACAGTGCCGGGGTATGTAGCAGAACAACATAAAAAAGCTGACTTTGTGATCTTGTGGCAGAAACAGAACGCATAAAGATTCAAGGTTACAGTGTAAGCCATAAAATGTTTTCAGATTCCTGTGCCCTTGATTACTGTTTCTTTGATGCTGACATCTTTATATAGTGTTACTGTGGAAACTGTATGTACAAGATGGGTAGAAAAAGCAAGGACTAAGGATCAGGAAGCTCACATTCTTTCTGTGGTCTTGGGCCAGACACTGAGCCTCCGCTGGCCATTAGAAAAATGACAGGGTTAAACTTTCCAGTTCTAAAACTCTGATTCTCAATCTGAAATAGTTTTTAATGAAGTCTTTTGGGATTTTAGTAGACATGATAATCTAATGCTAGATGCTTCCATGTACTTCCAGTTTCAGAAAACCAAGTAAGTTAAACCACACCCTAAATACCTCTCACTCTAGAGAGCGCTTTTAATGACCGTTCGATCACCTATTAGGAGTCCATCTTTCATGAAAGTGTTCCTTAATTTTCTTTTCCAACAATATGTCCTGTAATCCACATATGATCCAATTACAAAAATTGATAGGAACACATCTGTATATATTCTAAATGTGTATGTATTCTAAAAGTCCACATCATTCTTCTGAGAATAGTAAAAGAGCTTTGGATAAATAAGCACGTTAAAAAATACCAGACAGGTCAAATGGTCAACTGAATTCTAATTCATTAGGTAAGGTAAGAGAAGGCGGCTTTGTGGAACTGCATAAGGTAAGTTGCCCCTTCTCAGCACCAGCTGAATAATTTGTGGGGCCCAGTACAGAATGAAAATGCAGAACCCTTAGTTCAAAATTATTAAGAATTTCAAGACGGTGGCAGCAGAGCACTATATCAGGCACAGGGCCGTTCCGAAAGCAGGATCCTGTGTGACTGCACAGGTTGCATGCCCATGAAGTTGGCGCTATTCCTCCTTAATGCTAACCCAAACATCTCCTCAGTAACAGCCCATTACGGAGCTAGACGTAGCCAATCATTTCTTTAAGCACTTAAAAATACTATACCCAGTGGTTTACTGTCCTACTTCTAGGATAAAGGACTATATAGAGCACACTGGCTGAGAGCAGACGACATTAATTCACCATGCCAGGGTTTAAATCCCACCTCTACATTCCTGCCTGGGTGGCCTCAGGTTAAGTTACTTAACCTCTAACCTCTCTGGCCTCAGTTTCCTCATTTTAAAAAAAGGAATAACACAACTCACCTCAGTTACTAACATATGTTTAAAATATGAGTTAATATGTGCTCAGCACATACTAAATGCCACAGGAACTAAATTAACTATTATTTATTACCTGGAAACAGTTTTCACACACAGTTAATCCAAAAGGCAAACTTTAGCTTTCAAAAACTGTCCTTTAATTATGGACAAGGTTTGAAAAAGCACTTCACAAAACAGACTATTCAAATGGCCCAAAAACATACGAACTAATAATCACTCTAACTAGTAGGGAAATACAAATTCAAATTACAATCAGTTTTCACAATTCACCCACCAGAATGGCTAAAATTAAAAAAAAAAAAAAAGAGAGAAGAGAAAAAAGTCTTGCCATCATGTTGAACAATTGAAACTCTCATCCATTACTGGTAAAAGGGTAAATTGATCAATCTTTGGCAAAATGTTTGGCAGTATCTACCAAAAGTGAACACTGACACAGCCCATCACCTGCTTCTCTAATCTCAAGAATACCCTCAACAGAAATATGTCTAAATATGTCTACCACCGACATGTACAAGAATTTTCATAGCATCATTACTGATAATAGCCAGAAACTGGAAATAACCCAAACACTCATCAACTGTAGAATGAATAAGCTAATTGTGTCATATTCATAAAATGTAAGGTGGAGTCAAATGTCAAATGAAGCAACTTCAGCTATACACAACTTGATGAATCTTACAGAAATATTATTTAGCCAAAGAATCTAGACACAAAGAAGACATAGTACAGAAACTTATATGAAAGTCAGAAACAGACAAAATGAATTTAGTGTGTTTCAAGTCAGGATAATGCTTGTATTTCCAAAGAATGCTTACATTTTAGAGAGGGGTGGAAAGCGGGCAGGACTTCTGTGGTGCTGGCATTGTTCTTAATTCATTCTATGTGGCAGTGATCTTGGTGTGTTTATTAGTAGAAATTTATTAGCTCTGTATGTATGATGTGTTCACTTGTCTTATTATTGTATACTTCAATAAAATATTAGGAAATAAAAAAAATTGTCCTTTAATTAATAATTCAATTCCTCAAGTATTTATTAAACACTTACTCTAAACTCAGCAATCTTCCCTTGGCAGTTTTGCTCCTCCCCCCTTCAGTATCGTTTGTTATTCACTGGCTATTCCGGCCTTCTTACGGAAAAAAAAACTTCACTTGATCTTCAGCATTGTTATGCGTATTTTTCAAGAAACTTGAAAAAAGTAAAAGATTTCGGAATAATACAAAAAATAATAATTGTAATGACACTTATTTGAATTTTATACTTACATCTTAGTACTATTCTTCCTATAACTTTTTTGCTCTTTTAATAATGGATAACCAAGTGAGAGCAGTTAAACACAGATTACTGAAATGCAACGTTATGGATTCGATTTTTTTTTTTTCCAGAAACCATCTCATATATGCTGCATTCTCTTGTGGCAGTCAATAAAAACCTTTTAACAAATAGTTTATATTCAATTACTGGCACAAAAAATAAAATGTTCCTGGCAATAAAATTTCATTGAAATTGACATTTATATTTTAAGTTTGTAAATTATTCTAAGGCCTTTGTCGTTGTCAGGTGCCATCGAGTTGGTTCTGACTCATAGTGACCCTATGTACAACAGAACAAAACACTGCCCGATCCTGTGCCATCTTATATACCTTCAATTTATGAAATTTTAATTGTTAATAGTTTTCCCTATTTATAGCAGTATAAAACACAAGATTAAAAAGTAAAATGCTACTCAAGCCTGCATGCCTGTATGGTGGAACTACGGTTAAGAGAGAGTTCTGAGTTTTACATGGTAACTTTTAAGTGTTCAAAAAATTGGAAAAATATTAGCAACAATCCCATTAACCAAAAGGATGCTTGCCGGAAATTCAAAAGTAATCAACTATCTCAATCTGTACATGGTCCCTGTATACTATATGAAACAAAGAGTTCTTACACTTTGAGACAAGTTACCTGATAGAAGAAACAACAGGAAATATTTTTAATTTAACTGCTTAATCTCTGAACAAAATTATCTTAAGATAAAAAGTGACAATACAGCACAAAAATAGGTTGCAGGTTTGGGGTTTGGGTCTCTAAAAAATATACAGGTAAGCAGTGTGTCTGTCTGTGATTGAAGATAAAATGGCCAAAAGTTTAAAGTTTTTTTCTTTTCCTTTTTGCTAACATGAGAGGCCAACTAATCCAGTGACTAGCGAAAGGAATCCTTGCTCATTACAAGTAAAATCTAGAGTAGAGTCCATTTAGTGGATTAAGAATGACTGCTTCATTTCTTCTCTTATCAGGAATGACAGAAGACTCCCCCAAACTCAGATTTGTACATACACAACCTCTCATGCATGACGAAACAATACAGAAACTAAACAAAATCAAAGAATTAATGGGTAAAGGTATTAAGCAATTACGTACCTGCCAAGCAACCTCTCAATTAATATGCCTTCCCTTCCTTGCTCACATCTACCATTCTGAAAACCGAGTTACAGCCCTAAGTCACTTGGAGAGTCGTTAACATCCATGCTTTGATGTAAAAATACCAATTAAATAAACCGCCAATCACTTTTAGGCCAAATGCAAATGGGGCTGTTCCTGGTCCTTACGTGGAAGACCGGGAAACTCAAGACCCATTACTGTCAGAAGCTGCCTTAGAGACCACTGGTATGGATGTCTCATCTGGGGGCTAGAACAGGGTGAGGAGAAAGTTACAAGGCAGGCTTCAGAACTCGGTGGGTGTAGGTTGAGGGCGCATACACACGTAAACTGCTCTTCACCCCGAAATTTATTAATGCTGTTAAAGCTACGCCAGGGTTTTAACCCGGTCTGCGCGGGCGGGGGGGGGGGGAGAGGGGGGACGTGGAGCCGGTAAGTACCATAAACTGGTGGTTATTTCCTGGTTAGTGTACGACGGGTAATCGTGATGCATCCATTTTCCGCTGTGTCGTATTCCCCAGTAGCCAGATGCGCTGCCCCCTTCCCTGGAGGACACCAGCCCCGATCCTGGCCTGCCTGCCGCCCCTATGCCCGCAACGAAGTGAACCCGGACCCGCACCAGGCTCCTTCCTTGGCCCCCAGACCCAGGGATCCGGCGCCATCTAGGTCCAGGTGTTGGGAAGGAGGCCCAGGCACTCGGGGAGCCGGCCCCGTGCCGGGAGCGCACGGAAATGCCTTCTCCCCGCGCCCAGGGTTCCTGCTCGGCCAGGCCCAACCGGAAGAAGCCCTCGGGCGGCCACAGGGCTCGGCCGGGCCGCCGGGCTCCAGGCCGCGCTGGGCCTGCGAGGCAGCGAGCCGGGGTAGCGGGCTAGGGGCGGCCGGCAGGGCGCCTCTCACCGTGTGCTCATGCTCGTCCGCCTGGGCCCGGGGCAACAACAGCAGCAACAGCGCGGCGGCCGCCGCCACGCCGGGAGCACCCGGCAGCGGCCTCATCCTCCGCGCTCCCACCGGCCGGGCGCCGGCCCACCGACTCCTCCGCCGCCGCTGCGGCCGATTCGCATCCACAGCTCGCGGGCAGACGCACGGGTCCGGGGCCCAGCCGCAGCCTCCTCCGAGCTGGCGCCGCCGCCGCCGTCACCGCCCGCTCCCGAGCCTCCCTCACCCCCCCTACACCTTCTCTGCCTCTTCCTCTGACTCAGCCACGTCATCCGGCCACCCCGGCACACGCCGGAAGTACCTCGCGACGCGTGGCCGCAACCGCCGTCGGGCTCCCAGCCCGGGACATACGAGCTTGCGGCCGCAGAGGGTCCGTGCTCGGTCGCCCCCGCGCCCCCCGCCTTGCCCACGCGCCGCGCCCCCGGCTCCAGGAACGGCGGCGCGGCCGGCCTAGCGGGTGCTCGAGAGGCCGCTGCGCAGGCTCGGCCTCGTGCTGTTCGCAGGTGGCCTGGCCGGCACCTCAAAGCTGAAGCCGCTTCCGGGCCTCGTCCTGGCCCCAGTTGCGTGACTGTAGCCAAAACGCTTAACCTTCCCGCGCCTCATGTTCCTCGGCTGTAAAATAGGGCTGATCATCTTACCTGCCTCCCGCCTCTTGAGCTTGGGGGATCAGATAAACTAACCCTTTCCAGGCACACGTCTACTGCCGTGAGTGCATCACGAGCTCTTACAATCTTCATTATGGGAAATTGGTAAACTTGTACATGGGTGGATCAGTGTTTTAAAGTCACTGAATACTTATTGGACCCCCTACGATTCAATCAAGGAATGTTGGGCTAGGTTGAAATTCCTGTTCATTTATTTACTTGTTACTCGTTGGTCCTCCGTCCACAGACATAAACATGTCTTACAATGGAAGCTCTCCAGAGCAGGGATCTTATTCACTGCCATATTTCTTGTCCCTAAAATAGTGCCAGGCCCCGTAGTACCCGTTGCTGTGGATTCCAACTCTTAGCGACACTGTAGGACAGAGTAGAACTGCCTCATAGGGTTTCCAAGGCTAAAATCTTTACGGAAGCCGACTGCCACATCTTTCTCCTGAGCAGCGGCTGGTGAGTTGGAACTGCCGTCCTTTAGGTTAGGAGCCGAGTGCTTAACCACTGTGCCACCAGAACTCAAGAACCCATAGTAGGAACTCAAAATATATTTGAGTAAGTATATGTGTATAGTATTACCAGCTACACAGTCGAAAAATCTGGAACTTGTCCTCAGATTGATTGCCTTTTCTTGTCAGCCATCAGCACTCAACAAGTTCTGGCATTTGGTCTCTTAGAAATGTCTCAATTATTTATTTTTCCTCTCCTTCCTCTGCCAGTAACAGCCAATCTTCCACATCTCACTGTCTCCTAATAGGATCCCTGCCACCAACCTTTCCTCCTTGTTAATTCTCCCCAACATGTGCCAGAGGGATCTTTCTAAAAAGAAGCCTGATTATATCACTCTCTTGCATAAAACACCCTTGAATATTGGTTAAATAAATCATGGAATCACAGCTAAGATATATTGAGCACATTTCATCTACCAGGCACTATGCTGAGCCCGTTACGTGTATTAATTCATTTAACTCTCACTGTAACCCTATGCAAATAGGTACTAGTGATGTGCTCGTTTTATAGATGAGGCAACTGAGGCACAGAGAGGTCAAGTGACTTGCTGAGAGACCAGACCCAGGCAGTCTGGTTCCAGAATGTGTCTCTTTACTGCTAATGGGCTATCAACCATACCAAAACCAACCAAACCCGTTGCTGTTGAGTTGATTCTGACTCATAGCGACCCTACAGGACAGAGCATGGCTGCCCCACAGGGTTTCCAAGGAGCGCCTGGTGGATTTGAACTGCCGACCTTATTGGTTAGCAGCCGGACCTCTTAACCACTGCACCACCAGGGTTTCCACCAACCATACAGCCATTTTAAAAAATGAAGCAGATCTCTATGCACAGGCATGGAATGACATCCAAGAGATACTTTTAAATTAAAAAAAAAAATTAGAGTATAATTTCATTTTGAATGGCCATGTTAGTCTTCCTGTAGAAATTAATCTGAAAGAGTATGACTCAAACCATTAACGGGGTTAACTTTCTACTTTGTACACATCTGTGTTTGTTTTTTTACAACCAGCATGGGCTACATATGTAATCTGAAAAATATATATGTTTCTTGCTAAAGGATAAAGTCCAAATTCTTTAGCCTGTTATAAATGCACCTGCACATTCATACACCATTTGTCTCCCCAACTTTACCTCCCACCAATCCCTGTGTTCCAGCTTCACGCGTATATTTCCCAAATACACCATGCTGTTTTGCACCTCCGTGACTTTGCTCTTGATGTTCCCTTTGCCTAGACTGCCCTGCTTCTTGATCACTAGATATCACCCTTTCAGGCCTAGCTGACTTATTACCTCTCCAGTGAAACCTTTGCACAATTCCCTTGGGTAGCTGAGCATCGCTTCTTCAGGATTCCAATAGCATTTGGAGTACTATGTCATAATTATTTACCTTTATATCTGTCCCAGCTGCTGGGATAGTGCTTATCACATGATAGACATTCCATAACTGTTTAATGAAAGAAAAAATGAATGAAGACATTAACAAGTGAAAAGTCAAATAACAGCAGGATTTACATAACACTTTCTAGCCAGTGTAAGAGACATCACAAAGCAGTACATGATTAATTGCTGGATGAATCGTGAATCATACAGGCAGTAATTGCTATAGAAGTCAGAGAAGGCGTCTTATACGTCTTTTTATATTCCCCAGAGCACCTACCACAGTGACTTGCTCATCGTGGAAGCTCAGTAAATGCTCCATGAATGAATAATCACCGCTTTTGAATGAAGTGGTGATGGGCAATTGAAGAACAAGCAATGTAAGTGCCGAATAAAAATTGGTGGGTAGTTTCTTGCTTAAACATCCATCACCGGCCTCCACAGGTTTGACGTAATAAGTATGTGTTTTGTGGGGAGCACTGGGCTGGCAATTGCTTGGGGGTGCCAAGTATATAGTATTAATTTGAGGAAGAATAGTCTTACAACCAGGAATCATTCCACACATAACAGAGAACAGCCATGACAGTGTATAAAAGAGAACTGCAAAGAATGTGACCAACTGTCCAAATATTTGACAGGCAGTAAGAGCGACAGGCAATCAAAAAAGGGGAAACCGTATTTAGGTGGAATATTTGGGAAACTTTAATGGAGGGAAGAGGATTTATGGCCATTAATTCAACAACTATTAAGCATCTGCTATGCCAGGAACTCTGGTAGGTACTAGGAGTATGACGATAATAAATAGCATTAGGTGGTAATAGTTTAATAACAGCTCGTATAGGAAGAAGGAATAGGAGAGAAAGTAACTGATTAGAGGAAAAGAAGGAAAGTGGCTTCAAAGATCCTTGGAAACTGATGACCTCAAGGCCACAAAACAGGGCAATTAAGGTTGTTAATTTCTTTGTGCATTTCCCATTTCACTTGTCTCTCACAGTTTTTAACTGATCTGTTATAACAATGATATAGGGCAAGGTCACTTATTTGAAACAGCAGTTGCCACATAATAAAAAGATTCCTTGCCGGTTAGGTAGTATGACTCCAGTAAGGTTTGTCTCCCTGTTTCTTTGGAGTGAGGGATTCTCTGCACCTTGCCAGACACTTACAGAGTTGAGGGGACCTGGAGTATTACTGGTGGTGTAGTGGTTAAGCATTCAGCTGCTAACCAAAAGGTCGGTGGTTCATAACTAAATAGTAGATAAGAATTACCTTAGGTGAAGGGAAGGACAACACACAAAACAGGGGAAGTCAGCACAACTGGACTAAACCAAAGCTAAGAATTTTCCTGAATACAATCAAACACTTCGAGGGACAGAGTAGCAGGGGCGAGGGTCTAGGGACCATGGTTTCAGGGGACATCTAGGTCAATTGGCATAACAAAGTTTGTTGAGAAAATGTTCTGCATCCCATTTTGATGAGTGCCTTCTGGGGTCTTAAAAGCTAGCGAGTGGCCATCTAAGATGCATCAATTGGTCCCAACCCATATGATGCAAAGGAGAATGAAGAACACCAAAGACACAAGGAAAACATTAGCCCAAGAGACAGAAAGGGCCACATAAACCAGAGACTCTGTCTGCCTGAGACCAGAAGAACTAGATGGTGCCTGGCTACCACCAATGACCACCCTGACAGGGAATACAACAGAGAGTCCCTGACTGAGCAGAAGAAAAGTGGGGTGCAGAACTCAAATCCTAGTAAAAAAACCAGACTTAATGGTCTGAGACTGGAAGGATCCCTGAAGACATGGCCCCCGGACTCTCTGTTAGCCCAGAACTGAAACCATTCCTGAAGCCAACTCTTCAGATACAGATTAGACTGGACTATAAGACATAAAGTGATACTCATGAAGAGACTGCTTCTTAGCTCAAATAGATACATGAGACTAAATGGGCAGCTCCTGTCTGGAGGCAAGATGAGAGGGCAAAAAGGGACAGGAGCTGGTTGAATGGACACGGGAAATCCAGGATGGAAAGGAAGAATGTGCTGCCATATTATAGGGAGAACAACTAGGGTCACATAACAGTGAGTGTATAAATTTTTGTATGAGAAACTAACTTGAACTGTAAACTTTCATTTAAAGCACACTTTTTTTTAAAAAAAAAAAGGTCAGTGGTTCAAATCTACCTACCGTTCCTTGGAAACCCTATGGGGCAGTTCTACTCTGTCCTATAGAGTCGCTGTGAGCCAGAATTGACTTGACAGCAACGGGTTTAGTTTTTTTGGTTTGGAGTATTACTAATTACAAACGTACTCGTTTCATAGAAGT
Source organism: Trichechus manatus latirostris (assembly GCF_000243295.1). Classification (NCBI taxonomy): domain Eukaryota; kingdom Metazoa; phylum Chordata; class Mammalia; order Sirenia; family Trichechidae; genus Trichechus; species Trichechus manatus. The sequence goes on from NW_004443943.1 coordinate 23,421,305, forward strand.
TGAAACTCAGGCCCAGTGCATGGACAAGTTATGTGAACTCAGCTAGTAGCAGACCAGAATAAAAACCAGGTTTCCTGACTTCCAAGCCAATGCTCTCTTTCCTACATCATGCTCATGCTGAATAGCTAGCTAAGACATTTCTCGTATATTGTAAGTTAAATAGGCTTTAGTGGGCTGGGAACCTAACTACTGTTTATTGCAGTTTCTATGAGAAAACGAATTCCGAGTTGACCTACTCATCCTCTCATCCAGCAGGCAGGTATGAGGAAGGGCATTTTATATCCTTAATAACTCGCTTAGAAATTAACAAAATACAGTTTATCAAACCAAAGCAAATATTTACACAGGCAGTCACCTCAAAACTGAGGATTGATTTTATAGTTATTCTAGGATGAATCTTTCAGATGTATCCAAATTAACCACTTGTCTTTCTTAGAAATAAATGTTAGTAATGCTTCCTTAGCCAATCAGCTGCAAAGCTACATACTATTCTTTGAAGGAGGAGTACAGAAGACCAACTTACTTCCTGGGACATATCGGGGAGGGATCTAAAAAACCAGCTGTTGTGATGAATGATGAGGCTCTCTCTTTTTTAATAACAAAGCAAAAAACAAAACAAACAAAAAAAGGACAAAAAAAAAAACTTAGCCTGACTTGTAAAAATAGTAATTGAAGACTTTTACACACTGTCACTTTGGCTAATTATGGCAAAGCATTAGGGACTACTCACATCATTAAATATGTCAAGTTAAATTATTTGATTGCAACACCATTCTCTCAGTCTTGGTACTTTGTTGCTTAGACAGTTTGATTATCTGTTCACAATTTTTAATGCAAGATGAGGAAACAGTGCTGGCCTAGAAATTAGTAGCCAATTTTTCTGGTACACTGAGAGGCAGAGTAAATTGCAATGAGTATGATCAATATCTTCACTTTCTATTGAGCCAACTGTAAAATTTTGGGGAAGGATGCTGGCAGCAGAGCTATCTCCCAAATCATTGTATCGAAAGCTTTTTTAACAGACTGTTTGAACACCTGGAGCCCTGGTGGCACAGTGCTTAAGAGTTATTACGGCTGCTAACCAAAAGGTTGGCAGTTCAAATCCACCAACCTGCCCTGGGAAACCCTATGGGGCAGTTCTACTCTGTCTTATAGGGTTGCTATGAGTCGGAATTGACTTGATGGCAAGGGGTTCAGTTTTTTGGGGGTTTGGACACCTAGTTAAACCTTAGTTTCTGATAATGGAAGTCTATAGTTTTGTTACATAATATATTCCTGAAATATGTGTTCAAAAGTTGAGTATGTGGAAGTTGAATAAATTTATATTATAGTCATTGGTTCTGTTCCTAGAGAATAAAAAATTACACCTCACCATTAGAGACATTCTTTGATGACATGGGTCCAGGGTTTCATCCAAATTATTTCAGTTTCTTCTTTTCCATTATGAGTGAACACACAACTAACCAGCTGAGATATTCAATGACCGTCCAATGAGGGTATAAGATTTGCCACCTTTGCTTTGGCACTCCTAATCATTTCCTTTCATGTCTCAAATACACCATGTTCATAAGACCCATGCTTTTCATCAGCACTTTCATGTTTATGTTTCCACTTATTTTCCTATAAGAATAAAATGCAATAAAATATTCAAAGATTGCACAGTGTTATACAAATAAACACGGTAACACCATTGGCTGGTAGTAGGTTTTGCCATGTTATTGAGCTAAATGCTTGTTCATTAGAGACTGTACAAAAATCTAAATTTGCATCCAAAAGGGACCTTGGAGGTATTGAATATACAAAAGTAGGTTTTGTCAAGTCAAAAGTGCTGGAAATGGAGACTGAGTATAAATAACAGGAAGGACAACCATACAAATACAATTTCTTGTTCTCCTTTTATCTCACATTACCCTATTTCTACTACATAAGTGACAAGGAGAGTAAGAGAATCATCGAAGGAACAATTGCAGGATGGATACTAAGGGCCAGGCACCGTAATTGGTAATTTGCACAAACACTCTCAAGACGGACATGGCCTATAGTGTATTTTATGTCATAAATGAGACTCAAGACTCCAGAGGCTGTTCAATAAGAGTCCTTGTTTGCCAAGTCACAGAAGTCCTAAACTGGACTGAGAAATGAGAATAAGAAAGAATTTTTAATTCTTAGAAAAGGATTCAACAAAACTGTACTTAAATGAATCATGAATAGCATGGTTTTTATCTATCTGGGTAAGATGGAGAATACATTAAGTTTAAGGGAAACCACCAAATTTCTGATATTTTTTAAAGAAACGAGTCTGATATTTTACTGTATGTTTAAGTATCAAATTAAGGATGTGTGCTTTGAAGGTAGATTTATGTGCTAGGGACTCAAAAATAATAACAAATTTAAGGCTTTACGTTCTCTACATAGATTGTCCAAGCCTAGGGTGATAATAGGTGTTGTAGGGAAACAGAGAACTACTTCTATTTTAGGATTCTTTGTTCATCTTCTGACCTTACAGCAGAGATAAAGTCAAGGATCTTCTCTCCTTATGGCCAGAACAAAGACCTATAAAGGCCACAGAGCAGTAAATGGGATCCCTAGCATCCCAGGCTTCTAATTTCTACCATTTTTAGATGTTCCCTGACAACATCACTGTTAAAAAAAATACCAAAGTATAAATACTCAAATTGAGAAAAATACTTGATAATCCCAAGCCTGGGAGATATGGAAGAAGGAAGTTTCCAGAAGGCCAACAATCAGTCATTGACTGAATTTCTACATCTGGGCCATTTCTTCAGTGAGAGGGATTGGCTATTTGGAGATGAAAAGTGTGGTGACCCAGAGTCAGCAGGCCCAGATTCTAGACCCACCTCTACCTCTAACCAACTGAATATGCTTGGTTCCAGATTTTTGTGAAACACCAGGCTTGCTTCTATGTTAGGAATGGTTAGGACTAATCCCTGTATAAATTCTTTTCCAGTCTGTTGTATGTGACCAGCCCTGACGTTTAAACACTCACTTGACTCCACAGCAAAGCTGAAAAATTATTTAAAAATTAGGATACTTATCATTTTACTTGATACTATAAATCTTATCACCACCTCTAGAAACCAGGCTGGAACTAGCAAATAGTAAGGTCTAATGGAAGTGCATTCCAGTAAAATCACTTGTAAAGTATACTTTTGATCAATCTTTTTAGGCTTCTGACACATCAAATTAGAGGTAAGTATTCCAATTAAGTTTTCATCCTTTTGGCAAACAAAGATTGAGATACTTGGCAATGGTGAATAAAGTCCTTGGTTTTTCACTTCTTCATGCCTTGATATTGTCCTCTTCAAGGATAGTCCAAACCAGCAGAGCCGCAACAATATCAGCAATGAGAGTAGGTTTTAAGGTCAGCAGTCATGTCCATAAAACTCAATGTGAAGACATTAACAGGCTGAAAATCACAAGTCTCAAAAGTCCTGGATTAGGCAAATTTTAGGATGTAGAATCAGCGACCTCTGGGTGGAACAGGTGGAGGAGGATGGAAGGTCTCCCTGGTTGGAGGCCTGAAATAAAAGATACAGTAACTCTATTTAAAACCTAATATCATTAAGGTTGCCCAACACTAGGAATGCAATTAATGTCACTGAATTGTACATTTAAAAATGGTTAGAGTAGCAAATGTTTTTGTTATATATTTTAACACAGTAAAATTATAAAAAATAAATTTAAAAAAACTAGTTTGTTTAAGTAGTTCTTAGGCATCCAAAATTTGTTGCAAACTTGGTATACTATATATATTCCTCAATTAATGAGACCAGACATACATATAGATCTCTGAGTCTATACATGTTAGCTGGGGCTCACGATTCTGGATGCACATTAGAATCACTTGTAACCAGTTGCCAATGAGTCGATTCCAATTCATGGCGTCCTCATGTGTTTCAAAGTAGAACTTTGAACTTCCACAGCGTTTTCAATGGCTGTGATGTTTCAGAAGGAGATTGCCAGGCCTTTCTTCTGAAGCACCTCTGGGTAGATTCAAACCACCAGCCTTTTGATTAGTAGCTGAGTGCTTAACCATTTGTGCCAGCCAGGGAATCCTGAATCACCTGTGGAACTTTTAAAAATACCATGTCCCAGGCTCCATCCCAGACCTATTCCATCATAATCTCTGGAGGAAAGGGCTTGAGCATCAAAACTTTTTAAGAATACCACCAACCCCACCCCACGCCACACCCACCCCC
>NW_004443943.1:23425624-23495713 GCF_000243295.1 Trichechus manatus latirostris
CCCCGCCAAGTGATTCTAACATGGAGCGAGCCAGGCAGGAGAAATGCTGCAGTAAGGGGATACATTGAAAGAAGAATTGAGAATTTCCAAAGCTGGCTTCTCACATCTACTTCCTGTAGTTCACTGCAGGATCACTGTTAAGTGTGAGTCATCCCTTCTCCACTTTTGCATTATTAAAAAACCCTTCCATGTTATTTCATATCATTCTTGAACAGTCCTAAATGACATTCCAAATAGACTTGGGTGAGTCTGTTTAGACAGGTTCAATGACTGCAGATAGGATTTCCACATATGTGCTGTAAAACCAATATTTAATTCTCTTGGACAAAAGTCAATCAGTCAAGAAAGAGAGCTTTGTCAGGTGCTGTAACTGAACTGTGTTACCCTGGAGTTGTGCACTTAAGGATTGAATCAATCAATGAACAAATATTTACTAAATATCTCTTGGATGCAAGTTTTACGTAGGTCAAGGAAATGACTAAGAGTTGAAAATAGAGGAGCCGTCTCAGGAATAAGAGAGAGACAGAAGTAGAAAAGAATAACCACAGACATGCTCAGGAGATCTTTCTGGCCCCGGTGAATAAACGGTTTCGCGTGGTTGTCACTGAATGACTGAGCTTTATCCAGCAAAAACAAATGGAGAGTCTCCTTCCAACTCCTCAGCTTGCCCTCTGCACTGTGGTTTTATGGGAGAAAGCTGAAGCATAGTCAGGTGATACCACCTATTACCTAGCAAGGGTTTATCAGTTGCCATGGAGTTGATTCCGGCTCATGGAGACCACATGTGTGTCAGAGTAGAACTGCACATCATAGAATCTTCAAGGCTGTGACCTTTCCAAAGCAGATCACCAGGCCTTTCTTCCAAGGTGCCTCTGGGTGGGTTCAGACCATCAACCTTTACATTAGTAGTCGAGTGCTTAACTGTTTGCACCACCCAGGGACGCCTGAGCAAGTATAGGCACCCATTCTTTATTCCTTTCTTTCTTTCTCTTGACAAATATTTATCTACTGTGTTTACTATTGCCCTGGTTGTAAGATACAATAGCAAGTCAGATGGGCATGGATCCCATCCTCAAGGTGCTTAGAATGTAGAGGATGAGGTAGACAATAAGCAAAATCAGTAAACTGTACTGACTGTTTTGATAAGTGAAGTTCAGAACCTATGGGAACATATAGTGAAGATATTCATGCACTCATCTGAAGGACAAGTTCAATTTCTCTGAGCTTGTTTCCGTGGCTGCCAAACAGAGATAATGACACCTGCATTAGAGTGTTATGTGAGGCCTGAGATGACAACTAGAAAGCCAGTAGCTCAGTTCTTGCTTAGAGCAGGCACTTGAGAAGATAATATTTGTATTATTATGATTAATAGTCTATTCTTAGATCTTTTTTCCCATGTGTCCCTGTCAGACTTACATTTTATTTTCTACCACAAGGATGGTCATGATTCCTTCCAGGCCCCCCTTCTTCTCTATCCTGCCCTACTCTGCAGTCGGGGTGGGCCTAAAAGCGTACCATCTCTATACTTTGTTCTGATGAACAACTCCTGCTAGAGATTGGAAGCCCCATCTCAGGGAAATGGATTTGTGATTGTAGAAGTATCAGAGCTAGGGAGGCAAAAGGGCTTTAAATCAGAAACTGGGGGTAGTCTGTGGCGAGACGGACTTTCCAGGGCACTGGGAAGCTGGAATTGGGTATACAATTGTCCAGAGATACCTGGGCGTTGGCCGCTGTCTCTTCCCTGTTGAGGGTGAGGGTTCACTGTTGATGAGTTTGGTTCAAGAACTCAGCAATCCTAATGTTGGCTAACATTCTTTTAAAGCAGGACTGTTATATAGCTGGTATGCTCTTATATGATATATACATTGTTAAAAATATTTCTAAACTTCACTATTAGTAAATAGCCTCTGTCTCAAGTCTCCTAAGAGTCCTCCAACTCCCTGATGACTCCAGCCCATTCGAGGGACCCCACAGACCTCTTTACAAGTCAGCCACTAAAGGATTAACTCCTGGTGTTCCAGGAAGCCTCAAGAACTGTGTTACGATTAGATGGTACCCAGGCCATGCCTTGAAGAGAAGTGCATAGCTTATTAGTGATTGTGCTTCTGGAGTGGCAAAATAAGTTCAAAATAAAAAAGACAAAGGCTCAGCAAGATTTTGGCTTTTTTCTCAACTGTGGCAGGGCCTTACCTATGCAGAGAATAACAGTGTCAACTGCCCACCCTGTAAAGACCAAGGAGCAAGGAAATGGTATATAAGATATAATGCATCTGCTCCTGTTCTTGTCACCATCTGCCTCACTTTACTTTGTTTCTTCCGCTAAATATTAGAGCAGGTGGAAATATGCAGTCTCTTTCCACTGATCTATACCCTACCTGCAATGTAGCATCCACACAGTAGATGGCTTGGTGGCCAATTATTGAGGGGCTTAGGAAGTCCAACCTAAGCAGTACCAATCCATCCACCCATTCATTTACTCATTTATACAATACATATTTATTAAGGTCCAGTTAAGGAATCTTGGTGGTGCAATGGTTAAGCGCTAGGCTGCTAACTGAAAGGTTGGCAGTTCGAACCCACCCAGCTGCTCTGCAGGAGAAAGACCTGGTGATCTGCTCCTGTAAAGATTATAGCCTAGAAAATCCTATGGGGCAGTTCAGCTCTGTCACATGGAGTCACTATGAGTTAAAATCGACTTGACAGCACCTAACAACAAAAACAACATGTACTAGTTACTGTGCTAGGCACTGAGGATAACAGGAAAAAAAAAAAAAAAACTGGACACAGTCTGTGTTCTCAAAAGGTTCACCAACCACTTGAGGAGACAGATATAAACAAGGGCCACAATGTAGAATGTATTATAATAGAGATGTTTGAGGAACCCAAAGAAGGAGATTCACTCTGCATGGAAACATCAGGAAAGGCTTCACAGAGGAGGTGATGTTTGGTCTGAGCCCTAAAGGATGCATAAGAATTTTCTAAGCAGAGACTGGAAAGGAGTAGGAAGACAGCATTCCAGGCAAAAGATTGGGCCAAGACACAGCAGTACAAAATGGTAGAGCTCACTGGGAATTCTTAAGGGGTGGAGCACAGGCCAATACAGGAGATGGGTGGGACTTGAGGCTAGATGGGGACAGGCATGCTAAGGAACTTAGAATTGAATTTCAAGGCTTTTATGCCAGAAAGTGATATCATCAGCTATTTATGTTTTAGAAACTACACTCTGATTGCGACGTGGAGGAGGGATCGACTGGAGGCAGACAGATAAACGTAGGCAGACAACGATCAACTTCGCACTGACAGACAGAGGGGAGGGGGTGGATCTGAGAGCTGAAAATGCAGCGGGATGGACAGAACCTGGAGACACAGTGGATGTGGGAGCTGCGAGGGAGGCAGGAATCAAGGTTCAGTCCCAGATTTGGGGCTTGAAGAAGGGAAAGAATGGGGCCACTGTCTCAGGCTGGGAATTCATGAGAAGAAGGCAATTTGGGGAAGACAATGGTAGGTGGGATGATGAGTTCAGTAAGGGGTTTGAGATATCTGTAAGACATCAGTGTATAGATAGATAGACAGATGGAAGACTCCAACTCATGACAACCTTATGTGCAATGGAACGTTGCCTGGTTCTGTGTCATTCTTGTGACTGCCAACATGTTCAAGTTCATCATTGCAACTATTGTGACAATTCATCTCACAGAGGGTCTTCCTCACCCATGTTGGCTCTCTGCATCACCAAACACCAGGTCCTCCTCCAATGATGGATCCTTCCTGATGACATGTCCAAAGCAAGTGAATCAGATAACATTCTGTTGTGATCCACAAGAGTTTCATTGGCTAATTTTTGGAAGTAGATTACCAGGCCTTTCTTCCTAGTCTTAGTTTGGAAGCTCTGCTGAAACCTGTCCACCATGGGTGGCCCTCCTGGTATTTGAAATACCGGTGGCATATCTTCCAGCATCATAGCAACACATAAGCCACCACAGTAAAACAAACTGACAACAAGTGGTGGTGTCAGTGTGTAGATCCCCAGTAAAGAGTAGGGAATAGGAAGCTGAGATGTGGATGGAGATTTGGAGTCTTTGTATACTGTTGTTATGTGCTGTTGAGTCGGTTCTGACTCATAGCGACCCTATGTACAGCTGAATGAAATACTGTGCGATCCTGTGCCATCTTCACAATCATTGTTATGCTTAAGCCCATTGTTGCAGCCACTATGTCAAGCCATCTCTTTGAGGGTCTTCCTGTTTTTCAGCAGCCCTTTACTTTGCCAAGCAGGATGTCCTTCTCCAGGGACTGATTCCTGGATTCCAAAGGATATGAGCTGTAGTCTCGCCATCCTTGCTTCTAAGTAGCATTCTGGTTGTACTTATCCCAAGACAGATTTGTTCGTTCTTTTGGCAGTCCAAGGTATATTCAATATTCTTCGCCAACACCACAATTCAAAGACATCAATTCTTCTTCGGACTTCCTTATTCATTGTCCAGGTTTCGCATGCATATGAGGCAATTGAAAACACCATGGCCTGGGACAAGTGCACCTTAGTCCTCAAGGTGACATCTTTGCTTTTCAACACTTTAAAGAGGTCTTCTCAAACAGATTTGCCCAATGCAATGCATCTTTTGATTTTTTGACTGATGCTTCCATGGGTGTGGATTGTGGATTGAGGTAAAATGAAATCCTTGACAACTTCAATCTTTTCTCCATTTATTATAATGTTGCTTATTGGTCCAGTTGTGAGGATTTTTGTTTTCTTTATACTGAGGTGTAATCCATACTGAAGGCTGTGGTCTTTGATCTTCATCAGTAAGTGCTTCAAGTCCTCTTTCACTTTCAGCAAGCAAGGTTGTGTCATCTGCATAACGCAGGTTGTTAATGAGTCTCCCTCCAATCCTGATGCCTCATTCTTCTTCATATAGTCCAGCTTCTTGGATTACCTACTCAGCATACAGATTGAATAAGTATGGTGAAAGGATACAACCCTGATGCACAGCTTTCCTGACTTTAAACTACTATCCCCTTGTTCTGTTTGAATGACTGCCTCTTGGTCTATGTAGAGGTTCCTTGTGAGCACAATTAAGTGTTCTGGAATTCCCATTTCTTTGCGATGTTATCCATAATTTATTATGATCCACACAGCGAATGCCCTTGCATAGTCAAAAAAAAACACAGGTAAACATCTTTCTGGTATTCTCTGCTTTCAGCCAAGATCCATCTGATATCAACAATGATATCACTGGTTCCACGTCCTCTTCTGAATCCAGCTTGAATTTCTGGCAGTTCCCTGTTGATACACTGCTGTAGCCGCTTTTGAATGATCTTCAGCAAAATTTTACTTGTGTGTGATATTAATGATATTGTTTGATAATTTCCACATTCGGTTGGATCACCTTTCTTGGGAATAGTCATAAATATGGATCTCTTCCAGTCCGTTGGCCAGGTAGCTATCTTCCAAAGTTCTTGGCATAGACGAGCGAGCACTTCCAGTGCTGCATCCATTTGTTGAAACATCTCAATTAGTATTCCATCAATTCTTGGAGCCTTGTTTTTTGCCAATGCTTTCAGTGCAGCTTGGACTTCTTCCTTCACTACCATCAGTTCCTGATCATATGCTACCTCCTGAAATGTGTGAACGTCGACCAATTCTTTTTGGTATAGTGACTCTGTGTATTACTTCCATCTTCTTTTGATGATACTTCCTGCATCATTTAATTTTCCCCATAGAATCCTTCAATATTGCAACTTGAGGCTTGAATATTTCTTCAGTTCTTCTAGCTTGAGAAATACAGAGCGCGTTCTTCCCTTTTGGTTTTCTAACTCCAGGTCTTTGCACGTCATTATAATACTTTACTTTGTCTTCTCGAGCCGCCCTTTGAAATCTTCTGTTCAGCTCTTTTACTTCATCATTTCTTCCTTTCACTTTAGCTACTCGACGTTCAAGAGCAAGCTTCAGAGTCTCTTCTGACATCCATTTTGATCTTTTCTTTCTTTCCTGTCTTTTTAATGACCTCTGGCTATCTTCATGTATGATGTCCTTGATGTTATTCCACAACTCATCCGGTCTTCAGTCATTAGTGTTGAACGTGTCAAATCTATTCTTGAGATGGTCTCTAAATTCAGATGGGATATGCTCAAGATTGAACTTCGGTTCTCCTGGAATTGTTCTAATTTTCTTCAGTTTCAACTTGAACTTGCATACGAGCAATTGATGGTCTGTTCCACAGTCAGCCCCTGGCCTTGTTCTGACTGATGATATTGAGCTTTTCTGTTGTCTCTTTCTACAGATGTAGTTGATTTGATTCTTGTGTATTCTGTCTGGTGAGGTCCATGTGTATAGTTGCTGTTGATGTTGGTGAAAAAAGGTATTTGCAATGAAGAAGTCGTTGGTCTTGCAAAATTCTATCATGCGATCTCTGGCATAGTTTCTATCACCAAGGCCATATTTTCCAACTACAAATCCTTCTTCTTTGTCTCTAACTTTTGCGTCCCAATCACCAGTAATTATCAATGCATCCTGATTGCATGTTTGATCAATTTCAAACTGCAGAAGTTGGAAAAAATCTTCAATTTCTTCATCTTTGGCCTTAGTGGTTGGTATGTAAATTTGAATAATAGTCATATTAACTGGTCTTCCTTGTAGGCATATGGATATTATCCTATCACTGGCAGCACTGTACTTCAGGATAGATCTTGACATGTTCTTTTGGATGATGAATGCCATGCCATTCCTCTTTATTTTGTCATTCCTGGCACAGTAGACCATATGATTGTCCAATTCAGAATGGCCAGTATCAGTCCATTTCAGCTTACTAATGCCTAGGATATCAATGTTTATGTGTTCCATTTCATTTTTGACGATTTTCAATTTTCCTAGATTCACACTTCGTACATTCCACGTTCCAATTATTAGTGGATGTTTGCAGCTGTTTCTTCTCATTTTGAGTCATGCCACATCAGCAAATGAAGGTCCCAAAAGCTTGACTCCATCCATGTCATTAAGGTCTACTCTACTTTGAGGAGGCAGCTCTTCCCTAGTCGTATTTTGAGTGCCTTCTAACCTGAGGGGCTAATCTTCCGTCACTATATCAGACAGTGTTCCACTGCTATTCATAAGGTTTTCACTGGCTAATTCTTTTCAGAAGTATACCACTGGATCCTTCTTCCTAGTCTGTCTTAGTCTGAAAGCTCAGCTGAAACCTGTCTGTCATGGGTGACCCTGCTGGTATTTGAATACTGGTGGCATAGTTCCCAGCATCACAGCAACATGCAAGCCCCCACAGTACGACAAACGGACAAATGCATGGGGGTCTTTGACTACTGGTAGCAATTAAAGCTCTGGAGACAGCATGCAGAGTGAGCAGAGAAATGGACCAGGGCTGGCTGGAATGACTAGTGAGATGAAGGTTACATCCATCAGTGCTCCTTGAGGGGGAGGGGTGGGCGTTCAAGAGAAGGGTAAGGAAGAGTTGCCAATTCCAAAGAGCTGGAAGATGAGAAGAAGCCACCAAGGTCAGCCTCCCCTCCTGTCTGAAGTAAGTGGGTCAAGCATCTAAGTCATTCAGGAGAGAGGCTTATTTTATTCTCTTCTCAAAGATCTCATTTTATTGCAAATCCAAACTACAATGAGATACCATCGCACCTCAACAAGGCTAGCATTAATCCAAAAAACACAAAATAATAAATGTTGGAGAGGTTGTGGAGAGACTGGAACACTTATACACTGTTGGCAGGAATGTAAAATGGTATAACCACTTTGGAAATCGATTTGGCGCTTCCTTAAAAAGCTAGAAATAGAAGTACCATATGATCCAGCAATCCCAGTCCTTGGAACATATCCTGGAGAAATAAAAGCTGTCACACGAACAGATATATGCACACCCATGTTCATTGCAGCACTGTTCACAATAGCAAAAAGACTGAAATAACCTAGGTGCCTATAAATGGACCAGTGGATAAACAAATTCTGATATATTCACACAATGGAATACTGCGCAATGATAAAGAACAATGATGAATCCGCAAAATATCTCATAACATGGATGAATCTGGAAGGCATTATGCTGAGTGAAATTAGTTAGTTGCAAAAAGACAAATATTGTATGAGACCACTATCATAAGAACTCAAGAAAAGGTTTAAACACAGAAGAAAACATTCTTTGATGGTTACAAGAGTGGGGAGGGAGGGAGAGGGGTATTCACTAACTAGCTAGTAGACAAGAATTATCTTAGGTGAAGGGAAGGACAGCACACACTATAGGGGAAGTCAGCACAACTGGACTAAACCAAAGCTAAGAATTTTCCTGAATACAACCAAACACTTCGAGGGACAGAGTAGCAGGGACGAGGGTCTAGGGACCATGGTTTCAGGGGACATCTAGGTCAATTGGCATAACAACGTTTATTGAGAAAATGTTCTGCATCCCACTTTGGTGAGTGCCTTCTGGGGTCTTAAAAGCTAGCGAGTGGCCATCTAAGATGCATCAATTGGTCCCAACCCACCTGATGCAAAGGAGAATGAAGAACACTAAAGACACAAGGAAAACATTAGCCAAAGAGACAGAAAGGACCACATAAACCAGAGGCTCCATCAGCCTGAGACCAGAAGTATTAGATGGTGCCTGGTTACCACCAATGACAGGGAACACAACAGAGAGTGCCTGATGGATCAGGAGAGAAGTGGGGTGCAGAACTCAAATTCTATTAAAAAGGCCAGACTTAATGGTCTAACTGAGACTGGAGGGACCCCAGAAGACATGGCCCCCAGACTCTCTGTTAGCCCCAAACTAAACCATTCCGAAGCCAACTCTTTAGATAGATTAGACGAGACTATAAGACATAAAATGATACTTATGAAGAGTGTGCTTCTTAGTTCAAGTAGATACATGAGACTAAATGGCCAGTTCCTGTCCAGAGACGAGATGAGAAGGCAGAGAGGGTCAGGAGCTGGTAGAATGGACACAGGAAATCCAGGGTGGAAAGGAGGAGTGTGCTGTCCCATTATAGGGAGAGCAACTAGGGTCACATAACAATGTGTGTATAAATTTTTGTATGAGAGACTAACTTGAACTGCAAACTTTCACTTAATGCACAATTAAAAAAAATCTCATTTTATTATGAAGACTGCCTACATATTATAAAACATTTGCATATTTGGAAATCTTTTTTCACACCCAAAATATACCCAAACCCCAAGTTCTATCAATCACAGATTTCTTTGTGAACACCGTTTCTTTAGTAAAAAATGTTTTCCTACTTTTCTCTGCCCCCTTTATCACAACATGCTTCCAGACTCCCAAAACAATTCATCTGCCGTCTCCTGTTACACGTGGAAATGAATCCTGGTTTCTATTCTTTAATATCTGGAATCTGTTTCCCTGGTTGTCCTATTTTTCTCTTTCATTAACAAAATCCTGCTGAATCTTTGTAGCTATAGTTTCAAGCTTGCCAACTCTTGTATCTTGGTACAGTTAGACAACTGGCTCCAAAGTCCTCAACCTTCAGGAGTAAAAAGGTCTTGGACCCTAGATCTCCTTCCATGACACCTAGACTTTCTTGGACAGGTGTAACAGAATGACTGATACACTGGGTCCTGGAGTTAGGTGTACCTGGACTTGCCACACAGAGCAAATCTCAACCCAGTCTCAAGCCCCAGTTTCTGCAGCTGCAAAATAGGATGATATTAAATATCTACCTCTTGGGATTATGGAGAGAATTAAATGAGATAATGCATTTAGAGTGTTTAACATAGTACCTGGCACATGGTAATCAAATACTATTTGCATTTATTACCATAATCCTTCTCTGTGAGCTTCCCTCCCCCATCATCAACTATATAATAATTTTTAAGCAACAAAACATTATGTAAATTCAGGGAACCGGAGTAGATCATGGCTAAGGTTCCTTCTCAGGCTAGTATTCTAATCTAAAACCTCCAGTTAGCACCAGTGAAATATATCTGGTGAATATGATACAGCTTGGAACTGTCGGGTGTTTGTGTGGCCAGTGTTAGTAAACAAATATTGCTGGGAGCATGCAGAAAAGTGAGAAATGGCAGAAAGAGAAATGGAAACATCTTTAGCACGCAGTCAGCTATTCTTTCCAGAAAACAGGAAGAAAGGCCTCCTTGTACTTTGTTAACAAATTTCACGGATGAGATTCATTTGAGTTAAAAATTTCAAAATGCAAAAAGCCCTCACTGGAAAAGAGCTTCCTCTTTCTTATCCTTTTCCCCCTCACATAATATTTTAAACATCAAAGAATGACACTGGTAAGACAAGCCTAGGCTTTTATTCCCAGGTGTTCCTTTCTCCATTGGCAGACACACTTCTTCCTTGTGACTCCCTAAGACTTAAAAAGGTGCCAGCACACTCAAGTACTATATATAACAAAGATGGACCTCAGAGCCCAATTAATCAGTCAAAGTCTGTTGTCTAATACTGATCATCAAATCTCCATATGTTCACTCTTCTCCTATGTAAAAAATCACTCATATCGTTGAGCTTTTACTATAGGCCAGGAACTCAATCCTTACAACCCTGTGAGGAAGATCTGTTATTATCCCCATTTTATAGACAAGGACATTGAGGCTCATGAAAGTTACATAATTCATCCAAGTCCATAAGTGGCTGCCAGAGACTTGAACTCATGTAGTGTGGCTCTAGAGCCATACTCTCCACCACCATACCACACTGCCTCTCACTTTTATTTTCATTTTGAATACCTTCTTATCTCCTATTCCTCAACAAGCATGTGTTGGCAACAGTCCCCAGAACACAGCGAAGGTCATTAGTTATTAGGGAGCTGAATTCTAGCCAAACAAATAAAAATTATTCAATAAGTTGATGTTTATCAATATATTTTACTTTTGAAATAATACGTTTGCTATTTAAAATATTTGCAATGAATAAAGCATCGCTTAGATTAACGAAGAGCCCACATTAAAATATGGTATCAAAGGTAAGCATTTCTGTTAACTCTGTTTTCATTCCTCGGTCATCTTAAACCAAACTGCAACCAAACTCGTTGCCGTCAAGTCGATTCTGACTCACAGAGACCCTACAGGACGGAGTAGAACTGCCCCATAGGCTTTCCAAGGAGGGGCTGGTGGCTTGGAACTGCTAATCTTGTTTAGCAGCCAAGCTCTTAACCACTTTGCCATCAGACTTCCTTGGTCATCATAGATGTCCTCAAATCCTACTCTCCCCTGGGACTCAGAAAGTGAGGACAAATTTCATACTAGTTTCAGTATTACCTCTGTGAAGCAGCTCGGGGAGGCACCCTGGGGGGCCTTTCAAGGGGCACAGTGGGTGTTCCGTCTACTTGATGGGGGCCTGGACTACGACTTCTTGTAACCTCGGGGACTTCGTTATCCTACAGCAAACCAGATGAGAAAGAAAGGTGAAAGTTACGTTAAACAACCAGCATAGTTGCACACTGATATCTTCAAAGTCCCTCAGCCCTCCTCAGGCTTTGGCTGAAAGTTATTCATAAGCTGACTAGTTATCAACCCAGCAACACCCAGACAGCTTTCCATTTCTTCCTGGCATCACTGAGGAAGATAATCTGGCCCAAATCATCACCGATGGCCTAAATACTAGGTAATTGCTACTCAGAGTATGGTCTGTGGTCCAGCACCATCAGTATCCCCTGGGAGTTTGTTAGAAATGCAGAATCTCAGGCTCCTCCCCAGACCTGCTGAATGAGAACCTGCATTTTAACAAGATCTCCAGGCAATTCTTAGGCATATTAAAGTTTGAGAAGCATTGCTCTGTGTAACCAGGATAAAAAAAAACAAAAACAAAAAACAGTTGCCACTGAGTTGATTCACACTCATGGCGAACCCATGTGTGACAGAGTAGAACTGTGCTCCATAGGGTCTTCAATGGCTGCTTTTTCAGAAGTAGATCGTCAGGCCTTTCTTCCAAGGCATCTGCGGGAGGACTTGAACCTCCAACCTTTCAGTTAGCAGCTGAGCACGTTAACCATTTACACCACCCAAGGACTTCATAACCCGGATAGAGCTGAGGAAATTTTATTTTTAAACAAATGTTCCTTTTTGGGAAAACAGAACTGTGAGTGGTCCTCAGTCACAGGGTAATACAAGCTGTGCACTAGAGGGGTCACCCAACTCTAGAACCCCTCTCAGGGGGTCTGCTGGGTTGGCAGTGCCCACCCCTTACCTCGCCACTGCTCACAGGATCAGGGAGACACCCTGACCCAAAGTGAGCCAACATGGACTGGGGCCTAGGCCTGAGGCAGCATCTGACTCTCTGCTCCAAAGCCTTGTGCACTTGAAGCAGAAAAAGCCAGTATGCAGTGAGGGAAGAGGCAGACAGGCACAGGGAAGCAGGGATGGAGGAGTGTGTGGCCCCAGGGATACACCGGGAGCAGTGGCCTCACAGCTCCTGATTCAGGCCCTGGGGTTCCCCCTCGACTCACCCAGCTCCTTCCCACAGATGCCCTCTTTGGCTTAACTAGTCTGAGTGGATTTCTGTTTCTTGCACTGAAATGGGCCCTGGCTAAGATGAGATAGATGGGAGTGGGGATCCCCAGTTCTCACCTCATTGTCCCCCTCCATCCCGCTGCTCACACTGAGGAGGCTGCGTGTGCTGGATCGGTTACTGGCGCTGCCTAATGGGTAGAAACAAAATCAGCCACACAGACTGTACATTCTCTCTGGCTAAAATAAAATGCAAAACGTTTACACTTATTTATTTTTACTGATAGGAGCAATACATAAGCTATGAAAATGGGTTTTTTAAAAATAGAGTTCAGTTTTTCTTTCAGCGTAAAACGAAATGGTTCAATTTTTTTGATTACCGTTTTTGCAATATAGTGACTATTTACTGAGGGCTTGCCACACGTTAAGTGCTTTGAAAACATTATTGCACTGAATCCCAACAGAAATCCTATTTGATGCTAGTGCTCCGATCTGACAGACAAGGAAGCAGAGGTTCCCTAGTCCTCGGTTGTTTAGTGGTATTTCTAAAATCTGCAAACCAGTTTTGTTGCTGTAGCTCTTCACTTGTTTAGGAATTATAACAAACACATGCATGTATCCCATACACATACACACCTTCTAATAAGGGGTCAGGCAGTTTGACACAAAACAAAATATGAAGTGTAAATTCAAAGGTATAATTTTTGCTCATGGTAGGAACTATGACTGTGTGAGTTTTGGTGCTCAAGGGTTTTGAGTTGAGGAATTTTTACCTATATCATTAGAACAGTGCTGTTAAGTAGAATTTTCTGGACATGTTCTATTGTTCACTATCCAATATTGTAACTAGAATGGAAGGTGGCTAGTGACACTGAGGAGTTGACTTTTAAATTTTATTTAAGTTTAATTAAATTTAAATAGTCACATGTGGCTAGCGGCTACCATATTGGACAGTACAGCATTAGAACAAGCTCCAACACATGGTAATCTGCAATGAAGGAAGAATAAAAGCTGATCAACTAAAACAAGGAGATTTTGACTTTAATATACCAATTACAGCAATTTGCCACAAAGAGCATTGCCATACTTCAGGTTTGTTGATTTTCCACATAAAAAGTAGCTCCTAATTATATTAATTTATAGGTATATACAGACAACATAAATGGCAGCTGTACTCATGGGCCTCACTGGATGGAATACACAGGAATCAAATTGACTACATTTGTTGAAAGAGATGACAGAGAAGCTCAATATCATAGTCAGAACAATGCCAGGGGCTGACTGTGGAACAGATCATCAATTGCTCATATGTAAGTTCAAGTTGAAGCTGAAGAAAATTAAAACAAGTCCATGACAGCCAAACTACAACCCTCAGTATATCCCACCTGAATTTAGAGACCATCTTAAGAACAGTTTTGACACATTGAGCACTAATGACAGAGTATTAGTGTTACTAATAATGGTAAGATGAGTTGTAGGATGACACTGAGGACATCATATATGAAGAAAGCAAAAGACCATTAAAAAGACAGGAAAGAAAGAAAAGACCAAAATGGATGTCAGAAGAGACGCTGAAACTCACTCTTGAACATACAGTAGCTACAGCAAATGGAAGAGATGATGAAGTAAAAGAGCTGAACAAAAGATTTCAAAGCGTGGCTTGAGAAGACAAAGTAAAGATTATAATGAAATGTGCAAAGACATGGAGTTAGAAAACCAAAAGGGAAGAACACAGTCAGCATTTCTCAAGATGGAAGAACTGAAGAAAAAAATTCAAGCCTTGAGTTGCAATATTGAAGGATTCTATGGGCAAAAAATTGAATGACACAGGAACCATCAAAAGAAGATGGAAGGAATACACAGAGTCACTGTACCAAAAAAAAATTGGTCTATGTTCAACCATTTCAGGAGGTAGCACATGATCAAGAAACAATGGTGTTAAAGGAAGAAGTCCAAGCTGCGCTGAAGGCATTGGTGAGAAACAAAGCTCCAGGAATTGACAGAATACCGGTTGAGATGTTTCAACAAACAGATGTAACTCTGGAAGTACTCACTCATCTATGCCAAGAAATTTGGAAGACACCTACCTGGCCAACTGACTAGAAGAGATCCATATTTGTGCCCATTCCAAAGAAAGGTGATCCACAGAATGCAGAAATTATCAAACAATGTCATTAATATCACACACAAGTAAAATCTTGCTGAAGATAATTCAAAAGCAGTTACGGCCATACATCGATAGGGAACTGCCAGAAATTCAAGCCAGGTTCAGAAGAGGATGTGGAACCAGGGATATCATTGTTCATATCAGATGGATATTGGCTAAAAGCAGAGAATACCAGAAAGATGTCTACCTCTGTTTTATTGACTGTGAAAAGGTTTTCGACTGTGTGGATCATAACAAATTATAGATAACATTTCGAAGAATGGAAATTCCAGAACACTTAATTGTACTCATAAGGAACCTCTACATAGACCAAGAGGCAGTCTTTCAAATAGAGTAAAGGGATACTGTGTGGTTTAAAGTCAGGAGAGGTGTGCATTAGGATTGTATCCTTTCACCATAGTTATTCAGTCTGTATGCCAAGCAAATAATCAGAGAAGCTGGACTATATGAAGAAGAACAGGGTATCAGGATTAGAGGAAGACTCATTAACAACCTGAGATAAGCAGATGACACAACCTTGCTTGCTGAAAGTGAAGAGGACTTGAAGCACATACTGATGAAGATCAAAGACCACAGCCTTCAGTGTGGATTACACCTCAACATAAAGAAACCAAAAATCCTTGCAACTGGATCACTAAACAACATCATGAAAATGGAGAAAATATTGAAGTTGTCAAGGATTTCATTTTACTTGGATCCACAATCAATACCCCTGGAAACAGCAGTCAAGAAATCAAGAGACACATTGCATTGGACAAATCTGTTGCAAAAGATCTCTTTAAAGTTTTAAAAAGCAAAGATGTCACTTTGAGGACTAAGGTGAGCCTAATGCAAGCCATGGTATTTTCAATCACCTCATATGCATGCAAACGCTGGATAATGAATAAGGAAGACCAAAGAAGAATTGATGCTTTGAATTATGGTGCTGGCAAAGAAAATTGAATATATCATGGAGTGCCAGAAGAATGAACAAATCTGTCTTGGAAGAAATACAGCGAGAATGCTCTTTAGAAGCAAGGATGGCAAGACTTCTTCTCATGTACTTTGGACATGTTATCAGAAGGGACCAGTCCCTGAAGAAGGACATCATGCTTGGCAAAGTAGTGGGTCAGCGAAAAAGAGGAGGACCCTCAATGAGATGGACTGACCCAGTGGCTCCAACAGTAGACTCAAACATAGCAATGACCGTGAATGACACAGGACCAGGCAGTGTTTGGTTCTGTTGTATATAGGGTTGCTACGAGTAGGAACTGATATGACGGCATCCCACAAAAACACATATAGACTATTAAAAAGTCTTAGTTTTGACTTCACTATAGTATCAAATTTGACCTAATCAATTTTGAGATTAGCTTGAATAGAGCAGACTAAGATTTTAATTTTGTATTATATTCTTGGGAGCAGATTTTTAAGCAGATTTTAAAATAATGTGTCAAAGTATTTCTATAAACCAGGGGATTTTGAATTTACATATTAAGGAGCATGTGACCCTGTTCCTTTCTATTCGTTGTTATCTACACACAAAACTGTTCACTTGGCCAGAATGTCCTTTCCTCCTCACTCCTCCAGCCCACCCCTATCTACACGTCTGAGACCTCTTCAGTCTTCAACGCTCAGGACAAATGCTACTGAAACATTCCCAGATTCCCACAACTGGAAATAACCCCTCCCACCTATAGGCCCCTATCCTTCTGGGGCTAAGCCTCCCTACATCATTCATCATTGTTCATCCCATTCCCTCACAATGAACCAGGCTTTTTTCGAAGATTATCTCTAGGAGGCAGTGAAAAACTATCATAGGCAGAAGTTCACACACATCAGCTCCTATTCTCCCTTCCCTTGGCATTCTTAAATCTTTAACCTCCAACATTTGGCTCTGAACCTTGGCTCCCTGGTTCACCTGCCCTGGCCCTCTCCCCTTCTCCAGGCTGATGACTTGCTTGCCCACATCTCAGAGCTTTAAGGTTGGTAGGAGGCGCTGGCCCTGACCCCCATCTTCTTCATGGCTGTGTGACATTGGGCAAAACTCTTTCCCTTCCTGGGTTACAAATATCCCATCTATAAAATAAAGAAGGAGACCAGTTCAGAGGTTCTTGATTTAAGTCCATGGATGGGCAAATTCTGTGTGTATGTGTGTGTCGTATAGTGTGCGCACACATGCACGCGCATTTTCCTGGGAAGTAGATTTACAGCATATATTAGAATATCAAAGGGGATTGTGATACAAAAATTAAGAACCCCTAGGTCAGAGGACTTTGAAATTCTGCTTCTCTCCTGCTCTTCTATTGCTTTCCTTGCTGTTTTGATGATGACAATGAAAGGTATGAAAAAAGGGAAACTCAATCCATTTGGCTTGTGAAGCCAGTGCGTCCCGTCCGGAGTCAGCTAACATCACCCTGGATACCATAACAAAGCCCACGGCTCCTGCCTGCACATCAGCCTCTATTGTCTGTTACGATCAGACTCCTATTCAAGCTTTCCAGTCAAAAAGCAGACATTTCCTAATTAGATCCTCAACTCGCCTGTGAAGTTAGGATTCTCAAAATTGAGTCCATTGTTTTCTGACTTTGTACCCGTTCTACCACAGTTGGGGAGGCAACATGAATAGCACTTAAAGGGTGTTGGTTCTGGATCCAGACTGCCTGAGTTCAAATCCCTGCTCCACCACTAACCTAGATGTGAAACTAGGGCAAGGCACTAGACTCCAGTTTCCTCAGGGGTAAACAGAGATGATAGCACATCTCTCATAGAGTTATTGTGAGAATTAAATTAATCTATAGAAGAGGCAGAGCATATAGCAACTGCTCAATAAATGTTAACTACTACTATTATTAGATTTTGCTATTTATAAAAGGGATAGAGAAATAACTCTCATGCAATCTGGCTTTGGAGGTATCTGTATAAAGAAACTTTGGCCCCATGGAAAAAAGATAGACCTCGTAGATGGAATGTTCCTCATTCTTACACCTCTCACACCCAAATGAGGCTCCAACTGAGAGCTCTTCGGCTCATAACAGAATGTTTCCATAGGCCCAAAAGCACCAGCTGGAGCCCAGCTGTGAGACACTGCCTGGTCAGCCCTGCTCACTTGCTGTGCTAGAGGTACTGTCTGTTTTCCAGTCTCCTCGTCTTAGCTCCGTCCTGGGTGGAAAGACACTTTTCCTGGGGCCGCTCTCATACACTGCATACTCCACTTTCCCAGGCAGGTGCTGTGAGTGCCGAATTGGGACCGTGATCTCCAAGTCTGGAATTAGAGGAAAGAGGAGTGAGCTTCAAGATACCAGACTGCTATTCACCAAACTGCTCAGCTGCTCCCTCTCTACCTGCCTCCCTCACTTGAACCTGGAGCCTGGGGGGAGGAGAGAGAGGGGGAGAAGACGGAGGAGGGAAGTGGGGGACTGGGAGAAGAGAGGTGAAGTAGGAAGGGGAGGCTGCCAGGTCAGGAGGAGAGGGAACTCTGGACTCACATAGAGGACAGGATCCATATCCCATTCAGTTCTGTAACTCTACCGAATCCTGTGTGCCAATTACTGGTTGACAGAAGAAAGTGATGGAGGAATGTGGGGAAAGAACAGAGAATAATGGAAAGAACATGAGATTACAGAAAGGTTTGGGCCCTGGCTCTGTCACTTACCAGCTGTGGAAGTTGAGTAACTCAGTCAGCCCCTCTGAATTACTGCCCTTATCTGAGTGGGACTGCATATTGATTATAATCACAGGCAGATCCCAGTTTATGAATGAGTTCCGTTCCTTTGTCTGTCTTGATTTTGTATGTATTTTGGAACAGTTAGGTACAGTTTGTAACTAATGTCAGTTAGTCAAATGTTTGTCTTAGTATCTAGTGTACCTTTCTAAGCATAAAAACATTAAAGAAACATTTCCACATACACTAAAACATCTTTAACATAATACAGTAATAACAGTAATAATATTTTGATGAGTGTCACAAAGTAGCACCCATTTGTTATTACAAACTACTGTATGCACCTCAAAATTTTAAAAATAATAGGGTTTACAGGGTTGGTTCATAACTGTGGATTGTACACAATCAGACGTTTATAACCCAGGGAACGCCTGTATAGGCTATTCCATGCATTAGACACAGTTTTAAGTGCTTCCATATTTTTAGCTCATTTAATCCTCACAACACCCATCACGTAAATCCTATTATCATCATTCCCAGCAGAAGCTGAGGTACGGAGAAGTGAAATAACATGCCCTTGTCACACAGCTGGTAAGTAGGGGGGGCTGAGATTGAAACCCAAGCTCCAGAGTCCAGGCTCTTAACCACTGCACCAAACTGCCTCTTTGATCTCTTAATAAATGATGGGGTGGGGGGCAGGGGTGGGTTGTCCACAATGGACAGCAATGACTCAGAGAGAAACGGAGGTCATTGAAGTAGGTCCATCAGGTACATGAATGACAGTGTGACTTGCAAGACTGGCCAGTGGGTTCAGACCCCACAATGCGGAAGGATAGGGTATAACTTTGCCCTGCAAAGCATTGAACAGACTTCCTTACTTGATTAGCCCTGCCCAGTGATTTCTCTTTATTCATGCCTAGATTTCCACCCCTGGGTTCTGTGAGCAGAAAAACTCCTGCTGATGAGCGGAATAAAATGAAAGTGAGGCAAGCTCCATTTACAGTTTCTGTTTGCTAAAGAGGACTTTTCTAAGCCCACGGGCAGGGCCTCTAGAAGAGGTGTACGCTCAGCTGTACTTTTGGGGACCTGTGCTCTTATCATCACAGTACCACTTCCTCCTCCGCCTCTATCCTTCTATGGGGAGGGTGCAGCAGGAAGTTCAGGGAGTCCAGGGGCCAGAGGTAGCTCCAGCTTGCCAAAGCCAGAAGTCTGCCGAGACAGGTAAATGTATAAACTAGAACAGTCTAGCAAAGCAGGCATGAGGACAGGGTAGACCAAGTCTACCTGTAAATGTTCTACAAAGAGAATATTAAAAGGGTGGATTGTTGGTTTGTGTAGGTACAAACGCTCCTCATTCTAGAGACTCCTGTTCCAGGTCTAGCGGGTGGTCCAGTTAGAAACCAACTTTTCAGGTCTTTGGATAATGCAGATTTTTTTCATGTCCTTAGGCTCCCTTGGTTACAACTGTACACTGGAAGCCCCCACCCAAGCTTGGAGCTCCTTGGGCAGAGAACAGCCTGGTGCACCCTCACATGGGTGTGAGCCTGACCTAGCTTTATTCTAATTACCTCTTTAAGGGAGGCACTTGTCTGCTTAATTAACTTCAAAGAGGTCATTTTCTACCCTCAACCAGTTCTATGAGGAAGCAAAGTGAAATATACAGGAAAAAAAAATGGGGGTCAGAAGTTCCAAAAATTAAGAAGAGCCAGTCTAAGTGTCTACAAAATCCTGACATTCTCTGAATAAAGGTCCAACGACAGGAATAATAATTATCATTATTATATTGGATAGTACTTTTTCCATTGTCATATCTTATTTGAGCTTCATTTCTTCTACATTAAGCAGGTAAGTCAGGTATCACCACAGATGAGGAAACTGAGGCACAGAGTGATTAAAAGAATCACCCCAACTCACAGAGTGCTTCAGTGACAGAACAGGGATCAGAACCCCAGTTGCTTTGGCCCAGCCTGCTCCTCTCTGTCTTGCCCAGGACTGTTCACAGATACACCCAAAACACAAATATTGATTGTCTTCTCTGTGGGGCCAGGGCATTCAAGAGCATATGAACTTCTCTAAGTCACGAGTCATGCCAGTCCTCCTCTGACTTCCTGTGCCACCAAAGCTCTGCACCATTCCAGGAAAGGCAGAACAATTCCCTAGGGCCAAAGAAAGACTGGCAAATTATTATGAGCAGATTCTTAGTTTTTAATTATCTTTGGTGTGCTAACCCAAATTAAAGAAAATAATTATTGTTCTTTTCTAAGGTTTCCAAATTAATAGAGTTAGTCCTTGTGTTTACAGTGGGTTACACTCCTGGAAAAGGTCTTTCATGCACAAGTACCATTTGTCAACCCTATTTTTTCCGCAGATCAATGTTATCATGTGTCAATGGTTTTCAAATGCTTTTTGTTTCTTGTAAAGCAGAATTCTTTCCTCTAATAGAAACAGAAGCTCAATATGAAGAACAGATTTTTAAAAAGGAACTATGATGGTAGAAACCCTAGGTGGCACAAATGGTTTGCACTCACCTACTACCCTAAAGGCTGGTGGTTCGAACCTACCCAGCAGCATCGTGGATGCGATGGCAATGGGTTTTGGGTTATGATAGCAGAAGCAGAGCAAGTTGTCCCAAACTCTGACTACTTGGTGTGTCTCAATCCAAATCCATCCCACCCCTTCACCCCGACTCCACCTTTCCCCACCCTCAAAACCCTCTCAACACTCCCCTCAACAAACACACATCTAGCAATCCTGAGGCACCTCAAGGAACTCAGTGTGAAAACCACTGGAATAGGTAATTATAAATTATCATGTAACTAAATACATAATAGATTTTTATGGCATTAACTAATATGTCATATTCACTCAACCATAAATGATGCCCCTCTCTTTGGTAGATGTTCTGACGTCCTCGGGCCTCCCTATTGCAGTGCAGGGCTCCAACCTCCAGCTGCCTGAGAATTTCTCTGGAAGCCAGATTAAGGGCGCTCCTCCCCCAGCAGGCCCCAGCTCTCTAGCCCCTAGGTGGGATAATTCTGAGGCAGGTGTTCTCCATTGACTCCCAGAGTCCCCAGTAAATTGAAGGTCCAGCTTCCATAGTAGTAACTACACTTGGTTGGCCACCTTCCCAGTCTCATTTCCCCATCCCCTACAGGATTCCCTGGGATCACCTCCTATATAAGCAACTTGCTCTCAAATCTTTGTCAGAGGCTCTGCTTTGGGGAGTTAGTGGGGGAAGAGGTACAAACTAAACCATGCTTCTTTGGAAAAAATCTAGACACTGACCATTCTAATTTAGACTACAGCCAGTGGTAGGTATAAATCACTTACTCAGAGACTGATTAACCTTGGACGAACTGTATGTTTTAAAACTTATAACTCCAGGGCTCAACCCTGGAACGTGAGTCCCCACTGCATGCACTCACCCTGAGATGCCTTGCCTGAGAGGACACCAGCTGATGTGTGGGCCTGTGTGTGATCAGGAGAGTGGATGCTTTTACAGTGTTTCTATGTTTCTTACAGGCACGGAGCTAGGTACCATGTATACCCTAACTCTTTCCATCCTCACAGCAACCCTAATGGGGTTGGCACGTTTATTTTTGACATTTTGCAGATGAGGGCTGAGGCTCAGGGAGGTGAAGTATCTTGCCCACAGTTCCCAGCTAGTTAGGGGTAAGCAGTGAGCAGGAATTCGATTCCCGCCCGCTGGCCCCCAGGGCCCATACCCATACCCTTCTACCTCACTGCATGCGTATCTGTCTCGCTTCATTATTGCCAATGGCATCAGGTAGAGCCTATCAGATGGGCAGTGAAGAACATGTGATGATGCCTGGTCGGCCCAGCTCTCAAGCCCAGATTGCTGAGCACCCATGATTCCAGTACTATGACTCCCCTCCCTCGCCTTCAAACACCAGGTACACTGCCAAATCACAGGTCTCTAGATGTTGCCTGTATTTAAAAGCTTGAAATGTTTCATTTAATCAAGGCTTCTATCTTTGAGTTCATGTGCTCTGGTTTTAAAAAGCACCTCAGCCATTTTACCACTGAGAGGCCCACTGTCTGACCCTAGGATGACCGTGCAGAGCTTGAACCAGATTTTCTGGCTTCTCCCCTTCCTCCTTCTCTCAACTAGGAAGGCAAATAAGTGTGGGCTTGGGTAGCAGCGGCATAAATGTAAAATCTAGACATTTAAGCAGAAGTCTTAGGAAGGCCTTTCTGATCCTCTGTGGTGGTTACAACCTTTTAACCCCTCTTCTCTCAAACAATTAAAATCATTAATATTCACTTATTATTGTTAGCTGTCATACAGTTGGCCCCTAACTCATGGTAACCTCACGCACAACAGAACACTGCCCGGTCCTGCACCATCCCCATGATCGGTTGTCGATTGGACCATTGTAATACTCACTAGGCTACCACTGTATGCAAAACCCTGCATTAGGCATTGTGGGAAACAGGAACCTGAGTAAGCCACAGCTCCCTAGCAGGGAAAATCAGACGGAGACAAATAAAAAGACAACTGACTCATAAGCTCCTACATGGCAAAGATTGTGTCTTACAGGTCTCTGTACTCGGCAGGGTGCCTGGTGCTCAATAAGCATTTGTGGATTGAATGAGTGGTGGCACTAAACATTTTACTGAAATTGCCCATTCCACAAGGATCTCCTGAGCTCCATCAAGGTACTGTACTTCATAATGGGGATTCAGCAGGGCACAAATCAGATAACTTCTTGCTTTTATGGAGCTTACAGTCTAGTGAGAAGAATCAGACCATGAGAACAGAAACAAAAGATGATTCCAGTCTATGATAAGTGCTCTGAAAAGAGGGGAAGCAATGGAACAGGACGTAAGCCCTGGAGGTCTACTCAGGAAAGAATGAATGACAAAAGAGGCCTCACTGGGGAGGAGATGTTACAGCTGAACTCTGAAGGATAAAGAAGGGCCAGGCACATAAAGATGTGGGAGAAGGCATGGGAGGAATAGCGACCGCAAAGGGAGGGATGAGGGAGACATGTTCTTAGGTTGTTTGAGCAACAAAAAGGAGTTCATTGTGGCTGGAGCACAGAATGGAGCGGGACAGGTGGGGGTGAGCTCAGGAGTCAGATCATGTAGGGCTTTGTAGCCTAGGGTGAGGGGTTTGAATTTTACTGAGTGGACAGGAGCTTCTAGAAGGCTTTGAGCAAGGAGTGGTGTCATCTGATTTTTTATCTATAAAAGGTCACTGGAACTCCTACAACTCAACAACAAAAAGACAAACAACCCAATTAAAAAATGGGCAAAGGATTTGAATAGATATTTCTCCAAAGAAGAAATAACAAATGGCCAATAAGTACATGAAAAGAAGCTCAAGTCATAAGTCATTTAAAAACCCACCACCATCAAGTTGATTCTGACCAATAGCGACCCTATAGGACAGAGTAGAACTTCCCCCTAAGGTTTCCAAGGCTGCAAATCTTTGTGGAAGCAGATTGCCACATCTTTCTCCCATGGAGTGGTTGGTGGGTTCAAACCCTGACCTTATGGTTAACAGCTAAGCACTCAACCACTGTGCCATCGGGATTTCTTCATAAGTCGTTAGAGAAATGCAAATCAAAGTCACAGTGAGATAGGGCAGGAAAGCTGGGCAAATGGACACAGGGAGCCCAGGGAGGAAGAGGGAAGAGTGCTGACAGATTCAGGGGTTTGCAACCAATGTCACAAAATAAGCTGTGTATAAACTGTTGAATGGAAAACTAATTTGCTCTGTTAGCTTTCACCTAAGCAACAATAAAATGTTCAAAAAAAAAAAGTAACCATCGTCATAAAACAATACGTGTACTAACTGTTTAATGAGAAACTATTTGTTCTATAAACCTTCATCTAAAGTACAATTAAAAAAAAACAAACCTGTAATGAGATACCACTTCACACCCATTAGAATAAGGTTGGCAAGGATGTGGAGAAACTGGAATCTTCATTCAGATACCTAGAATTCAGACTTTTTATACTCCAGAACTGAGACAATAATTCTCTGTTCTTCTAAGCCACTCAATTTGTGGTCCTTTGTGTTAGCAGCCCTAGGAAACTAATACAGATGCTTGAATGAGGAAATAATACTGCGATGATTAATTTTATGTGTCAACTTGGCTAGGCTATGGTGGCCAGTTATTTGGTCAAACACTAGTCTAGATGTTGTTATGATTTACATATTTACTTGTACTTAGCATTTTACTTAAGTTGACCTTAAGTAAAGCAGATTATGCTCCATAATGTGAGTGGGCCTCATCC
Organism: Trichechus manatus latirostris; assembly: GCF_000243295.1. Classification (NCBI taxonomy): domain Eukaryota; kingdom Metazoa; phylum Chordata; class Mammalia; order Sirenia; family Trichechidae; genus Trichechus; species Trichechus manatus. The sequence goes on from NW_004443943.1 coordinate 23,450,138, forward strand.
AATCAGTTGAACACCTTAAGAACAAAAAAAAAGGGAGTTTCCCAAGGGACAATTCTGCCTTCAGACTGTAAATAGACATCTTGCCAGAATTCCTCTCCCCCTCCACTGCCTGATCTAAGACAGAGGTCCCTGGGCTGTGGAAAATTCCACTGCCTCAGGCAGCTTGCTTGGCAGGGCCCGTAGCTTTACATTAAAATCCTGGTTCCCCTCTCCTTAACCTCCTTAACCGCTGCCCAAAACTAGGGGAAATTGGCAGAAACAGGTTTAGGCACCATGTTGACATTCAGGATAACCTTTTAGACCTCATACATAGTAACTTCCCTGCCTCTGGGTGGAGTTTAACTGCCATTTTCTGAACACACGATGCATAAAGTTGTATGTAAACCCCACTGCACCTGCATAGTATGATGAAGAATGTTGCTGATGTAACTTGTATGAACTTCCTACTTGTAAACCCCTTAAAAGTAACCTTCCCCCTCACCTTCACTGAGCAGTCTTGGTGGCAGCAGGCCCAACTGTTACTCTTCCTTGAGCAATGAAATAAAGGCGCTTTCCACTCTCCCGGAGCCCCAGTGGCACAGTAGTTAAGAGTGCAGCTGCCAACCAAAAAGGTTGGCAGTTCAAATCTACCAGCCATTCCTTGGAAATGGGGCAGTTCTACTCTGTCCTTACTGGGTCGCTATCAGTTGGAATTGACTCCATGGCACCAGGTTTGGTTTTGGTTTTCCACTCTCCCACCTTGGTCTCTTGTTTATTGGCTGGGATGAGTTGCTCTGAGCAGAAGCTGGGGTTTCCATCCAGCAACAGACCTACCAATTTTGGGACACAAGACTGATGGAATCTCCAGCCTATTGCCTGACCTACAGATTCTGGGCTTGTCAGCCCCCACAATTGTATGAACCAATTTAAAATCAATCTCTCTCTCTCTCTCTCCGAATGTATGTGTATTTGTGTGTTGGTGTGTGTATCTTACTAGATCTATTTCTTTAGAGAACCCTGACTAAGACAAATACAATGGCCTGGAGTGGTCCAAGAAGGCTTCACAGAGAAGGGGCTGCCATAGCTGGCTCTTGCAGCCCAGAAGTTTTCATATAGGTAGGAAGGAAGGGGCATGCGCAAGGATCCTGCAGCAGGAAAATGTCCAGTTTGGGGACCAGGGTGTTACCGTGTTACCAGCCTGAGTAGGTTCATGGAAAGTCTGAATAAGAATGGCAGTTGGAGACCATGGAAACTATGCATAGGCAGGGCTAGATATCAACTGAGTTCTTTACGCAGTGGGGAAATCCTTTTCTTGACTACATGGCTCCCTGGGAAAGTATAGAGCCCCACCATGCCAGAGGGTCTCAGTGGGAAGATGCAGTGTGGGCAAACGCCGACCCCTTATGCTCAAGGGTGGTGGTGCCACATGGGTGGTACCTGGGGGAGGGCGGGCCAAGGGGAACAGAGGGGCCCAGTCCCCAGTGCACAACTGGAAATCATGCCCCTGCTAGCACACCCCCACTGTACATGGCAGGAGCCCTGCTACATAGGGTCCTGGGTTTCTGAAGCAGTGTGAGGTGTCAACACCTATGATGTGATTCCCCACTTGAATTAGATCCAGACACTGTGTAAACAAAGTTTTCTCCTTTCTCTGCTCAAAAACATATGTCTTCCTAAATGCCAAGGGGAGAGTCAGGCATCTGGGGAGAAAGCGTTATCATCCTCTTTGAGTGGGAAGCTGGAATATGGCAGAGTTCAATCCATTCATTCATTCATTTACTGGGCATGCCTTGTGTGCCAGTTACTTGATATTCAGAATAAACAAGACAAAATCTCTGCTTGAAAGGACCTCACAGTCTAGTGGGGGATATAGACTGCAAACAGGGTGACAGGTGCTGGGCAAGCGGGCTGCCCATTCAGGCCACAGCAGAAAGGACAGTCAAGGGCAACAGGTTGCAGCAAAGCTGCACATAATGCAGCCCCTCACCCAGCCTTCTCCCAGCTGAAGCCTCATACCTGTCTGCTTTCCTGATTTCTGCTTCTCTCTCTGTCTCCGGGTGATGCTATCTCTTAGCCGTTTAAGATTTTCCTGGAAAAAAATTTAGTTCATTTTAAAAATGTACACCAGAATAATACCCTAAGGACACTCGAATTTCTTTCTGATATTATGCTGTTTGCAAGGCATATCACATTGCAATCACATTTTCAACATGCACATGAGGCTCTATGCATTTTCAGTTATCCCTCCGAGAAATCCAAGTATCTTAGAATTTGTGTCTGAAGAGAAGACACCTTTTGCATAATAAAGTGCCTCCCTCCTCCTCTGGCTCCCAGCCCCATCCCCAGCCTTATAACTCACTGCCCTCCTCCATGTTGACCCTCAGCCAAACTGGTCTCTTATTTGCTCACAAGCATGCCACATACATTCCTGCCTCTGAGACTGTGCTCTCACAATCTCATCCCCCTGACCTTGAAGGACACGGGGTCCTCTCCAGTAGTCTGTTCCAGGTCTGTGTTAATGCCCACGTTCTCCCTGAAGCCTCCCCCTGACCAGTCCTTAGAGAATATCTGTGCCAACCATCTGGCCCTTGGGTGATGCTGCCTTGCTGGTCTGTGTGTCTGTGTGTGTGTGTATGGGTGTGTGTGTGTGTGTGTGTGTGTGTGTGTGTGTGTGTGTGCGGTATCTCTTCAGAGATACCATAAGCTCTCCAAGGGCAAGACACCATGTCTTGTACCTTTGTGTGATCCCGTAGTCCAGACCATTGTAGTCGTTCAGTAAATGTTCAGATCTGTTGCTCTTTTAATTACTAAGCAACGACAACCTCCAGGTAAAGTGTCTGAGCATTCTAGGGACAATGCCCCAGGGAATAACGTTCAGGTAACCTGGCTGGAGCAGAAGGTTCACGTCAGGGAGTCACCGAAGGGCAGACTGCAAAGGTTTGTTAGTTTGCAACTGCCCGGCCGAGGAACCGAGCTTTGTCCAGGTCACAGACAGGAAACACTCAAAGTTGTAAACTGATCATAGCTTCAAGGCTATGGTGAATTGGAGGGGGACAGACTTACAGGCAAGGAACACACCTGGAGACTACGTAGTAAGTAACTGAGACGTAAATGATGGAGTCTGACACTGGGATGTGGCTGGGGGAATGGAAAGAAAGGAGTAGATGCAAGACGAAGAATGCCACGGAGCAAGACATGCACCTAGTTGGACATTGAGGCAGGTGGGGAGTCAAAGTGATTCTGAAGTCAGAGCCTCAGTCTCTGGAAGGTAACTGCAGTGAACAGAGATAGGGAGTTAGAAAGGGAAGTAGCCTTGAGTGATGGTTTGTTGTCAGACTTGCTGCAGGGTCAAGGGCACCTGGGGGGGCAGCTGGTGGCTGGAGAGATGGGATAGAGATAAAGACTCCACAGTTATCTGTAGAGAGAAGGAGCTGAAGGGAACCTGGGCAGTGCCCACTTGCAGGAGGGAGAGTGGAGGAGACAGAGGAGTGGACAGAGAGGCAGCCCCAGGAAAGTCCCCACACCCACTAGCCCCTGGATGGGGGATGCTCAGCAAGTGCCAGGAGGCTGTCAGGGCACAAAACAGTGCCAGCCAACTCTCAGGGGCTGTGCCATGCTGAATATGAACCCTAGTTATCTGTTACACTCAAGAGTTCCGGGCACAGAGAAGGAAGAAGCCTCTTGGATACAGATCTAGAAAGACAACTACAACCCTATAAAAACCAAAAAAACCATTGCCATTGAGTCGGTTCCGATTCATAGCGACCCTATAGGACAGAGTAGAGCTGCCCCACAGGGTTTCCAAGGAGCAGCTGGTGGATTCAAACTGCTGACCTTTTGGTTAGCAGCAGAGCTCTTAACCACTGTGCCACCAGGGCTCCTACAACTCTATAGTTAACATTTATTATGTGCTACCTGCCAGGCATGCTAAGGGCTTTATATGGTTTACATTGTCTAGTCCTGTCTCTTTCCATTTCAAAGATGAGAAAATGGAGACATAGAGAGGTCAAGGTCATGCAGCCAGCAAATGACAAAACAGGATTTAAACTCAGGCAGCCTGGCTCCAGAGCCCTAGACTGCTCTTAACTACTTTGCCACATGGTCACATGACTCAGCAAGGAGGAAAAAAGTCTGTTTAGCCAGGGCCAGCCTTTACTCAGCAGAATTTCTGCCTCCAGGGTCTCCAAAGTATGAAGGGTCCTGGATTCCTGCATTCAACACTCCAAAGTGCCTTCTACCCTCCAGACCCTGAGAGAGAGGGTGCAGGCTGGCAGGGCAGATGACCCCTGTGTTATGGAGCACCAAGAAGGCAGAAGGGCTGTGGAGTGAGAAAGGGCTGGTTTGAATCCTGACTCTGCCTCTTCACCTCTCTGAGTCTTAGTTTTCGGCAAAATGAGAGTGTAACACTTATTTCACATGCATGCTCTAAGGAGCAAAAGAAAAGAAATCTATTCAACACTCAGTGCAGTGCCCAACATACTACTGTCAGAGCTCAACAAATATTGCTCTATGATATGCTTCCCCGCTCTCACTGCTTAATCCACTCCAAGAAGACATGGCTTCTACCTCAGCACTGGTGAGCACTGTCTTTCCCCCCACCCCCACAACAGCTGGGTGGTCAGGTCCTGGGAGAATAGAGATTAGAATACACACTCTTGGGGAAGCATCACTGGGGAGGTCCTAGGAAGAGTCCCAGACCTGACTGCCACTTACTGGTTAAGTGACTTTGGACATGTCCCATAACTCTCCGAGCCCAAGTTCTTCTGTTTGAATATGAAGGAGTTGGACTAGGGATGTACTTTCTCAGGCTCCTCTGAGTTCTTTTGGTTGTTTTTAATTACAGACAGAGTACACGAATACATTCTCATAAAAACAACTTTAAATATACAGATAAAGCAAGAGGCTCCTCTGATACCCAGCACTCGAATCCCAGTCTCTCCCAAGAAGTAACAGCTAGGATGGGTGTGGGATGCCCTTTAGAAATAAACAGTTTGTATGCGTGAGCGGGTGTGTTTTAATTTGGGTGCTTTCATATCTGCAAATTGTTTTGTCTACTTAATACTTCTTCAGCGCATTTCAAGTTCTTATTGAGTTTTAAAGTGTGAATTTTCGGTGGGAGATTTGCCCTGGGAGTACAGAGAGGGACTCTGAAAAGAGAAAAGCTGGAAAGCAAATGTACAAGGCCAGATGCAGGGACGCAGCAGGAGAGGCCGAGTTTACAGTTGAGTCTTTGTTCCTGATCTCTAGCTTCATAGCAATCAGAAAATCTATCCAGCTCTTAACCAGGGAGCTACGTGGTTACAGACTGCCGGTCACACACACACACACACACACACACACACACACGCACACGCACACGCACACGCACACGCACACACACAGACTCACAATGACACACAAATTTTCGTAGGCATAGCCACAAGTGCTCCAGCAATAAACAAGATAGTCTTGGGCTCAGCCCTCGAGGGGCTGACAGTCCAGCGGAGAAACAGACGTGAAACAAATTCCATGCGGAGCTAGTTACCTGCTGGAAACGAAAGGACTCGGAGCGCTTCTTCTGGTTGAGCTGCCACTCTTTGAAGTGGAGCACAGCCTCCTCCACGTTGACAATGCCCAGCTTCACCTGCTCCTGGAGGGTAATAAGTTGTCGCTGGCCTGGCGTTTTCATCCCAGCGAAAGGGTCATATACACTCGACTGGGGCCTGTCCCTCCACGGTCTGACAGGTGGCTCTGGAAAAAATGGCAAGACCCAGCTTGACACCTTCCCCACTAGGCGGAGCTCATGGGGAGGAGGGTTAACGAGGCTGGTCCCAGGTTCAAGAGGATATGTCTCAAAAGAACAATTACAAGAGGAACCCAGAAGTGGGACATATGACATGGAATCAGGGGAGAGGGGAACAGTTAACAATTTCACAGCCTATCACACTAAAAGCAGCCCTGGTGGCACAGTGGTTAAGTACTTGGCTGCTAACCAAAAGGCCAGCAGTTCAAACCCACCAGCCGCTCCAAGGGAGAAAGATGTGGCAGTCTGCTCCTGTAAAGATTTATAGCCTTCAAAACCCTATGGGACAGTTCTGCTCTGTCCTACAGGGCTGCTATGAGTTGAGATTGACTCAAGGGCAATGGGTTTATCACACTAAAGGAAGGAGCCCTGGTGGCACAAGCGGTTAAGCACTCAGCTGTTAACCAAAAGGTTGGTGGTTTGAACCCACTCAGTGGCTTCACGGGAGAAAGACCTGGAGGTCTGCTTCCATAAAGACTGTTGTTGTTGTTGTTAGGTGCTGTCAAGTCAATTTTTGACTCATAGCAACCCAATGTGACAGAGTAGAACCTCCTCATAGGGTTTTCTAGACTGTCATCTTTACAAGAGCATATCGACAGGCTGGAGCTGCTGGGTAGGTTTGAAACAGCCAGCCCTTCATTTAGCTGTGGCGCACTTAACCATGCACCACAACGGCTCCTTTCCATAAAGGTTACAGCCAAGAAAAGCCTATGGGCAGTTCTACTCTGCCACATGGGTCAGAATCAACTCGACGGCACCCAACAACAACAACAACATCACACTAAAGTAGGTGAGGCCACAACATTTTAGGGAGGTATAAAATCCACCAGATGAGTCTATAGAATCCCTCAAGCTCTAATTATTGAGAAGCCTTTAGACCAGCATTTCTCAGTCTTGGTGCTATTGACATTTTGGGTTGGATAATTGTTTGCTGTAGGGTCTGTCCTACGCATTGCAGGATGTTTAGCAGCATCCCTGGCGTCTACCCAGTTGATGCCAGTAGCAGCCCTCTCCCCAGCTATGTCTCCAGACATTGCCAAATGTCCCCTGAGGAGCCAAATCACTCTCAGCTGAAAACCACTGCTTTAGACTAAAATCCACTCCCATTAGAGTCTATACAGAATGGAAGAACCTAGCCAGGATTCTTCTCCCAGCTCTCACTGTCCTCACTGCCTTTGGGCAGCACAGGGTGCAATAACTGTGGACTGATGGGCATAACATGCCAGCAGAGACTGGAATGTCAATTGAATCATGACTCAGGGCCACTATCATCAGGTATACACTAGGTGCTGAGTCTCAACTGACTCTCCTTGGGTTGTTCCAGTGCCAACCCCCCTCTTCTACATTACAAATTCATAGTTCTCTGCTCTGGAGATTCCAGGCAAATGTGAGGACAAACCCCCTCTCTCCAGGCTGAGACTCTGCTTCACTAAGCTCCATGGGGAATGGGCTACATGCAGAGGTGATATGGCCACTGGGACATGTAAGAGCAACTTGGCATTTTACTGCTCAATTCATGCAGGGCTATCTTTGATTCTAAGTTTTGCCAGCAGGACCCCATTTGGGCATTGTATTCAGGGAGACAGCAGGAAGGAAAAAGAGAGATGGCTTCACCAGTGCATATTGAAACAGCCTCAAAGAAGTTTATCTATCATTCTGTCCAGCCATTTACTCATCTGTCTACACACACATACCCTTCTCGCAAGTTTGCCCTTTTCAAGGCAGTCTTTAATGGTGTTGGGAGATTGACGGGGAGGGAACAAAATGCACAAGCCAACCAGTTCCAATCTCCCACTACCAAAGTCCTTGGGGATGCCTTCCAATGTTTAGATGATGTCATGGCTACTTTTCAAAAGAATCCTCAATGGGATAATACTGAATGCCTTTGTTTAGCACAAGGAAATTAATCAAGAAAACAAAAGAGCAATTATTGCCTCAAACTTCCTTAAAAAGCCTTTTAAAAAAAAGAGAAAAATGGGACGTCCACAGTATTCCCCAATGGCAAGCAAAATGTTTCTTAAATAAAAGCTGAGTTAAAGCATAGTTTAGCTAGTCTAGCTAGAGTAAGTAAACAGCAGGTAGGGCTGTATCGTTAGGTAAAGACTGGGTGCTGGGCCACCCACTTTCATCCTGTGGGCATCAATCTCAGTGTTTAGATTGTACTTTGTGCGCTGTATGGACACTTTCTAGTGTGTAAACGTTCTTTGTATGATCAATTTGTACAATACTCTGTTGTTGTTATTGTTGTTATCGGCCATCCAGTTGGCCTCCAAATCATGGCAACCCCATGAACAATGGAATGAAACACTGCTCGGTCCTGCACCATCTCCATGATCAGTTGCATATGGACCATCATGATCCAGAGGGTTTTTATTGGCTGATTTTCAGAAACAGATTACCAGGCCTTTCTTCCTAGTCCATCTTAGTCTGGAAGCACTGCTGAAAACTCACCACTGACAGACGGGTGGTGGCTGTACATGAGGTTCATTGGCTGAGAATCAAACCCTGGTTTCCCGCATAGGAAGTGAGAATTCTACCACTGAACAGCCACTGTCCCCATAGAAGCATTTGTCATCAAGTCTACTCCAACTCATGGCAACCCCATATGTGTCAGAGTACAACTGTGTTCCACAGGGTTTTCGATGGCTGATTTTTCAGAAGTAGATCACCAGGCCTTTCTTCCGAGGTGCCGAATCTTTAACCTTTCGGTTAGCAGCCAAGCGTGTTAACCATTTGCACCACCCACGGATATGTTCTAGGGTACCCCAATCTCTTCCTCTCTCCTTTTACTATCAGGATAAATGTAGATTCAGGATTCTCAGACAGTTCTATCATAAGCATCTGTGGGATGTGTTCTTCAATGCCAAGGAGCTATTGTTACACTTGGAAATCACTGACACACGAACACTTTACCACCCAGAAGTGGGGTTATGCAAAAGGAAGCTGGGGACAACATCTGGCTTACCTTTCCTGATGCTCTCTGAGGAAACATAGATATTCCCAGGCCGCTCTTGACTTTTTTCTGCAAAAACTATGGATAAAGAATATTCTGAGTAAAAGCCAAGGCTGACCTCTTTCTAAAAGGGCTTTATATATTTTGTACATTTAAAAGAAAAATAAAATCAAAATTTTGTGCAAAAGATAATAGTAAATCCATACTTAGGACCACTGTGTGCAGTTCTGTAAATTAAAACTCTCGAAAGAGGTAAGTAATGAGTAGAAGGAGGAGGAATTGTCAAATGAAGAGAAATCCAACAGAGAGCTCTCAAACCTAGATAGTCAAGGCCAGTAAAGGACACGATCGGTGTTTACGAGGTCATTAAAGAAAAGGGTAACGTGAACTAGGACACGTGCCAAGAATCCATGAACACCTGAACCTAGCCAGGGAATACCATGAAGCTTGAGAATAAAAGGAAGAGCTACTTAACATGTCAATAAGTGTTATAAGACATAACACTGAGCAGTGGAACAGGTAAAATGTATGCACAGCTCCAAAGGGACTTAGATGCAGTCACTCATGAGTGACAAATGTTCACTTAGTGGTGGGATGACATGGTGATTAAGACTCTCTGGGCTCTGAATGAGACTCCCCGGGTTCAAATTCTGACTCTGCCATTGAGGGTAGGGAGAAATCTTGTTTACTGCTGCCTTTGCAACTGTGTGTGAATGCCTCTGGAAAGCCTAGCTCCAGAACCTACCCTGACCCATGACCAGCGTCTTCTGGGGCTGATCAGAGACCATACAGGACCATTCAGTCTCTGAGCAATGGCTCATAAAACTAAGTGATGCAGGGAATTCCTGCTGAGAAGCTCTGAAGACCACACTGGGCATCATCCCCTGCCATACTTGCCTTTAGAAATGTATGGCTCGTTGTCGGGCAGCTGGTGAGCACCAGGAGGACTGGCCTCTGGCCTGGGCACTGGAACGGGGGGCCTGCTGGCCATGTCCACAGACAAGGTGTCATCATCATCCACTATGTGATAAACGTCTTCCTCCCGACTAAGACGGTGCAGCTTCCTCTCTGAATTGGCCATTCCCACACTGTTGCCTAGGAGATAGGGAGGAAGGTGAACAAAAGCAGTGGTCAAAAGAACTGGGTAGCTACTGATCAGTCCTAAGAGCAGACGGAGTGACCATACCTTTATCTGTATATAAATTCCCTTCAGCAAAACGCTTTCCCCTCCATCACCTCCTGAATAATCTGATCAGAGCCCCATGAGGCAACTGAGAAAACACTGATATCACTTTTGCATGCCATCCATCCTTGCAGCAAAGGAAAGTGAGCACTAGGCTCTGTAATCTTGGTTTTTCTGCTGGGATTCAGTTATTCATATCATTAGAACTAGGGATAAAGACAGCATAGCCCAAAAGGCCCAAGGACGCTTAGGACTACCCCCTGGTGCCTGGGTAGCAGTGTGAGGGTGTCCTGGAGTCCCCACCACCAACACTTCCAGCATCTTCTTCCGCATCGCTAAAATGACAACAGCAATTAGTTCCGGAGGACTTCCTCTGTGTCAAGCACTATTCCAATCATATTACCCACATTATCTACGTTGATCTTATAACAACGCTGTGGAGTAAGTACAATCATCATTCGTCACTGAAGATGAAGAAACTGGGGTCTTGAGGGTTAAAATAACTTGCCCAAAGTTATTATCATCTTCAGACACGAGTGCCTGGCATGAACTAACAGCCTGATAAAGGAATGCTGGTAAGTGATGAGACCAGAGATGATACACGGCTGCCGCATGGTGCCTTCAGGAAGAGGGTAGGGACAGAGCTGAACTTCCTTTGGAGAAGGCAACAGTACAGCCCAGTGGGTAAAGCATGGACACTGCTTACTGGCTATCGGACTTTGGGCAAATCACTTTACCTCTCCATACCTCAGTTTACTCATCTGCAAAATGAAATAATGTACCTGCCTCACAGGGTTGCAAAGAGGATTAAGTGGGGATTATTTATAAAGGACTTAAAATATGCCTGGTAAATGGAGCCCTGGTGGTGCAGTGGTTAAGTGTTCGGCTGCTGACCAACAGGTCGGCAGTTCGAATCTGCCAGCCGCTCCTTGGAAAGCCTATGGGACAGTTCTACTGAGTCTTATAGAGTCGCTATGAGTCAGAATTGACTCGACAGCAACGGGTTTTTCTGGATATTGCTAAATATAACAAAGAAAACCTAAGGCCAAATAACAAGGTTACCAAAGCAAAGTCCATCTTCAGGGCTGGTCTGTGCCCTCTTGGTGCTGTACCAGGGACTTACCAAGTGACTGACCTGTGGCTACTCAGGATTTCCCCCTCAGGGAAACACTTTATGTTTTTAGAGTAGGACTCCGCAAACTTTTTTTTTTTTTAAAGTCTAGATAATAAGTACCTCAGGCTTTGCAGGCCATACAGTCTCTGCCAAAACTACTCAACTCTGCCCCTGTAGTATGAAAGAAGCCGTAAATCACAAGAAAACAAATGGGTGTGACTGGGTTCAAATAAAACTTTATTGACAAAAACAGGTGGCTGGCCAGGCTGTAGTTTGCCTACTACTTTTCTAGACCTTTTCCTTCCCCTTCAGTATCAAAATTACTTCTCCCACCCTGAGTCCCATCCTCTTAGTACCCAGGTCCCTATACCTACCTGATTAACAGACCCCATCATAAATTGCAAATGGGTGAAGAAGGTTAAGGAACTACTTGTCCAATTTAACACCCACCATCTTTGAAATCTTTAATAATAATACCCTTATTAATTTTTTATTTATGTGCCTGGGCCTGCTCTAAGGCTTAATGTATAATAATTCATTTAATCCTCACAATATTAATCTCACTTTACAGCTCAGAAAACTGAGGCCTGGAGGAACTGAGTAACTTGCCCAGGGTTTCCCAGCTAACAAAAGGGAGAACTGAGAACAGCCCAGAGTTTGTGTTCTTAACCACTAGGTGGTTACCAGGGGTAGCAGGGAGGGGGAATGAGGAGTTGTTGCTGAAGCGGTATTGAGTTTCTGTTCCCGGTGATGAAAAACTTTTAGAAACAGATAAAGGTGACGGTAGCACAACATGGTGACAGTCATTAATGTCACTGAATCATACACTTAAAAATGCTTAAAATGGCAAATTTTTTGTTATATATGTTTTACCACAATAAAATTTTTAAAAATAAAATAAACACAAGGATTTTAATGGGGTCCTACTAGAGGCAACTCGTTAACCCAAAAGAGTGGCTTCAGTGGTGGGACTTCCGGCCCACCTATAACAGGCTGATGAGAAGGGCACGTGGAGGCAGAGTGCCTTCAATCACACCATATGTCAGTTATGTGACAGCCCACTGCTTGAGTGGATCAACCCTCATATCGAACCAGGCAATGTCTTACATTCATCTCTCTTTACCTCTTTTTGCTTTCTTGCTCACACCTAAAACTTACCTTCTAAAAACTTGCGGATCATAGAGTCCTTAGTGGTCCGAGAGAAACTGTCTCCTGAGATTGGGTTAGATGTACTGGCCTGAAGCATTTCTACATCTAGAAGGAAATGGAGACTAAGAATTGATATGTTGTTCTTTCACACAGGCAACTTGTTAAGGAGTTTTTACAGATAGATAGACAAGGTTTGGCAACTTTCTTGAAAGAGATTCAAGCATCTGTCAGTCCATCCATCCATCCATCCATCCATCCACTCAGTAAGAATACACAGAAAGTGTGAGGCATAAAGGAGAGCAACATCCACAACTCACAGGCCCTCATAACCTCAGTCCAATCATAGAAAATATCAGATAAAGTCAAATTGAGGGACATTCTACAAAATAACTGATCAGTGCTCTTCGAAAATGTCTGTAGTTTAGTTTGTAGTATTACACTAATGTTCATTTCCTTACTTTGATAGTTGTACTATAGTTATATAAGACATTAACATTAGAAGAGCCTGGGTAAAAGGTATACAGGAACTGCAGTATTTTTGCAACTTTGTCTAAGTCTAAAAGTAGCTCAAAGCGAAAAGTTAAAAAAAAGAATGAGAAAAGGAGAGGAGGAAATGCAACCGCAAAACTAAAGTATAACTGCAGGGATGACCTATGCTGACCCTCTTTCCTGTGCACCTATATTATCAAGGCAAACATCTTCCCACGACACTTCAAGAGCATGCATATGTGGGTCTGATGATCAAGGTATTGTTAAATGAGCGGCCTGTGAAAAACAGATCTTTTTACTTTATAGTAACACTTTAGCTGGTAATTAAGAGCATGGTTTTGGAAGTATACAACTAGGTTCTGCTAAATATCAGCATTGATAAACAATACCTTAGTAGAATTATTTAGCCTTCTTGAGCCTCCCTGAGAGTGATTAGCAGGGTGACTAGAAGCTTGGGCACTAAGATCAAAATGCATAAGTTCCAATTTTTACTTTAATATACCAATTACAGCAATTTGCCACAAACAGCATTGCCATACCTTAGGTTTGCTGATTTTCCACTTAAAAAGTAGCTGCTAATTATATTAATGTACAGGTATATATAGATAACATAAACAGTGACTATACTCATGGATCTTGCCGGATGGAATACACAGGTATCAAATCGAATACATCTGTGGAAAGAGACGATGGAGAAGCTCGATATTATCGGTCAGAAAAAGGAGAGGGGCCGACTGCAGAACAGACCATCAATTGCTCACATGCAAGTTCACGTTGAAGTTGAAGAAAATTGAAACAAGTCCACAAGAGCCAAAGTACGACCTTGAGTATATCCCACCTGAATTTAGAGACCATTTCAAGAATAGATATGATGCACTGAGCACTAATGACGGAATACCAGACAAGTTGTGGGATAACATTAAGGACATCAAACATGAAGAAAGTAAAAGGTCACTAAAAAGACAGAAAAGAAAGAAAAGACCAAAATAGATGTCAGAAGAGATGCTGAAACTTGCTCTTGAAAGTAGAGTAGCTAAAGTGAATGGAAGAAATGATGAAGTAAAAGAGCTGAACAAAAGATTTTGAAGGGTAGCTCGAGAAGACAAAGTCAAGTATTATAATAAAATGTACAAAGACTTGGAGTTAGAAAACCAAAAGGGAAGAACATGCTTGGCATTTCTCAAGCTGAAAGAACTCAAGAAAAAATTGAAGCCTCAAGTTGCAGTACTGAAGGACTCTATGGGTTACATATTGAACGACACAGGAAGCATCAAAAGAAGATGGAAGGAATACATGGAGTCACTGTACCAAAAAGAATTGGTTGACATTCAATCATTTCAGGAGGTAGCGTAGGATCAAGAACTAATGGCACTGAAGGAAGAAGTCCAAGCTGCACTGAAGGCACTGGCGAGAAACAAGGCTCCAGGAGTTGACTGAATATAAGTTGAGATGTTTCAGCAAACGGCTGCAATGCTGGAAGTGCTCACTCATCTATGCCAAGAAATTTGGAAGACAGCTACCTGGCCAACCAACTAGAAAAGAACCATATTTACGCTCATTCCAAAGAAAGGTGATCCAACAGAATATGGAAATTATCGAACTATATCATTAATATCACACACAAGAAAAATTTTGTTGAAGTTAATTCAAAAGTGGCTGCAGCTGTACATAGACAGGGAACTGCCAGAAATTCAAGCCAGATTCAGAAGAGGACATGGAATGAGGGATATCACTGGTGATGTCAGATGGGTCTTGGCTGAAACACAGAATATCAAAAAGATATTTACCTGTATTTTATTGACTACACAAAGGCATTCCACTGTGTGGATCATAACAAATAATGAATAACATTGCAAAGAATGGGAATTCCAGAACACTTAACTGTGCTCATAAGGAACCTGTACATAGACCAAGAGACAGTTGTTTGAACACAACCAGTGGATACTGTGTGGTTTAAAAACAAGAAAGACATGTTTCATGGTTATAACCTTTCATCATGTCTAATCAATCTGTATGCTGAGCAAATAATCCAAGAAGCCAGACTATATGAAGAAGAACACAGCATCAGGATTGGAGGAAGACTCATTCACAACCTGTGATATGCAGATGATACGCCCTTGCTTGCTGAAAGTGAAGAGGTCTTGAAGCAGTTACTGATGAAGATCGAAGACTACAGCCTTCAGTATAGATTACACCTCCACATAAAGAAAATAAAAATGCTTACAACTGGACGAATACGCTAACATCATGATAAATGAAGAAAATATTGGGAAGTTGTCAAAGATTTCATTTTACTTGGATCCACAATCAATGCTCATGGAAGAAGCAGTCAAGAGATCAAACGACGTATTCCATTGGACAAGCCTGCTGCAAAAGACCTCTTTAAAGTGTTAAGCAAAGATGTCACTTTAAGGACTAAGGAGAGCCTGATACAAGCCATGGTATTTTCAGTCACCTCATATGCATGTGAAAGCTGGACAGTGAATAAGGAAGACCAAAGAAGATGCATTTGAATTACAGTGTTGGTGAAGAATATTGAATATACCACTGACTGCCAGAAGAATGAAAAAATCTCGCTTGGAAGCAGTACAGCCAGAATGCTTCTTGGAAGCGAGGATGGTAAGACTTGGTCTCAAGTACTTTGGACATGTTATCAGGAGGGACCAGTCCCTGGAGAAGGACATTATGCTTGGTAAAGTAGAGAGTCAGTGAAAAAGAGGAAAACCCTCAACGAGATGGACTGACACGGTGGCTGCAACAGTGGGCTCAAACATAGCAATAATTTTGAGGATGGAGAGGGACTGGGCAGTGTTTCATTCTGTTTTACATAGGGTCGCTATGAGTCGGAACTAACTCGATGGCACCTGGCAACAACAACATGGGGGATGCTAAGACAACAGATGCCAACTCTTTATAATAGAATTATTTGTGGAAGTCTGATTCACGAACAAGGCATGCCTGGCATTTTCCTCACCATGGCTCCTGATCACCAAGTGCTGACTGGACAGATCCCGCAGGCTTCTTCTCTCCTTGGCAAGGATTCTGCCACTGCAGTCAGGAATCATGATCAGACTTGGAGGTCCCATGCCCATTGCCTGCCCTTTCCTGAGGCCTGTCACACTGTTTATTACTGGAGTCAGTAAAGGAACCCTGGTGGTACAACAGTAAAGCACTAGGCTGCTAACCAATACGTCAGAGTTTTGAACTCACCCAGCAGCTCTGTGGGAGACAGACCTGGCAATCTGCTTCCATAAAGATTACAGCCTAGAAAACATATGGGGCAGTTCTACTCTGTCACATGGAGTCGGTATGAGTCGAAATTGACTCAACAGCACATGACAACAACACATGAACACCAAAAGGGAAATTCTAGCAGCTCTTCAATCCCTCTGGTCACCCAGGACAGCCAGGACCACAGGTAGATGCAGACCTTAAGGAAAGACCCTAAAGCCAAAGGATCTGAGGCATGGCTGGAAGAGTATGATGGGGGGAAGGGTACAAAGAGGAGGGGATGGATGGTATGCGGACACAGAAGGCCTGGAAGTGGACAGTAAAGACATTGGCAAGGGCTGGAGCCAAGTGAACAGCCTGCATTTAACGGACAAACATAAACCAAAAAAAAACCCGTTGCCATCAAGTCGATTCTGACTCATAGTGACCCTACAGGAAAGAGTAAAACTGCCCCAAAGGATTTCCAAGGCTGTAATCTTTATGGAAGCAGACTGCCACATCTTGCTCCCACAGAGTGGCTGGTGGGTTCAAACAATCAACCTTTTGGTTAGCAGCCGAACCCTTAAACCAGTCAAGCAACAGAGGCCCAGAACACTGGCAGCTGAGCAACGAATGCGTGGTCAGAGGTGGTGGTTATTAGCATGCGCTGTGGTGTCCTGGAGATCTGGGTTCTGAGTCCTGAGTCTGTCTCTTACTAGCTCTATGTCCTTGTGTAAATTACTTGGTAACTTCTGTATCTCTGTCTGTAAAATGGGGATAAATAACAGTACTTACCTCAAAGATTGATTATACAGGCCAATTCAGACTATGCTTATAAAATGTTTAGCCACAGTGCCAGGCACTAAATATTAATGGTTATCAATATTATTATACTGAGGCAACTTAGATGGTGTATTAGTTTTTTATGGCTGCTACAGCCACAAATGTAGTGGCTTAAAGCAACGTAAATTTATTATGTTACAGTTCTGCAGTTCACAAGTCCAAAGCGGGTAAAACCAAGATGTTAGTTAGCAACGCTGCACTCCTTTCCAGAAACTCTAGGAGAGAATCCAGTTCCTTGCCCTTTCCAGCTTCTTGAAGTGACCTACATTCCTTGGCTCTTGGCCTTCTTCCTCCATCTTCAAAGCCAGTAATGTTGGGCAGAAAGTTTAGCTCAATTGGGTCTTTCTCATACTGCT
This sequence comes from Trichechus manatus latirostris, assembly GCF_000243295.1. Lineage (NCBI taxonomy): Eukaryota > Metazoa > Chordata > Mammalia > Sirenia > Trichechidae > Trichechus > Trichechus manatus. Next base: position 23,467,196 of record NW_004443943.1, read on the forward strand.
GTATCTCTGGTTCTGTTCTCTGATTCCTTCTTCCACTTTTAAGGACTGTTGTGAATATACTGGGTTCACCTGGATAATCCAGGCTAGTCTTCTTATTTTAAGGTCAGCTGATTAGCAACCTTAATTCCATCTGCAACCTTAATTCCCCTCTGCCATGTAACCTAACATATTCACATGTTCCAGGGATTAGGATGTAGCCATCTTTGGTAGTGGAGGGGGGTGGATTCTGCCTACCGCAGATGGGAACCAAATCTCAGGCACAGTCAGCCTGCATGGGTTTCCTTCCTGTACTGGGCTGGCAGGGAGAGTAAAGGGGCAGGGATCAGGGCACACTTAAGCAAGCCCATCATGTTCACACGCAGGCTCAGTGACCTTGTTTTGATATAAACACTGGCCTCAAGTGAGTCTCTGGATGGACACTGCCTTAAATCAAGTTATCTAAAAACAAGTTTCTTTCCATTTAAATTTTTAAATCATGTAAAATAAAATAAAAAAATGCTGATATAATATAAATATAATTGAACATAAACATCTTTGAATTGGGCCAGGAACAGCAAATATGTGCTATTCTGTACTCATGGTAAACATCACTCCAGTCATAGCATTCTTTCTGGCCTCAGAACCCTTCTCAATACAGCACTAAGGGCACACAAAACCAGCCAACTGGCATTGACTGACACATGAAATTACTTCAAAAACACTACTTGCAGTTGCCTCCTTTGCCATGAGAAATGGATAGTACCTGGCTACCATTACTAAACACTTTGATTAGGGACCCACTAGATGGATCTTGATCAAAAGAAGGAAAATTGTGGAATGGAACTTCAAGTTCTTATGGGAGACCAGACTTACTAGATACATTGAGACTGGAGGAAACCCCAAATCTATTGCCTGGAAACAACTTTTAAACTTTGACTTTAAACTATCTTGTGAAGTCACGTTTAAATTAAACAACAGCTTAGCTCAAATCAAGAACGTTTGCCTTGAGCATTGTGCCCTTTTAAAGAATTACCTATAGGGATCAAAATGACAACAATAACTCTAAAGCACAGATGAGAACTTTGAGGGGGTGGAGTCTTGGTTGACAGTGTTGAAACAATATGGGCAGAGATAGTGAGAATGGTGACCACTGGCAGTGAACTGTACATGCAAAAATTGTAGAATGAGCGTATGTTTTGTTGTGTATATTTTCACCAAAAAAACAAACAAAACAAAAAACACTACTTGCCACACCTATATTAGGCGCTAAATACCTAGTAGTAGTAGATATACTTTTGTAATAATAAATAAAATAAAGAAAAAGTTACCTAGTTGTCTGGAGTTAATAAATGATAAGACCCCAGTGGCAACACTAAGGGGATATGGGGGGTGAGGACCTCACCAGATGACTCTGTCAGAGGGGGAGACACCAGTTTGACTGTCTATAAAATTTTTGCACAGTGCTTCAGCAAAAATTTATTATTTTTTATAAAAATATCCCTGTAGTTAGTTATAACAACAAAAAAAATTTCATAAGCCCAGCTTACATGTATCAATATACCTACAAGGCTAAAACTCTACGCTAATTTACATTTTGAACTTTCTAATGCGCTCCAGTCAGAGCTGTCATTATTACCCAATTACAAAGACGCTTCGAATCCCATGGTTTCATCTGCACCTGCTACAAGCACGTGCTGTTGTTTTTGTTGCTGCCGGTGCTTTAATAGTCACTGATTTTGTCAAATTTTCTGGTGTTTTAGCTACAATATTATGGTAATTAGCATTGGGGGGGGGTGACACCATGAGTTACTGCACTGGGTGACACCAACCCTAGTGATGCCACTGTAAGACCCTCTCATGCTCTGAGGTTTACAACCCTGTTGTACTGGACACACAGTGAGTAACACAAGAGTGACTGAAATACACAGAGAATTCTGTAGGTGAAGGGAGTCTGTTCCCAGACAAAAGACATTTTGCAAAGGAAAGCAGAACAACAAATCCTTGCATTCCTGGATGCTCAGGGTTTGTAACTTCACATTCCAGGCACTCACTAACCTTTACCACTTGTCAGTTAAAAATACACTGAAATGCGCTGAAACCTGCTGGTCTAAGGAGAAAGTGCAAAGTTCTTTAATTCCAGCAGAAGGGGGAAAAGAGAGGCTTTGGGGCCACATTCTCCTTCTGGGAAGAGCCAGCTACAGAGTTACAATGTACTTTATTGAAGGAGTCTATCAGAAGGAGTCCATTCCTGGAAAGAGAGAAGCTTGAACAGAGGAGAGAAAGCCCAGCCAGGCACTTCATTAAGGAATGAGTCAAAAGCAATAGTGAATTCTACAAGAGGCCCATATGATACTCCTCATGGGACATAAACCTAGACCATTTAGCTGCAGTGGGAACTCCACTCGGATTATATGCTGTTAATTTAATATAAAGCCAAGTCTGGGTAGATAATACAGTAAAATATCATGCTACTGTGAGACTTTTTTTCCAGAAAGGCTCTCAAATTCTGAAATTAGGACAAAAAAAAAGTTTGTTTTCAGCAAGTATCTTTTTTGGCTGAAGAAGAGCTTCAGAGCAAGGAGCAGCAGCTGGTAAAGCATTTGAAGATGACCTGAAACATGGTTGGTTCGGTTTGCACGAGGTGGAATGGAGTGCTTTGACGAATCATGTCAATAGAAAGTCTAACCTTCCCAGGCCCTAGTGGAGAAGTGATCGGAAGGAGAAAGCTAGGAGAAAAAAACAGGAGTGAGTAAGAGAGAGAGAAAAGAGAAGGAAGGAGAAGACAAGAGAAGGGCAATCTGAGATTAGGAGAAAACAAAACAAAACAAAAAAACCCAAACCCATTGCCATCGAGTTGATTCCGACCCTATCGGACAGAGTAGAACTGCCCCATAAGGTTTCCAAGGAGTGGCTGGTGGATTCGAACTACCGACCTATTTTGGTTAGCAGCCAAGTTCTTAATCACTGTAGCACCAGGGCTCCGGGTTTAGAAGAGCTAATGAAAAAGAAGTGGCTAAGACTGAAACAGTGAGAAGAGACAGAAGTTTTCTGGATTTCTTATGCACACAGTTATGCCTGAATGCAGAACCTCTCCCAAACACAAAGGCCCTCTGCCTTGCAGGAATCAGTCTATGGACACGCGCACAGTGGGGGACGGTGGGTGCAGTGACTCGCTAAAACACACAGCCCCCACGCTTCACATCCACACGTGCAGCTAGTCCCACGACTGAGGCTCACAAGACAGCACGGGGTCACCGAGATAAAGATAAGCTGTGTCTTAAACACCTGTTTAAGAAGGCTGGGCAGCGCAGCATGTTAAAACAGAACGATTAAACATTTACCTCTAACATATAAGAATCTTCTTATCCACAAGACTTTTGCCAGAAGGCAGTGTATTCCTATGTGACCCAAGGACCAATCGAGAGACTCTCACAGTTTGTAGCAGGTGCTGCTGGAGCCTTGACCACGTCCCCTCAGCCATCACTACTTCAGTGCTCACTACCCAATATCACCTGCCAGCTTTGTGTCTCAGCCTGAGGGCTCATCTGCCCATAGGGGCAGCAGGCCAGAAGTGTCAGGGAGTAAGTACCTCCCTCCAGCAATGACTGACAGGATTGGGCAGATAAATACCCCAGTTCCCTCATCCCTGAGGTGGGATGACTTTGAGGCACCTGCTCCATACCTTTCCCAGTGTTCCCCAGCAGGTAACATGCTTTATAAAACACCTCTGATTGGCTTTCTTCCTTTCCCTGTCTTACTTCCCTATTCCCTAGCAATTTTTCCTAGGGTCACCTCCCAAATAACTTGCTTGCCATCAACTCAAACCCAAACTAAGACCCAGTTCTACTGGCATCTGGGGTTATGCCCAAATCTTGCCCATTGGACAGATCTGTCCATTTCATTAGCATTCACGCACGTGTCATTCATCTATTTAACTCTAAGCACCTACTTTCATGCCACACGTATGCTAGGCACTGGAGAGGTAAGGATAAACAGATCAAGATGGTTATCCTGGAGTAACTTGTAGCCTAATACAGTATTTCCCAAAGTGAAGCCCAGCAGCCTTGAAGGTAGCTTCCTTAGCACACATTTTCAGGTGTGACAGGCTAATTATCTATAGGAAATTAGCAGCTGTTCAAAGGCTCCCTTCCTCACTTCCAGGACATCACTGTCTCTTTGTGGAGCTCAGGCAGGAAACCAGGACTTCTTCAATAAGGATTTCTCCAGGGAGAAAAACCCTCTTTATTAGCTGAGTTAGAGAATCCCTGCTGAAGTCTAATTTGAGAAAAGTTCAGTCATAAGTTTTGTATCCTCTTGTCCTGTTCCCAAATTAATTTCCAACAGATTCTAAACTGATGGAGCCTGTTTTTTATTTTTAGTCTGTCTCGCCACCTTTCCTAAACCAAAACCCGTTGCTGTCGAGTCAATTCCGACTCATAGAGACCCTACAGGACACGGGAGAACTGCTCCATAGGGTTTCCAAGACTAATCTTTACAGAAGCAGACTGCCACATCTTTCTCCAGCAAAGCAGCTGGTAGGTTCAAACCGGCCAACCTTTTGGTTAGCAGCCAAGCTCTTAACCACTGCTCCACCAGGGCTCCTGCACCTTTCCTACAGTTGCCTAACAAGATGCTGGCCACATAAGGAATATATAATATGTGAGCTTTATAAACATCTAGTGCTTCACTGTTAAAGCTAAGATTAACACTAGCCTTGGTATCCTGTGTACAAATTTCACTTCTGGTGGAAACCTGGAGCTGCCAACCATCAACATGCTGAGAACTCACAGAGAAGACAGACACTGAGTGCTCTCCCAGTCTCTGCCTCCATGTTTCTCCTCCCCACCCCCCCAACAGGCACTCCCCGGGCTTATCAAAGCAGTGGTTTTCAGAACAGCCAGCGTCATCAAAGTGCTATTACACAAAGGCTTCTCTATTCCATTCCAGGGCTTTCAACTTTTTATTTACTTTGAGGAGGAACAAGAAGATTGCAGTCCAGAATGGTAACAGAGAACTGTGTGTGAAAATAGTGTGGCAATGTAAATTAAATCAACCAACAAATAGTTACGAAGTACCTAGGCAGTACATCGAGTCTTGGGCTAGGCACCATGGGTATACAAAGAAATATAAATTACAGTTCTTACGGTTCCAGAGCTTACAAGCAACACAAATACTCCAGAGCAGCTCTTCTTGCGCAGTTAGTGAAGCTCCAAACAGTGGGGCAACAGAGTTGGAATGTCAAGGGAAAAGATCAGAAACTGGGAAATCGATGAAACAATACTTAGCACAAACAGTTAAGTGCTAGGCTACTAACCAAAAGGCTGGCTATTCGAATCCACCCAGAAGTGCCTTGCAAGAAAGGTCTGGTGATCTACTTCTAAAAATTAGTCATTGAAAACCTTATGGAGCAAAGTTCTACTCTACACACACGGGGTCACCATGAGTTGGAATCAACTAGGCAGAAACTGGATTTTTTGGTTTGTTTGGGTTTTTGGGGGTTACGGTCTAAGCACTGAGCTAGGCTGGGGAAAATGGGCTTGGGTAAGATATGGTCTCTGACCCCAGGGAGCTCCTGGTCTACATGGAGAAGAGGAGGGGAGGATGAGAAGCCCAGACATGCAGCATAAGGCTGGCTGGGTTCTATCCTCCCGGTGACTGCCTTCCTGTCATCTCTATGGAGTGGCCTCTCCAGATGCCCGAGCCAAAGTCAGGCCTCCCAATTTATTCATTTACAGAGCACTGGATCTTCTTCCTCCATCGCACAGTCACGGTGTGTAGTTATAGATTTAGTTATGTGGTGGTTTGGTTTAATACCCAGCTCTCCCACTAAAACGTACAATCTTGAAGGCACACAGACTCATCACCTGGCACAGTGACGTAGCTGTACAACGGGTCCAGTAGATATTTGTTGAAAGAATAAATGAGTGAACCAGCAAACCAATGAAGGTAGAAACAAATGAATCTATGAACATGGAGGTGTTTGGTCTGTGTGAGGAACCTGGGCATTATTTCCCAAGCTGAGAAAAGAGAAGGGCAATTTAGGCAGAAGGGACAGCATGAGCAAATGTATGGAGACATGAGAAAAAAAAAAAAAAAAAAAAAAGGCAGCCTGGAGTGGACAGAGGCGTTCCTGCCACCTTGAGATGTCCTACACTCCTGAGACACCTGAAAGATGTCTCAATACCACCTATCGGGAAAGTGAGGTCTTTGATGATAACATTGGCAAACTACTCCACCCCATAAAATCTAGGATTACTTCTGATTTTCTGGTACTTTCAAAATCAAGAAATAGTTGAGTATCTATTGTGTACAGCACTGTGCCAGGCACTGTAGATGACATAAAGCTGTAAGATATGCTTCCTAATCGGGGTAGGACAGGTCACAGGAGATGCATTTAATAACCAAAGTCCAAAGTAATTTATGTGCAGCGCCTGAGAAAAAGCATGACTCACAGCTGTGCAGGTCCAGAAGGAGTAGATTGCTGGTGGGGGTGGGGGTGGGGGTGGTCGTAGGGTTATCTTATTAACTTTAAAACATTCAACTCAGTATGTGTTCACTAAACACCGATGTCCCCAACACATTTCTTGTACTTCTGGAGAACAGCCAGAACAGCGATAGAAAGCCAGGAAGACCAATGTGCCTCGTCTCTCACATCATGCATTAGCCCTTTTCCCCTGGGATGCTCTGGATCAGTTTCAGCCCTGGACAGGACAGAGACAACCCTGCCTCAGAAACAGTTCTGTTCTTGCTGGTAATACCTCATGCCTTGCACCCAGCCCCACTGCCTCTAACACACCCCTTGGCTTTACTGGTAGGTGGTGGGTAGCAGGAGCACAGAGCCCCAGCAGCTGCAGTGAAGAAGGCTCTGAAGAGAAAAAGAGGGCAGATAAGGGAAGTAGCCTAGGGTGCAGAAGCATTTCATAACTTAGTGACTTTGCTTACAAGTGGTCCTTCAGCTGGGCTCAGACCAATAGGGCCTCCAGCTCAGAGGGAACCCAGCTTGCAAAGAGAAGCTGTAATCAGAGAGCTCATGTAAAGAAACACTTACTGCTGGAGACGGTCTGTTACAGAGACGCCAGTTACCAAGGAGGTTGCTAAGGGAAGCCAGCAAGTTAGCTCGGGCTAAATCAGCTCCCCGCTATATACAAACTTGAGCCATAGAACCGTGAGGGAAGGATCAAGGGTTCAAAAGGAAAGTTCAACACAGGGGTAACATGAGGCAGAACAGCCCTCTGGGATTGATTAGAGAAACTCATGTGAGTTTACAGTTTCCGGTAGCAAGCAAGATACTATGCCTTTCTCCTTTCCTCTTTTCTCCTTATAGAAGATGAGCCTCAGAGATATTTAACAGAGCTACAATTTACCAAGCAGATTACCTAAGAAACAGACTGGACAAGGGCCTCCCAGAAATGGGTCCAGAGGCTTGGGCACCCAGAGCCTCAGGGAAGTGACCAGTCACTGGGTAAGGATTTCAACATGAAGTTAATTACCTAAGTCAAAGGACCACCAGGACCACTGTATCATTCTCTGAAGGCAAGGTTAGGCATGAAAGAACCAAGTGAGAAAAGATTAGGAGGCAGTGAAAACACTCAAAAAGAGGTTTGTTTTGATTTATATTTAGTGTTTGTATAAGCTTACCTCTAATAAAGACATTTATTTCTTATATATTAAGATGTGGAAATTGATGGTTTAAATCTGTGGGGGCTTGAACAAAAAATTCTCAAGAGAATGGAGAGCAAAATTGAAGGTCTGATAATAAAGACACGTAGCTACCACCTGGTGGCAGCATATCTAAGCTAAAGACCATGAGTAGTGTGACTGCGTGTGCGTGTGTGCATGTGTGCGTGCGTGTTTGCATGTGTGCGTGCGTGTGTGTGTACACATCCATGTAAGTTCAGGGGAGGAAGATATTGGAGAAGAATCAAACTCTCAGGGTCAGAACCCAACACTGCTCCCCAGCCCCCCTTGATTTAACACTAGAAACTTCCCTTACAAACTTCCTACTTAGGGGTTGTTTTGGACTTCCTTGGGAGAAGGGGACCTCATTACCACTCCTCTTTCCCAAACTCAAGTTGAAAAGAGGCAGATTTGTCCCAACACAGTTAGGTGACCTCTAAGGGGAGGGTGGTGGGTGTTGGAGAGCTTGCCCAATGCCTGGCACTCGATGTTTGTCCTGTGAGTGAGTGAAAGATTGAGCTAGTGAAGAACACAGCCTAAATTCCTCAATATGTTTATTTTCAACACCTAGGGTTGAATGGTAACAAAGGTGGAGCACTGGTAAACACAGCTATTTAACATTTACAAATACCTCCTGTATATGTGTCCATCCTACAGCTGGCAAATGCAGATCTTAAAAGAAGGGCAGGCAAGGAGAGCCCTGTGCCCCTTGGGGCAGCAGACAGATTCCTGCACTGGGAACCTGAAGATCCACTACTTCTCCCTCTATGGGACTTAAGTAAGTTACTAGATCTCAGAACCTTAGTTTTTCCCCCTGTAAAATGAAGATAATTCTACCCACCAAGGCTAAGGCTGGTCAGAGGAGATATAAGAGGTAAAAGCAGCTTGTAGACTTAAAAGGGATATAAGATGTTCCAATTTATTACCATGCTGGGTTAAAAAAAACAACACCCAGTTGCCATCGAGTTGACTCTGGTGTCAAAGCAAAACTGTGCTCCACAAGGATTTCGATGGCTGAGTTTTTGGAAGTAGATGGTGAGACCTTTCTTCCAAGGTGCTTGTGGGTAGATTAGAACCTCCAACCTTTAGGTTAGCAGCCAAGCACATCAACCATTTGTACCACTCAGGGAGCTACAAATAAGCGTCTTAGATCTACCAGTTTGTCCTTTGTCCCACTTTTTTTTTTTTAAATTTTATTGTGTTTTAGGTGAAAGTTCACAGCACAAATTAATTTCTCATTCAAAAATTTATACACAAATTGTTTTGTGACATTGGTTGCAATCCCCAAAATGTGTCAGCACTCTCCCCCTTTCCTTTTCCACCCGGGTTCCCAGTGTCCATTTGTTCAGTCTTCCTGTCCCTTCCTGCCTTCTCGTCTTTGCGTTTGGGCAGGTGTTGCCCATCTGGCCTCGTGTACTTGATTGAACTCAGAAGCACGTTCCTCGAGTGTGTTCCTGTTTGTTTTCTGGGCCTGTCTAATCTTTGGCTGAAAGGTGGATTTTGGGAGTGGCTTCAGTTGAGTTAGCAGGGTGTCCGGGGGCCACTGTCTCGGGAGTTCCTCCAGTCTCTGTCAGAACGGTAAGTCTGCTCTTTTTGTGTGAATTTGAATTTTTTTCTATCTACATTTTTCTCCCACTCTGTCCAGAACCCTCTATTGTGATCCCTGTCAGAGCGGTCCCCACCTCTTTTTGGATTACACTTCTGTTTCACCTACAGAGTCACTGATTGTAAAATGAATGATTTCTAGGTAAAAGTGGCTCCTTCTTCTGGGCCAGTAGGTCAGGGGTCATTCTTAAGGTTATGCCCAATAACCACAGAGACAAAAACACAACCAATCCATGACTAGAGTCAGAAAAGTTAGACGTTTATATGATCCGGAAAATGAAAAATATAGTGGGTTTTCTTTCCCCCTTCTAAAAGCAGCTGAAGTCTACAGGCTGCCTCCTGATGGCCCCCGTCTAGCTCCATGGCAACCAAAACCCTATGGCCCTGTTAGACTTTACAACCTGCCAACTAGCCACCAACAGAAGCTTGGGAAGTGCTGGTGAACCTCACTGTTCCCTCTATGAGGTGCACAGCAGCTGAGAAGTCAATAGGATGGATGCCTTTAGCGTTCTTCCCAGCTTTCTACTGATGTGGTGGGAGGCTGTCATGTGTTGGAGCACCCAAGAGGATAGGCTCTCTGTCAGCAGTAAACTGCCAGTGAAGTGGGGATTCTTCCATTGTTCGACTGCCCACAACAATGATACAGGACAGAAATCATGAGGCACAGTCTCTGGATTCCCAGGTGGGTACCAGGCATTCTCAAAGTGTTCTTTTGTGAATGAGTCCCTGTTCCACAAACAAGAAGGCTATGTCTTGTATCCCCAACACTGAGGAGAGAAAAGTAGCTAAAATACAGTAGATGCTCTAGAAATGCTTGTTAGGATAGATGGATGTCCAAGGGCAGGGGGCGCCAGAGGCTGTTTTGTTATCTGATGTCTGGAACTACAGAAAGGGGAAGCATAGCTGTAGCTGCTAAATGGGTTTTCTAAAAGAAACCAGGACTCAAATTTGTAGTGTTAGATGAAAATTTCTGCCACGGTATAAACAATATGGTCCTAGAGACAGAGAGACCTGGGTTCAGATGTGAGTTCTATCACTTATTAGCTGTGAGATGTTGGGAAAGCTGTTTAACCTCTCTAGGCCTTAATTTCCTCATTTGTAAACTGCAGATAATAAAACCATCCTTGTAGGATTGCTTTATGGAGCCCTGGTGGCACAACGGTTAACTGCTTGGCTGCTAACCAAAAGGTCAGTGGTTCGGACTCACCCAGAAACTCTGTGGGAGAAAGACCTGGTGATCTGCTCCCATAAAGATTACAGCCTAGGAAACCCTATGGGACAGTTCTACTCTGTCACATGGGGTCGCTATGAGTCCAAAATCTACTTGACAGCACCCCTGGTGGTGCAGTGGTTAATAGCTACAGCTACGAACCAAAAAACCTGGCAGTTCAAATTCACCAGCCACTCCTTGGAAACCCTAAAGGGCAGTTCCACTCTGTCCTAAAGGGTCACTATGAGTCAGAATCAACTTGACGGAAATGGGTTTGCGTTTTTTTTGTTTTTTTTGTTTTTTTCATTTAACAACAACAATAAGATTGTTTTAAGGATTCAGTGAGCTAAAGGAAGTGGGTGGTGGGGATGACACCTTCTCTCTGCACATCCCTGCTGGGTCATGGCTCATATAGGAAGGCGCTTCCACCAGTACTTCCAGTCCCTCCAGTTAGGTGGTGGAAGGGAATTTCCACCCCTCTCTCTCTTTCTCTACAATGTGACTGGCAAGTGCCTAACAACCATGGGACCACATCTTTCAGGTGCTGGGTTCACCGTGTCAAAGGTCTTGCTGGTGTCAGGCACATCTCTGGCCATATGTCCCGCCTGTACCTCCTGTTCCAGGGCACCCTCTCGAAGCCTGCTTTTCTGTCCATGGCTGGAAGATAAGTCAGGCCTGCCTCCCTGTGGGCCCAGGGAGCATGTCTTCTTTTCAGGCTGAAAGGTGAAAATACTTAATCTAGTCCCTTCTGGAAAGGCCTCCACCAATAAAGCTGATACGATGACAGAATATGTATCTTCTCTTTCTTGACTCCAGTAATTAGACCCAGAGGGAAGGAGGGCTCAGTCTTAGGCAGTGTTTCAGAGTGTTTAGCATTTAACAGCAAGTAACGGCAATGTATTAGTAAGGCTCTTAGAGGGTCCCTGGTTTGTTCCTCCTGCTTCAAGCCCAGTGAGTTCATTGAAATCCAACACCGTTGAGACCAGTGCTTCTCAAAGGGAGTAGGCACTGCCCTCTAGGGGGTGTTTTGAAAATCTCTCAGGATGTTTGGGTTGTCACAATGATGCAGGGACCCTACTGGCATTTAGTGGGAGAAGGGGAAAGAATGCAAGACATCCTGCAATGTGTGGGGCAGTCCTGCACAATCAAGTGTTTCATGCCCCCCAGGACTTTCGAATATCCTGTTAGACACACATATAGGTCTAAAAAAAACCTGCTTATGATACTTACTTATACATGTATATTTATACATAGCTATGTGTATATATGTGTGTGTGTATAAATATTTTATATTTAATAACGGAAGATTCGAGGAAAGATATGGACAAATATGCCTACCAAATTGTTACTAGTGCTATATTGGTTGGTTGGGTGGAGTCATACGGAGTTTTTTCAACTCAGTTACACATTTCAACATGGCTTCAAGTTTTTATAAGAATGTTACTTTTGTAATTGGAAAAAACGATTAAAGATTACCAAAACTTGTTAAGCAATTTACAAGAAAAATCATGCCCTGGAGATATGATATTTTAGAAATAAATTTACTTATATTAATCAAATAAATTCAAGTCACCAAAAACAAACAAACCTTGCTTATAATTTTCTGAGCCTAGAATCTAAACTGCTTCATATAGAAACACAGCTTACGTTTTTGCATTGCTTTAATATACACTCAGTTTTCCAGGAATTCAGTAACTATGACAATGGAGATGAGACTGTGAAGAGCGGTTCACTATTTAGGAAAATCCAGGCACTGACACCAACACTGTTTATGGTATTTGAGTCACCGCTCCAATAGATGTGTGTCAGTCACATTTGGGGCCATGACATTGACAGCGATTTTGATAAGCATCTGCATCTATTTTTATTAGGTCTTCGCGTGCTGGCACGCCTGAGCATTTCCTCTCCTTTTATTTCCCTTTTATATTTCAATTAACAAACAAACCCGTTGTCGTCAAGTTGGTTCTGACTCATAGTGACCCTACAGGACAAAGTAGAATGCCCCATAGGGTTTTCAAGGAGCAGCTGGTGGATTTGAACTGCCCGACCTTTTGGTTAGCAGCTGAACACTTAACCACCGTGCCACCAGGGCTCCATATTTCAATTATGGCAACATACTTGATTGTTTAAAATTTTATATGTAGGTAGGCTATAGTATGTACGAATCTCACGTCAGGGTTGTAAAGGAGGTGTTACAAGATGTTTGTCATAAAAGGGGACATTGGGACTGGCAAGGTTGAGAGCCATGGATTTAGATTCTCAGATCACAAGTAATGCCTTCATCAATTCTGGCCTCCAGGCCCTTGCTTAAGCTCTCACACAGGCAGTGACAGTCACAACAGAGGAAGTTTGGAGATGGAGTCTTCTTGTCACTGCACATGACTACAGATCTATGTTCGTGTAAAACAGGATCCTCATCCCTCTGGGGTGGAGTGGGGGTAAGCAGGGACTTCCCCCCATAACAGAGAATGAAGAAAGCCACTTGTTAGAACAAAGATGGAAACAGAACTGGTCTGTGCTACTTACAGAGGTCTTCAGAGGCATCTGGGGCAAAGGCAGCCATGGACTCATATAGCTCCTCGTCACAGCCGGGGTTCAGGGAGCATTTCATGAGCAGGTCTGTGGAGAGGTAGGCCATGGACTCATACACGGCATCAGCCTCCTCCCCTTGCATCAGTTCCTCCTTAATGTGACTTTTCAGCATGTCCACAGTTTCCTGAAAGAGAAGACAAGACCCAAGGCACTAAGACAGCCTGGCTTTCTGGGTTGAGTTAGGCCCCCACAAGCCGGTCTGTGGAGGGCAAAAAAGGTTCAGATGGGCCAGGATTGCAATTGTTTGTGTATGTCGGTATTTCCCAGCAGACTGGAAGCTCCTTGAAGCCAGGCTCCATGTATTTTTTTGTTTTTTTTTTTATTGTGGTAAAAATATATATAAGAAAACCTTTGTGATTTCAACATCTTTTACACGTACAGTTCAGTAACATGAATTACGTTCATTATATGCTGTGCAACCATCATTGAGTTTTTGTTAACGGTGATGGGAAAATTTGGAAATGGATAGTAGTGACAGTTGTTTTGTTTTTGGTTTTAATCTCTGTGTGTTCCCATTACTCTAAGCACAGGGTCATGCACTCAAGAGACACTCATTAAAAGTCCAACGACTCGAGGTTGCAAATTAAAAACTTTCTCTTGAGCACGTACTATGTACCCGGTATCATGCTTGGTATTTGCCTCTCCATTATCTCACGTCAATCCTTCTTTCTTGAGGAAAGTATAATATTCCTTACTTTACAGATGAGAAAACGAAAGCTAGAAAAATCCAAGTGCCTTACTTAAGAGCTCACAATCTTCGCTTTTGACCTTTCTACTATACCTTAGTGGTTCCTCAACAAGGAACAAATGACACAAGAGAATGTGACACTTACTGACGAGTCACACTGGAATTCAAATGGGCTAAACAGGGCTGAGTTAGATGTTCTTGCACTTGTGGGTATACAGAGGCCCCCCAGTAACTTGATACACGAGACTCCCATTTCTATCAGCAGGTTTCTACCCGTTCCTCCCTTGATCTTATGTCTTATGACCCAACAGGGCTTTTAGAGCCAGTTTTGGATGATGTGCATGAAGTCAGAAAGGTTGTCCCTCTGTTCTTGTGCCTCCAGGTGGTTGTGAAGCTAGATGGCTGGCTTCTCTGAAATGTCTGCACAACTTTTCCTGGTAAGAAACTCTGGTGTTTCACAATCCTTATTTCAGCATGAACCCACAAAAATCCTCATTTTCATCATCACTACCCTTGAAGAGCTAATCTGCTTACACTTTATGTCAGTTTCCTGGAGGGAATTCAAGGAGTGGACCAGGTGACAGCTACGAAGTGATAGAGACTCAGGGCCTCGCATGTGGTTTCGATGTCATGGAAAGAGGAAACAGGACAGCTCTTTAGAGGTAAGCAACATGTAAGGACAATCTCTTGGTAGCAATGCTAAAGATGCATTGGTTGAAGGTGACTATCGTCAAAGAGCAAAGATGATATGAGTAATGTGAATCAGATTAACTCCAATGCAAACTAAAAACATCTTTAAACTTTCCTGTTACATACAGCAGGATAAATAAGCCCAGCTTTAGCATCAAACTAGGTTCAAATCCCATCTCCACCCTTACTAGAGAGTGACCCTTTTCTAAGCCCTTTTCCTCATTTGTAAAATGGGGTAACAGCAGTGTCAACTCAAAGAACTGTGATGAGCAATAAATAAGACAATGCATTTGCCAAGCAAATAAATTCAACAAATAGTAGTTATTACTATGAACGCAATATATCCTTAATAAAAACTATTGGTACGGAAATGAAATGCTGCATTTTATACATGTGTGACTCCAAAGTAAAGCCAAGTAAACACTCCTGGACTGTAAGTGCCATTTAGCCTCACTGTATGTCAGTGATGCCCCAAGTAGGGACTCATGCTGTTCAAAACACTTACATGCCCCCAAATTTTGGGAAAGTCCCCAAGGAAAGGTGACTCAGTGAGTCATTGCCTTATGGATTTTAAAATACAGAGTAGAGAATAAGTTTCTGGGGAGATGTCAGGCTCACTGCTGTCTGGAGGTAGAGAGAGCAAGCTTGGATGGTAATCACCGTCCCTTCTGAGGGCCACAGCCCTGCATTAGAGACTAGGCTATTCTTACCTGCCCTCCATGTGCCTGTGAAAACAGAGAAAACCAGAAAGGGGTGGAGCCAGGAAGAGCAGTTGCCTCCAAGACAATGGAATAAGACCTAAGCATGAGGTGAGATCTGGCTCAGAGAAGGACCCAGAAGTCAGTGATCAAGGAGGAGCTGGGGTCCAAAACCAGATGAGCAGACATGCTGAGGATATCTGTCTGTCTAAGGTCAGACGCAGCAGAGGGTCATAAAGAGGCAGGCTATTAGCAGGAGACACAGCCTCATAACTAGCCTCCTTGATGCCTCAGATGCCAAGTTTTATTGTAGCCTCTGCTAACGAACCAATCCTAACATAGCTCACCTGAGTCTAAAGGTGGGCGAGGTAGCTAGGAGCACCTGGCCAAAGTGTCTTGAAGGTGGATGGGGAAGGGGGATCAACATCAACCTTTAGCCGATCGACTCTATAAATGTCTCTGCAAATTCTTTGTGGGTGGACGTCAATGCTTTACATAGATTATTATTTTTTATCATCAAGACAACCCTATGGGTAGAACTATTATTATCTTCCTTTTGCATATTAGGAAACTGAGAGAGAGGATAAGTGACTTCCCCAATGTCACGTGACTAACAAGTATTGGTGCAGAAGTTTGAACCCAGGTCCATCAGACTACAGAGCTCATCTCTTAACCCCACACATACTGCTGACGGCCAGAAGAGGCACATGAAGACATCTTGGAGATGAAATCTGGCCATATCTTTGGTGAAGATGCAGCCCTAGGATCACATAGTGTATTTACAATTCTGGGGCTACTCCCACCTTGAACTTACCACATACTCATCGATGAATTGCCGCAGGTCCCTGAAGCCATGCTTCTCAGCGATTGTGTTGGGGTAGTGGCCATACTTGTTGGCCACACTGTATGCCTGGAGGGCTCCTGGGCAGGTGAGCAACAAGGCAGTGAGGTTCTTCAGTCCATACTTCGCAGAAAAATGCAACAAGGTGGGCAGCTCCTCATCCCTCTGATCTGAAAAAATGCCAAGGAAAACTAAGTGGACAGATAACTCTTGTTCACAGAGACAAAGCTGTCAGGCCTAGCATGGCACCTAGTAGACACTTGTTGGCTGCTTGACCAACCATTTGACAGTTTCCTTAGTGGTATCACTGAAGATCATGTCCTCGGATGACAGAGCAGATGACATTTTAATTAAGTAGCAAATCTAATCATTAATATCATACCTTCTTTCTCCAAAAGGATAAGAGAATCCTGAGAAATAATATTAATTGAAAATGTGTTCTAAACTCTTAAATAACAGCCACAATGTCTGACAAGAATCATGTTTTGACCTTTTCTAGCAAATTTCAGTGCACAATAAATTCCTGTTTTGTGCTTATTAAAGGAAAGAAGTCCATCTCTTAGACCTTACCTCCAATTTCATAAAGATATGCTAAGTGATCCTGGATATGTTACTTAATCTTCCAGTAGGCTTTAGCTTTGAACTAAAAAAATATGTACAGACTATCTCAAAGAGACCTGGGAGGATTAATAAGACAGTATTCACTGAAGTCCTTACTTGGGAGAGGTTTTGAATATTCATGGAAAACAAAGAACTCCTGAGAATCACTGGATCCCCATGGTCCCCTCACTACTGATATCTAGCTATGACAAGTTAAACTCAACCAAGAAAATAGACATGTCTGTGTTGTGGAGTTAGGGGACAAATCCTTTTCCCCCAACAAAGTTTATTTCTAAGCCCAACAGTGATTTTTTTTTTTTTTTAAACATGATAAGCCCAGCTTCCTATTCACCAGGATATGATCCTCAGGATAAAAGGTCTAAAAGTGTCCCCAGAGCCCCATGATGTCAGGTTATGACATGCTCTCTCCTGAGCTCCAAATTTAAAAACAGAGAATATTAACACCTGCTGGAAATGATGCACAGGCATTCCACAGTAGGAAAATGGGGAAAGGCAACAAGACAGAGAAGGCCCCCAGGAGAAGGACTAGAAGGTAATGAAGCTTCATCCATATGGTCCTCTCAGGTTATGAAAGGATGGAACGCAGGCAGAAGGTCATCAGAGACCTGGGAATCGTCTGTGCAGTTACAACTACAGTGTGAGGGAACAGCATGTCCATGAAAGCCCCATAACAGGCATCTTGTCCACAGCACTAGGCCTCTCCCAATTCCCAGCATGTCACATGTGCACAAGAGGAAGCTCCTTCCTCATTAAACAAGTATCTGTTCAGAGCTTACAATGAGCCAGACACCCAGGCATAGTCTCAACCCTCAACTGAGCTTACAGCCTAGCAAAGCAGACAGACAAAGCTGATGAGTGCTAGGACAGCGGACACTGAATATGCTGGGCGGTGGGGGCACAGCAGGTGGATAAAAGCTACCAAAGCTTCCAAGAAATTCTCCCTGAGAAAGCACTGCCTAAGCTGCTGCAGGAAGGTAAAGAGAAGTTAACCAGGTGAAAGGCGACCAGGGAGGGGAGAAAGATACTGCATTCCCAAGAGTCGAGAAGGCAAGAGACAGGCGGCATTTTCATTACATGAAAGACGGTCATACCTTCCACAGAAGAGAACACAGAAGCCAAGAAGGGGAGTGGGGAGAGATGAGGGCAGAAATGAAGCAAGGGCTCCTTGGGAAGGGCATGTAAACAGGTTAAAGGAGTTTCGACTTTGTCTAGAAGGCAAGTGTGAACCACAGAGAGTTTTAAGCAAAGAGGTGAAGTATTGAGATCTGCATTTTAGAAGAATCTCTGGCTGCCCAGTGGAGAATGAGTCCTGAAAGGATGAGCAGTAGAGTAGGGGCCAGCAGAGAGTATGTGCACGGGATGACTAGATGCTGAAACCAGCAGGGTCAAATCAACTGCCTCTTGGTTTCCTGAGTTTTGACTGTTGGCTTACTTGTCATCATATTTTCTTCTTCCAACTGGTTGATTCCAAAGAGGTGCAGTCCATTTGCAGGGATGTTGTTCTTCAGGGACTCGGTTAGCAGTTTATCAAGGGTCTCTGTGCTGTAGGGCACAATTTTAAAGGCCTGGATAAAAAAGTGAAGACGGTCAGATGTGAAATCCAAGTATCTCCCAACCATCACATTAGAGGCTGATAGACAATGAGCATTTCTACTACCTGCCCAGAAATCTCAGGTTTCCTTTCAACATCCTTACCTGACACATGAACTCCACAGGGTTCGCAGCACTGGACAATAAATTTCCAATTTCTTCCATGTCAGTATAATAGCTGATGGTCGTTTCACACACCACTAAGTCCCCGGAATATACCTTCAGAGAAACATTCCCAGGCGAAAGGTCTGAACAGAAGAAAAGATACCATAAAAATGAAGTGCCTAGTGAGCCGTGGGTCAGGAAGCTACTAAAATGGTGTATGAGACAAATTATGAGAACCTAAACCAGAAAAGCAGTGGAGGGAAGAGGTGTATAAAGAGTTAATTGTAAGACAAGGTCAGCTGGACTTGGTAACTGATTAGATGTGTAGAGTGGTAAGGGAAAGGGAAGCCTCTAGGGTGACGGAGGCTGAGAAGGTGATATTAAGGGACTTCGAAACACAGTTCTGATCAGGTCATCCCCTCCCCTTAACACCATTCTCCATTGTGTTTCCCTCAGTGTGGTGCATGGACTGCTGCTTGGCTACTAGGGGAGTTTGGGTGGTACACAGAAGAATGTGTTTATTTTAATAGTTATTATTTATTCTTATGTTTATTAAAATAAATGTAAACAGCCTATCAAACCCATGGTTTCATAAATATGATTGCTTAGGACAAAACTAAAAAAATTTAAAGTTAGTCAATTTAAATAAAAAATATTAAACAAATTATGATACATGTGGTACCTGAATAAAAAAATAATAAAGGGTATAAAGAAATAATTAAAATCTGGGAAGCATGGCTTAAAGAAAAAAAAATGAGGTACCCAGGAAGAACGAAGGTTCAAGGAAAAGTGTTTGTGGATATATATGCTCCATCCTCATGGTGAAGAAATTAATTGAGGGCTGAAAGGAAGATCTTGGAGCAGAGCTGGGAGATGGCGGAGAGAGGTAAGGGTGGAAGAGGAAGGTAAGTAGACCAGTACACGGGAGGACTCTGAGTTCTCTGGGTCTGCAATTTAATTTTCAAAGGAGTTTTATCCGTTGTGTTCACTACCGTAGGCCCAGTGCCTCAGTAAACATGAAGGAAAGTTTAGTGGTGGCCAGAAGGTGGGAGAGATCCTAGGAGGCGGAACTTGTGTTTCTGCCTCATTGGGAGAGTCAAACTGATTCACTTGCTCAGCTGCTGTCATTACTACGTGCTCAGCCTGGGGCAGGATTCTACACCACAGGAAGGGGTTTTGAGAGGGAAAGAAAAAATTAAAAATACACCAACCACAAAGATTCGATTCACAAAAGAGGAAACGCAACAAGTAGAGAACATGGAAAAATACTCAACCTCACTAGTAATCAAAGAAATGCAAATTAAAACAACGAACTACATTTTTTAAAAAACTATCAAATTAGCAAAAATAGTTAAAATAATAATGCTTGCTATTGGTGATGGCAGAGCAAATACGCTTGATAACAGAGCTATTTCAGGAAGCAAGTAAGCTCTATTTTCCAAGAGCCTTAAAAATTATCAGTTTCAGAGATTCCATCCTGAGGAAATAATCCTAAATTCCAAAGGGAAAAACAAACAAACTCCATGCACAGAGATGCTCATTATATCATAATTAAAAACAGTAAGAAAATCAGAAATTACATAAATATATAGCAAGGAGGAAATGGAAAATTAAAAGATGATACTTCTATTCAACTAAGGCTTTAAAAAGTATGGGTATAAGATGCAGGTCCAACACAAGGGACTGGTTAGGTAAATTATGGTCCACCCATACAGTGGATTACGTTGCACCATTAAGCATTACTTTGTGAAAGAATATTTATGAACGTGGGAAAATACTCACAGGAAACAAAAGTGAGCAACAAGAAAGTATTAAGCTATGTATACAGATATGGAAACATACGGAAACCAGTGATTTCCTTTGGGGGGTATATGAGTAATTTTCTATTTATTTCCCTTTATGGCTACTGTATTATTCACGTTTTCTGCATTCAGCACACATTATTTCTGTAACAAAAATGTTATGAAATGGAAAGTTACAAGTCCATGTAATAGCATGGGGGTAAGGAGGTGGGGACCGGATAAATATTATATAAGATTATATAAATAAAAATAGGATACAAAGTAATAGATACTCTCAGAACAATGCAAAAATGACCAAGTGATCAGGTATCAGATGGCTTTTTTTTCCTACTCTTCTCTAATTTCAAAAGCATTTTAATATATTAAGTTTATAATGGTAAAAATGATAATATGTCAAGTTCTTGTCCATCATACATATCCATTTTTGCAACTTCTTTTTCATTTAAATAGAACATGACAACCAAGCCCAAATCTTGGTGTCACTTTTCTCAGCTGCCGAGTAAAGACAGGAAAAGAAAAAGAAAGCAAGAGTGAGCCTCTTCCTTAACACGATGCCTGATTTCCAGAGGCAAGTAGGTCTACTTACTGGGCGCCTTCACTGAGATGGTGTACTCATTCTCCAGCTTGGCTTCCACCCGTCTTGAGGGAGAATTCTCAGGAGAAAATTCTGCTTCTGTCGTCACTCTCTCATCCAACTTACATTTCACAATAATGTAGACCATGGTTTCTGCCTGGAATGGAGACCAGTCATTGTCCCCTCACCCTCCTAGATCCCCTATTAGGGTACTGGGCCCAAGGCTCTAGACCTATGTGTGTGCTCCCGGGCAGGGTGGGGTCTGCAGTCCAAGGCTGGGCAGCAAATTGTTTTCTACTGGTCCCAGTGAGACAGGTTACAAACCCCTAGGATAAACATTTATAAACCTTTATAGCAATTGAATGGAGTAACTTTATATTTTTAAATCTAATAAGAAAAAACTGGGGCTTATATTTTGTACACCTTTTTGTGGAATTTTTATAGTAAATCTTTTGTTTTATTATTATATTTTATAAAAGCATTAGTCCATAAACCAAAAAAAAATAACCTGTTGCCATCGAGTCAATTCTGACTCATAGCGACCCTATAGGACAGAGTAGAACTGCCCTGTAGGGATTAGTTCATGGCAGAATTGGAAATTTAAAAAAAAAAAAAGTTCTTCACCACAGATACAGCACTGTTCTAGACAAGGCTTGTTCCTCAAAGTGTGGCCAGAGGACCAGCAGCATTGGCATTGCCTGGGAGCTTGTTAGAAAGGCAGCATCCCCGGCCCCACCCTAGGCCTGCTGAGTAGAGTCTGCATATTAATAAGATCCCAGGTGATTCTTCTGCACCTTAAAGTGTGAGGGGAGGCCGAGAGAGGCTTTCTTGGGCCCAGCTCCTTGTGATGCTCCTGGCTGGGCAAAAATGACTTATTGGGGAATTAATTTTCCCTACCTGGATTTTGAAGACATAAGCACCAAGGCATCAAGCAACTTAGCTATTTTACCTTGCTTTAGGATCTCTTGCTGAGTCTGCCAAATAGAATTATCTTGTTTTATTGTGCTGATTAAGCTCACAAGTAGTCTTCTCAGTTTTGAACTGGTAGGGACAGGCCCTCCAAAAACCAGGAAAAAGGAGATTTCTGGCTCTAGCTAATCCCCAGAGGTTCATCCTAAGATTCTGCTCTAAAGTCCTCGTAGTAGCCCTTCATGACAAGCACCATGAGGAGGGTGTGGCAAGCTGGGATTTAACACCAGGTGAAGGAGGTAGTGTAATCTGGCTGATGGAGGCTGGCAAGGCTGCAACTGCGTATGTTTGTGTTGTCATCACTCCTGATACAGGCCCAACCCTGTCCCACCTGCTCCTTCTCCCAAGAAGCGTGTGGGAGCCAGAGAGAACGAGTGCCTCTCCCCTGTTGACAGTCAGAACCCAATCGCAGCCTAGCTGCCCCAGGGCCTGGAGACCTAGAACAAGCAACAAGAGAACCCTAGGTTAATGGGAAGCCAGGAAGGGAGGAGAGAAAGCCTAGAAAATCAGAGAGGCATGTGAAGGGACTCAGTCTTTCGTTCCAAATCTCCTTACCTACAGATACCCAACAGCCTCATCTCGGGGGAAGGGAAAGGCAAAGGGCAGAAGTAGCAAAGGCCAGTAAGGAAAAGGAGTGAAGACTAAGTATAAGGAAAAGGGAGTGGTGGGGACCAGCAGACTGGAGAACACACATTCCTTCCAAAGGGCTGCTCAGCCCCAGTCTCAGGCCAGATATTGCCAGATTCTGATTTAAAGTAAGCTGGAAATACAGATCTTTATGCCTCAGTTTTAAAACACTGTGCAGATGAAACCAAACATGTCTATGTGTCAAACCCAGCCCAAAGCAGTAATTTACAACCCCCATGTGGGGAGTCCTTGCCCAATGCCTCATAGCCTTAGGCTGCAGAAAACTGCTCACAAGTGCAAGAAGCCAGTGCTTCCTGTCCCCAAGGCACCCTCCTCCAACTCAAGGAGTCCGTGGTGGCAAACTCAGTGAAGGACTTGTATCCATGAGGGAAGCATTATTGCTGCTCTGAGTTAGTATAAACATCACATATTTCTCATTAGGAAAGGAAATATAATGAAAAACTATAAATACTATGGTGGGACTTAACTGACAGTGGCACATGAGCGGGCCCATCACGTTCAAGTCACTTGTTAACATACACCCCACCCCTGAAAGTCTTAGTCATGCTATGCATATGCATATGTCTGATTCCTTTAACAAGTAATATTGGCCAGCGAGTTTCAGTCATCAAGCTTCAAGGCACTCAGCTACGGCCAGGCTAGTGACCAGCTGATGGGAAAGCAATCCCTTAGGGTGCCCAGCATGTCCTTCCCCACGGAGTTAGGGAAGTAAGGAAGGATAGCGGGAACCCACAGTAGGGAAGGCTAGGGGGACAGACCCAGGCCTCCAGCTTCAGGGTTGGCAATTAGTGTCTGGTAATGCTTGTGTCTGTTGGTCTCCCAGATGTTCTATTTTTTGATTCATGACATAGAAGTTTTAGATTAATGACGTAAACATTCCTGGGCTCATCTCTCTTTGACTTAAAGGAGCTACATATGTTCAAGGTCTAAGTAATAGGGTTCCCAGGTAGGTGATGTACAGGGGAAACCCCAAGGGAAGGCTGGGATTACACTGACGTGCAACATGAGAATCCCACTCCTTTTACTGCAGTACACGCATCCATTGAAAAGCCCATGTTCTGACAGTTATTTACCAGGACCCTGGAATGCCTACCCCACAGCGGATGCGGTCTGGCTGCACCACCATTAGGTTCCCAGGCGAATTCTCCAGTGGTAGGTGCTGCTGCTTCGAGTAGGGAAGGGCCTTCTCGTCCTCAGTCTCAGTGTCGGTGACTGAGTCACAGCCAGAATCTACGGGAAAAGAGGACACCACTGAATGGGAACAGAAGGAAGGAGAACTTGTGCGCATGTTTCACCCCATGAAAGCCCCAAATGTTACCAAATAGGAAATGGGTTTGAATGTTAAACAAATACAAGCTGAAGGGAGTGACTCAGAAAATCACGGAAAAGGAGCTAAAGGGAAAAAGTCAACCGCTGTGTAGGTCACAAGGGTAGGGTGACAGCAAGAGGACGACTGGTGCAGGAAGGCCAAAAAATCTGAGGCAGCCTCTTGTCTGAGGCTGGCAAGTCCAGTCTCAACCAATAGGCTTCCGTAAGGTTTACCTCCAGATTTCCCTCAGGGCTGGCTTTGGTGGTTATGAGGAAAGGAGGCCCCTTCTCCACAGGTAGGGTCACAAAGGGGCTGTGTATTTAAAGATCATCCTCTGAACATCAGGTAAAATCTGTGCTGTCCAGGAAGACATTAGACCTTGGGGTCATGACTGGCCCAAGCACTCCCTCTGGGAGCAACAGTGAAAAGCAATCATTTTTAACAAACCTAAGATTGGTCTAACCAGGTTCCACATCACTATACAGCCAACACTTCTACTGTGGAATTATTAGAGCATGTACAGATTCAGAGCAGGTGAGCAGGGGTATGGCTCAGAGTGAGATGATCCTGAGACAGTATAACTGAAACTCAACAGAGGTCTAAGGTAGGGGTTCTGTGTGAGTGTGTGTGTGTGTGCTTGAGGTGAAGGTTTAGAGAGCAAATTAGTTTCTTATTAAACAATTAATACACATACTATTTTGTGACATTGGGTACCAACCCCACGACGTGTTAACACTCTCCCCTTCTCAACCTTGGGTTCTCCATTACCAGCTTTCCTGTCCCCTCCTGCCTTCTCGATCTTGCCCCTGGGCTGGTGTGCCCATTTAGTTTCGTATGCATGGTTAAGCTACGTGTATTAAGGTTACTTTTATGGGCCTGCCTAATCTTTCGCTGAAGGATGAACCTCAGGAGTGACTTCAGTACTGAGTTAAAACGGTGTCTGGGGGCCATATTCTTGGGGTTTCTTCAGTATGTCAGACCAGTAAGTCTGGTCTTTTTTTGTAAGTTTGAATTTTGTTCTATATTTTTCTCCAGCTCTATCCAGGATCCTGTATTATATCCCTGTCAGAACAGTTGGTGGTGGTAGCCGGGCACCATCTAGTTGTGCTGGATTCAGTCTGGTGGAGGTTATGGTATTTGTGGTCCATTAGTCCTTTGGACTAATCTTTCCCTTGTGTCTTTGGTTTTCTTCATTCTCCCTTGTTCCAGACAGGGTGGGACCAGTAGAGTGTCTTAGATAACTGCTCATAAGTTTTTACGAGCCCAGACTAAGGCAGTGTTTCTTTTTTTTTGTTTGTCTGTTTATTGTTGTAGTTTAAGTGAAAGTTTACATTTCAAGTTAGTCTCCCATACAAAAATGTATACATACATTGTTATGTGACCCTAGTTGCTCTCCCTATACTGTGACAGCACACTCCTCCTTTCCACCCCTGATATCCCGTGTCCATTTAACCAGCTCCTAACCCCCTCTGTAAAGCAGTGTTTCTTAACCGGGGTCTGGTGATGGATAGGCCTACCAAGGTTGTGTGCAAGACTGTATGTGTGCGTGTGTCTCCGTGTGTGCACGCACGTACGTGCATGTGCACACCCATACTTTTCTGGAGAGATAGTCCAAAACTTTCATCAGATCCTCAGAGAAAGGTAGGACCCCAAAACGGTTGAGATGGGTAAGAGGAGAGGGAAGCATCATCCAGGCCTTTTTTGGCGTTTTCTCTTGTTCATTCCTAAATCATTTACAGAAAACCAGCCGAACGTGTCAGGCACTGAGGAGGCATGAGGATGCATCAAGCATCAGTCTTGCCTTCAGAGAGCCCATGATCTAAAAGGGCAGGTGGGGTGAGAGGGAAGGGTTAGCTTGCTTGATTCCTGCAGGCTGGCCTCCCGGAGAGGATGTGGATTCCTGCAGAGCTGGTAGCAATTAGTCCTCCAGTTGAGAATGCTGAGGTGACAGATCAGGCCCCTTGGAAAGCCGTAGCCACAGGCTTGCACCTAGACCCTAGGTTATGCCAGGGGAGAGGCTGTGTTCCCATGACCATAAATGCTGAGGTGGGGAACAGGGCTGTGGGGCCAAAGTACCACCACATCCTGCTGCTGTAACTGTGAGGCATGGATGGACTCCCAGTGTCTTGCTCAGGCCAGTGGAGGGGCTGGTGCCTCCCCAGTCAGGCATCTTAGAAGCCCCACAGCCTCAGGCCGGGCTCCTGTCCCACAGCCTGATATCTGGCTCTGACAGATGTCTAGAGTGTGATGGGCACTGAAGAACGTACTCCTGCTGCTCTTGCCCTCTCCATGATTTCTCCCAAGATGTGCTATTCTGAAGGCCTGGTGGAGTGCTGCCAGGCCATCTGACCTTGTTTGCACGACAGGAATCCAGCAGAATCTAGTGCTAAGAGATGGGGCAAAAGACTCTGGGAGTTCCAAGGAGGGTGATATGGCTTTTAGCTGGGCATCACAGCCATCAGTCTCCTCATCTCTCCTTTCCTTTCCAGTTCTACTGGCTCCCCTCACTTGATGCTAATTACCACCCCACCCCACCCCCCCCCGCCGCAGAGGCTAACTACGGTAGTCTCCCCAGCTCCCTACTTTCTAAGCCAAATTACCTCGTCTGTCATTTTCTCTGCTGTATCCTAAAATCCCTTTCCTAAAATGGTCAGAGCCCATCCCTATGGACAGAGCTGTACATGCCACCCAAGCAACTCCCGCCCAACACAGGATTCTGTGAAGGAAAGAACCAAAAAGACCAGGAATAATGAATATTCTTCTTCTTGATGCTTACAGAATATCACATCGTTTCAATTTCTTAATACTGGATTCCTGGACATCCCATTTTTTAGTTTCCAAAGTTCTTCCTGGATAAGTTAACAATCCCGTTAACTTAAAACTGTCAATCAGTTACTTAAAACACAAAGGGGCTCCCTGGAACTACTTCTTGCTCCAGAATTGTTTAGAGATTATCCTGAGTGGCAGGAGTGGTGGGCACCAATTCTTGCTAATTATCTATTCTAATTTATTACACAAATATTATCTCCTTGGGATGGACCCACAGAATTGCTTCAAAAAAGAAAAACCCTCTATTTCTCCCAAATTACTGACCCATTAGTCTGCTGGCCAAGGAGTCAAAGTTCTAGTAAACATAACTAAGAAAAGAACAGAGAAAATATAAAAATAAGCCAAATGAGAAAGGAATGATAACTACAGCTATGTAAAAGACTTTTATAAACAGATTGGTATGAAAAACTCTATACTAAGAATTTTGAAAAAAATCTCAATGTAATTTTTATAGAAAAATATATTATCATAATTGTCTCAAAATAAGTGGAAATCCGACTAAATCAATAACCATGGGGGAAAAAAAAAAAACTCTTCAGCTTTGAAATAAAATTTAGAGTACAAGCCATATACCCCTCATTGCAGTGAATTTCTTTGGAATGATGTGCTTCTTTATAATATTCACTTTTCCTGTCTAGGAAAACTCTATTTATATAGGTATTATGTTTAGTAAAGTTTTAAAAAATAATGAAAGGTAGTCCTATTTTATAATAAGGTTATAAAACATTGAACAGAATGGACAAACAGAGCAAGTGAGTATACCTGATAGCCAAAAATAAAGTTTCATTTCCATAAAAACTTAATATGTGAGAAAGAAAGCATTAAAAATCAGTACAAAATAAAGGATGGTTAGCAAGAAAGACAACTCAGCAGACAGTGCTGGAAAAACATCAGCTAAAAGAGTGGAGAGGTGGGGAGGAGGGGACTGTTTGGATTCTTCCTAATTCTCATATACTTCAAAATAAAATTTAGATGGATTATAGATTAAAATGAAAAATAAAAATCAAACAAATTTTAAAAATTAAAACCATGAAAATACAAGTGAACATTTTATCCCCGGTTTGGGAAAAGACAGGCTCATCTTAAACAACTCAAGAAAGCACAGTCTAAGCAAGCAATGGACTCAATGACATGAATTTAAAACTTAAGTAAACTACACCAAACTAAAAACAAAATCCAAATGTTTATAGCAGGATTATTCATAATAGCCGGAAACAACCAAAACGTCCATCAACTGATGAATAAACTAAATGTGCTATGTCCACACAGTGGAATATTATTCAGTAAATAAAAAGGAATTAAGTGCTGATACGTGCTGCAATATACATGAACCCTGAAAACATGCTAAGTGAAAGAAGCCAGAAACCAAAGAGGACATATTGTGTGATTCCACTTACATGAAACTGCTAGACTAGCAAATCTATGCAGATAGAAAGTGGATTAGTGGTTACTTAGGGCTGGGGGTGGGAGGGGATGAGTAGAAGGAATAATAGCTAAAGGGTATGGAGTTTCTTTTTGAGGTGATGAAAATATTCTAAAATTGATTGTGGTGGTGGTTGCACAAATGTTGTGAATATCCTAAAAGCCTTTAAATTGAGTGAATACATGAATGAATTGTATGACTTGTGAATTATATCTCAATAAAGTTGTTACCAAATATAACCAATGGCAAATCATAAACTGGTTAAAAATTTGAAATAAATATGGCAAAGGATTAATCTCCTTAATATATGAACAGATCATAGAAATCTCTAAGAAAACACCCAGTCTAATAAGTAGACATTGACAAAAAAAGTAATACAAGTTACACTCCTTCCAAAATTAAAATATCATGCACCCTCACTAGTCACCATAGAAATGCAGATAAAAATAACATATTGCTCTTTTACTTTTTTCAAATTAGGTAAAGTGTACTCAGTGTGCTGTTTAAAGTGGGGTAGGCCCAGCATTACTGGCATGAATCAAAAACACTGGAAATAACAAATGTTGGAGGGGCTGGGGGAAGATCGGAACTCTTATGCACTGCTGGTGGGAATGCAAAATGATACAACCATTTTGGAAAATGATATGGCGCTTCCTCAGAAAGCTAGA
>NW_004443943.1:23496931-23504104 GCF_000243295.1 Trichechus manatus latirostris
ACTATTTGTTCTGTAAGCCTTCACCTGAAGTACAATTAAAAAAATAAAAAATTTAAAAAATAAAATAAAGTGGGGTAGGGCAGACACTCTGAATCAATGCTGAAGAAAGCAGAAGCTGGTAAAACTTCTGGGAAGCCATGTGGCCAGATACAGAGAATGAGAAAGCCTTTAAAGTGTTCATACCTTTTGCCACAGGTTTCTATTTTCAGAAATATCTCTTAAGGAGGAAAATAAATGTTTGAAATGCAGACAAAGATAATGAACCGGGATGTCTGCTGAATCATTATTTACATCAGTGGAAAACTGAAAATAACCTAAATGTCTGATGAAAGAATATCAAAAAGTTTCTTTTCAAAGGGTTTTAAGTGACAGGGGTGGAAGCTTATCAAGTTATGTTAAGCAAAAAAGAAGGATATAAAATTATCTTATATTGTATGATCTCAGTTATATAAAGATCTCTCTCCTCTACATGTATCTCTCCTCTCCTTCCTTCCTTTCCTTTCTCCCTTGCTTTCTCTCTCTCTCCCTCCCTCCTTCCTTCCTTCTTCCTTTTACTCTTTTATGTATTTTCATATTTCTCACAGTAAGAAAGCATTACTTTGATAATGGAGGTGGGAGTGAAGAGGAAAGTAGCAACTCAATCTACTGGCTAATCATTTTGCCAGAGATTGCAGCTTGACATAAATGAGACTGATCCTAACAGTGCAGCAACTGGCATAGACTCCAGCATTCAGGTGGGCCATAAAAACCATTCTTTCCAGCAGGTCTATCCGTTTAGTCACCTTTGATAGCTACTGACAGCTAATTCATTTCAGGAAGTCAGCTAGGATATCATTCATTCTGCAGGGTTATTCTGCTGGCGCTGATTGACATGAACACCAAGTATGATTCCTCAAGCCGCAACAGCCTCCTCCACAGTGCACTACTGAGAATGCAGGCATCTTAGCTGGGCCAGGGTCCAACCTTCAACAGATTCAAAGTTGTCTTTGAAGAAAATGCCAGCCCAGATATAAACTCGCTGAAACCAACCTAACAGAGTGGGATGGTCCCCAGACTTTCCCACTTGAACATGTAGATCCTTCCTCAAACTCTAACCCCAACACCAAAACCAAGACACCTTGACTGTAATACTGCCTTTGCTGCCCTGAGACTCAAATAATAAATGTTTGAGTGAAGGCTGTCTGAAAACCCCAAAGATCCTGCCCAACGTAAAGTATTATTAAGCTAACAATAGTATCCTCAGTGCTTTAAAATTTAACAATATCCTCTCAGCTTTTATAAGGTCGAGAGAAACTCTACAGAAATTATAGAAAAAATACTTTCTTCGTGCAGCTGGTTCCCCAAAGTCTTATCTATATAGGACCCATATGCAAATTATTCCTTGAATTCAGTGGCAGAAGAAGTTTCTCTCTTCAGAGAACTTACTCTCTCTTCCTAGGCAATAAGAACAGGCTAACATGGTATGTTTCACCTTTTTCCCTTGCTGCTAGGTAGTTCGGTGGCCAGCGGTTCTTGACCGCTGTTTACACTCTCGTCCAGGTCCTCGGTTTTGCCTATTTCTCTTTTTTTATACCCTGTTTAATTTTGGAGGCGGCTTCAAATATTTTGGGGATCTATGCAGGATGTCAATCAATGTTTCTCAGACCAGCATCTGACAAAAGTCTTCAGATATATTCTTTATGAGAAATTGTGCGGGGGGATTTTGTTTAGATGATAATGCCTTTAAAATGTGATGCAAGATTGCTGGGAGAGGGGAGAGGGGAAGGATGAATAGATGGAGCACAGGGCATTTTTTAGGGAAGTGAAACTATTCTGTATGTTACTGTAATGGTGGGCAAATGACATTATATTTGTCAAAAACCCATAGGGCTGGGGGAGGAGGTAGTGAAGCATGCTTTAGATTGTAGATACTATACCTGTTATTTTTGGTGATGGGATAAGTGGGACCGAATGTGGGTATAGTGGGCATAGCATGACCAAAGTAAATGATGTCACTGAGAAGCCCTCAAGAGAAAAGGATGCTGGTAATAAAGAATTTGACATATATAAGATAGCAACAACTCCAACCAGTTGGTTGGCCAGGTAGCTTGTCTTCCCAAGTTCCTGGCATAGACGAGCGAGCACTTCCAGCATTGCATCCATTTGTTGAAACATTTCAGTTGGTATTCCGTCAATTCCTAGAGGCTTATTTTTCACCTAATGCCTTCAGTGCAGATTGGACTTTCTCCTTCAATACCATTGGTTCTTGATCATATGCTACCTCCTGAAATGGTTGAACGTTGACCAATTCTTTTTGGTACAGTGACTCTGTGTATTCCTTCCATCTTCTTTTGATGCTTCCTGTGTCGTTCAATATTTAACCCACAGAATCCTTCAGTATTGCAACTCGAGGCTTGAATTTTTTCTTCAGGTCTTGCAGCTTGAGAAATGCCAAGCATGTTCTTCCCTTTTGGTTTTCTAACTCCAGGTCTTTGCACCTTTTATTATAATACTTTACTCTGTCTTCTGAAGTCCCCCTTTCAAATCTTTTGTCTAGGTCTTTTGTTTCATCATTTCTTACATTCGCTTTAGCTAGCTACTCTATGTTCAAGAACAAGTTTCAGAGTCACTTCTGACATCCATTTTGGTCTTTTCTTTGTTTCCTATCTTTTTAATGACCTTTTGCTTTCTTCATGTATGAGGTCCTTGATGTCATCCTACAACTAGTCTGGTCATTAGTGTTCAGTGCATCAAATCTGTTCTTGAGATGGTCTCTAAATTCAGGTGGGATATACTCAAGGTTGTATTTTTGTTCTCATGGACTTGTTTTCATTTTCTTCAGCTTCAACTTGAACTTGCATATGAGCAATTGATGGTCTGTTCTGCAGTTGGCCCCTGGCCTTGTTCTGACTGATGAAATTGAGCTCCTCCATCTTCTCTTTCCACAGATTCCTGTGTATTCCATCTGGTGAGGTCCACATGTACAGTCACTGTTCTTGTGGTTGTAAAAAGGTATTTCCAACGAATAGGTCCTTGGTCTTGCAAAATTCTATCACATGTGATCTCCCGTGTCATTTCTATCACCAAGGTCACATTTTACAACAATTGATCCTTCTTCTTTGTTTCCAACTTTTGCATTCCAATCACCAGTAATTATCAATGAATCTTGATTGGCATACTTAAACAACATCAAAATAATCTGTCAACACTAAGGTTCATAATAACTTTTTTTCCCTTTAAAATGGAGACCACATTACTAAGGTCTGATAAAAAACAGCAAGAATTTTATATATACTGGACCCACACTCAAGTCACAGGGAGAGCTCATACTATGTAAGAGGGTTGGATGACAGACTCATTTTTATTATTACTAACGATAACAATCAAAGTTACTACTTACTGAACCCTGTGGTAAGTGCTTGATAGTCTTTATCTTGTTTAATCCTCACAACACTGTGAGGTAGGAATCAATACCCTATTCCCATTTTATAGCTAGAAAGACTGTGCCTCAAAGAATTGAAGTAATTCAGCCAAGGTCACAAAGCAGTAAGAGGCAGAGCTAGAGGTCCAAGGCAGCAGAAGAAGGGAACGTAACTTGCTATCCCAGGTCTGGAATTGTGACTTTGCCACTCATGAGACATGTTTCAGGCTTTCGCCGATACCGACACCCGGTGGTGCTACCTTGTTATTCTCAGCAATGACACCTTTGTTAAATATGCTGTGACCTCAACACCAGGGTAAATGGGCACATTCCACGGATAGGGTTTCAGTTAAGAGACATTTAATGCCAACTGAACCAGCCAGGGTCCCGCATGCTTTGGTGCCTCTAACCCAAAGGCTGCACTCTCTTATTCTCCAATTAAGTTTTCAGATTCTTGATATCAGAGATCGCAGTGTTTATTCCTTTGTTCACAGTGCTTATTCCTTTGTTCACTGCACAATGCCTGGCATCGATCAGCACTACATTTTTTTTGATAGCCTGGGGAAGGGTTAGGGTAAAGAGGGTTGAAGAATAGTGTCTGTTGATCTTGGAGAGATTTTGCAGAGTACACAAAGCTAACTTCTTTTGTAAAGTGATGACCTTGGAAAAATTATAAACAGGAATTGTTCTTAAAAACAAATACAATTTCCATTTGTTGAGCATTTACTATATGCCAGGAACCATACAAAACACTTAGCATATATGATTCCATTTAATCACAGCAACTATGAGATTGGTACAAGTATGCCCATTTCACAGATAAGAAAACTGCTGCAGAGACATTTAAGTAAGTTTTTCAAGTCACACAATGCACAATTAATGGAAATTTAACCCTAAAATCCAGCTCTCATCCACTCTACCAATGTGTCTTATACTGTGAGCCACACATTCTGGTGGCACCAGGGATGATTCTGAATTGTACAGCAAACATTCAATGACCAGATCACGTAGTAGAATAGCCCTTTCTTCTACCTTCAAAATCAAGAAGAAACACTCAGTTTGGTGAGAGATATTGTAAAAATGGTGGTATAGGGGTCGGACTTCTTCACCTAACTTCACAAGAGTGGAGGAGAATCATTATCAGCATCAACAGCCCCAGGCTGATTGCTGTGAGGTGGAGGTCAGGCACATCTCCACCCTCCAACCTTTTCACAATTCTGACACCAGCCCTTCCTCCCGTGGCACTCTCTACTTCTCTGCTGGATTTGGTAATTCATTGCAATGGCCACAGAGAACTTACAGACCATACTCACAGTTACGGGGTTTATTTGAGGACTAACAGGTTACAATTAAGGATCAGGAATGACTCAGGGTACAGTTCAGCAGTCAGGACAGCTTCTCAGCTATGTCCACAGGCAGGTCTCTCTCTGGCCCTCAGCCCCTCAGCCCCTCGGCCCCTTGGCTTGGCCTCTGCCCTGCTCAGGCAAATGTTACAAAGCTCCTCAGCTCTGCCAATAAGTGCCCGGGGCACTCCACTCTGCCAGTAAGCCTCGGCTCAAAGGCACTCAGCTCTCTAGCTCTTTGGGTTGGCACATCCAGTGTAACCGCCTCTCTTTGTGGGCTAGGAAGCTCACCACCGTCTCACACTGGTCTCCTGGTTCTGCTGTCGCCATTTTTCTGCCACTGCTTCTTGTCGTCTCGTGCCATCTCCGGTGTTACATCTCTCTCTGTCTCCTGGGTCTAGGAATTTCTCAGAGCAGGGACCCCAGGTCCAAAGGATGCACTTTACTCCTATCTCTTCTTCTTGGTAATAATGAGGTCCTCCCTTTCCACCTCTGGGAAATTTTGGGCTTATTTTGAGCCTAGTGGGATGGCAAAACAGAATAATCCCCTCATTAGGGTTCCATACACCTTATTTGCATGGTCCTACCCCCACAAGGGTACCATGCACCTTATCTGTATTATTAGCAAGCTGTTTAATCCCCCTGGTGGGCCACAAGCACCTTATTTGCATAGTCCCACCCAATCTTTTGGTGGCAGTTACAAGACCATGGTTAAAAAGGCCATATAAAAGTGATCCATCGCACCACAGATGTCTTTAACACCTATTTAACATGTTCTAGCACCAGCCTAGGTCCCACAGGAATAACCCTATGGGACCTAGGCTGGTGCTAGAACATGTTAAATAGGTGTTAAAGCATGACTTCTATAGTCTTGACCTGCTGCAGTGCAATGGATCGCTTTTATGTGGCCTTTCTTGCCAAGGTCTTGTAACAATCATTTGGGTGGGACTGTGCAGATAGGGTAATTGTGGCCCACCCAGGGGATTGGTCAATTTTGTCAGCCTCTGTGCTTGAGGTGAGGCATCCCAGAGGTAGAAGAGAGAGGATCCACCACCACCACCAAAGAAGAACAACCAGGAGCGAAGAGCACGTCCTTTGGACCCAGGATCACTGTGCTGAGAATCTCCTTGACCCAGGAGACAGAGAGCTGTAACAATGAAGACAGTGAGAAGCAGTGGCAGAGAAACGGTGGCAGGAGAGATCAACAGGAGGGACCAGCAGGAGAGACCGGCAGGAGATGGCACAGTGGGCTTCCCAGCCCACAGAGCAAGAAAGCTGAGTGCCTTTGAGCTGAGACTTACTGGTGGAGTGCAGTGCCTCTGGGCACTTACTGGCAGAGATAAAAAAGCTTTGTAACACTTGCCTGAGCAGGGCAGAGGCCCAGGGCCTGGGAGAGGGCTGCCTACAAGCATGCCTGAGAAGCGGCTGTCCTGGTGGAAGAATTGTATCCTGAGGGTTCCTCAACCTAAATTATACCCTGTTATTTCCCTACTAAACCCCATAATCGTGAGTATGGTCTGTGTGTTCTGTGCGGCCACTGAAATGAATTATTGAACCCAGCAGAGAAGTAGAGAGAGTGGTGGGAAGGACGGTTGGTGTCAGAACTGGGAAAGATGATGGAGAGAGGAGGCATATCTGACCCCCACCTGATAGGAATCAGCCTTGGGCTGTTGATCTTGATTCTCCTTCTCCCTTGTGAAGTTAGAGGAGGTCAGACACTGCCCCCTTGCCATTTTTACATGAACTTTAAGGAGCTAACAACCAATTTAGAAACATGAGGCGCCACATGAAATAACTGAGAGAACTCTAAACGATGTGACGGAGATTATAAATATAACTCAACTAAGTGAGCTAACGTTTCTAAGTGTTTAGAAAAATGCTGCCACACACAAAATATAACAGAACTTTAACAAAGTTAAGGAAAACTTCCTGAAGGATGAAGACAAGCTTGGTTACCTTAATTAAGTCAAATTTCATTTGGATGCTGAGCTTTCCCTTCTGTAAAAAAGTTATATGACTTTTTTCATTTAAATTAATAAAATAATTCATAATTCATTCATTTATTCCTTCAGTAAATATTCACTTCATGTGTTCAAATTCTACACGAGGTTCCCAGTAAATGTTAAGGGTGAGAAAATCCTTGTCCTTGCTTATACTAGGGGGACCACACAGGGAAGCAACAGCCTGTCTCCAACCTCCAGAGACAGAAGAGAACAGAAATAACTGCAAAACATCACTTGGGAAGTAGCAGGATACAAGATAAACATTCAAAAATCAGTTGGATTCCTATACACCAGTAAGGAGAACGATGAAAAGGAAATCAGGAAATCAATACCATTTTCAAAAGCCCCTAAAAAGATAAAATACTTAGGAATAAATCTGACCAGGGATGTAAAAGACCTATACGAAGAAAACTATAAAACACTACTG
>NW_004443943.1:23504923-23544215 GCF_000243295.1 Trichechus manatus latirostris
CAATTGGAAGAGCGTAGTCAATGTCACTGAACTGTGTATGTAGAAATTTTTGAAACGGTGTATCTTTGGCTATGTGTATTTTCACCAAACAAAAAAAAAAAAGGTTGAGAATTTAGAGGGTTAATATGTTGTGGGGTTATTAACCAATGCCATAAAACAACATGTGTACTAGTGTTTCATGAAAAACTATTTGTTCTGTAAGCCTTCATCTGAAGTACAATAAAATATATAAAAAAAGAAAAGTAAAGAAAAAAACATCACATGGGAGAAGCAGAGATTCATAAGAAACAGTTTATGGTGATCAGAAAGATTGAAGAAGGAAGTGACGTCCCCAAGGAAGTGACAAGCAGGGCCTTGAAAGGAACAGAGAACGCTGACATGAGGGTTGGAAGGACTTTCCCGGCAGAGGTAAAGGCATGACTGAAGGCAAAGAGACAAGCAAGTAAATGATGTGTTTGGACCACAGGAAGCAATGTGGGGGGCACCTTCTGTATGGGGGAGTGGGGGTTAGGAGGAAAGCGAGGTAAGAGAGGGAAGCTTGGGTGTCAGAGGGGACCCTGAATGCCACGCAGAGGAGTCTGGTCTGTATACTGAAGCTCTGTCATCACAAAGCATTCGTGAGGGGATTATTGCTTAATGGGTACAGAGTTTTTGTTTAGGGTAATGAAAAAGTTTTGGAAAAAAATAGTGGTGATGGTTGCAAAAAAAAAAAAAATCATCCATGAAAAAAGGAAATTATGTCCAAACTTGAGAAACATAGCTAGAAAATGTGGTTTTATTTTTCTAAAAGTTGAAGAATTATATTTGTTTATTTTTAAAACAATTTCAGACATACAAGATTGAGAAGGGGAATGGCCAACCACTCTATCACACCGTGAGCAAGCACTCTCCTCAATAGGTAAAATAACGTAAAACCAGAGGCTAACACAGTGTTACCAAGCCAACATCCTGCTCTATGGGCTTTCATGAAGAAATAAGATGCTATAATTAACCTGATGTCTGAAAATATACCACAACATGCTTTCCCAAATGCTTAGAAAATGATTCTTAAGTAGACTAAACATTTCTCCTACCGTATATCTTGTTTACACAAGCTATTAGCTTAGAAAGGCAGTCTCACTGCTGTTGCTATATCTTTAGAAAGCACAAAGGAAGTCTAAGACCCGGCCTTGTCCCCAAATTCCAAACCCATGGATTCAAAAGAAGGAGCTTTTGCTCCCCTGCAAATGCATGTGGGTTTGCAGGGTGGGAGGTCAGAGGCTTGCAATGGTGGGACTAGATCTTGAGTTTCAATAACCCCCACCACTCCCCAGCTTCCCGGCAAACATCAAGACTGCTTTTTCATTTTAGTCATCACCCATAGGTCTTTCTTACCCCTTGTTCACACACTCTGGTTAATGGGTACCGAATTTCCTGTCCAACTAGCCCCTGTCACTTACAAAGTTCCCAACAAAGAGTGACTGGTATACCCAAACTGCAAGTCACCAACTACCCCCAAAGTCATATATAGTCATCAGAATGATGGTAAAAAGGTGCATGGAATGCTAGACTTTCTCACCCATGAGATGTCTTACTGGCATTGAAGTTAGGCGAGGGAGGAGGTGACAATCTTTAGTAGTGTTAGCGTCAGTTAAAGTGACAGCAATCATTGCCCTCATCGTGTTCATTATCATCATCATCCTCACGATGTCAAAAAGGTAAGGCAGATCCTATGCACACATCCCCATCTCAGACTTTCAATAAGTTTTGTGGTGACCTCTCCCTGGAAACAAGGAGAAGAGACAGAGAGGAGAAAGGAAGAACGAATCCAAGTGACGCTTTCCACTCCTCCCGCAGTCCTCTGCCAGCTTCCTGGTGCAGCCAGTGCGCTGGCTTCCAGAACACAGACTGGCTCACCTGTTACATGCAAGCTGCACTGCCATCCAGGCATTCTATGCCAGCTGCAGATTCCTGAGGCTGCTCAGTTTCAGTACACATCAGTGGGTTTGTCACGCTGAGTAGAAGGTTCTGGGTCAAGAATCTACTGTACATCAGCCCAAGTCTTTTTCCAGCTCATACAGGCAAGGAACAGTTTTCTTCTTCATTCACCAGGCAATTCACTTGGCCCCCATCAAGGTATTTAAGGCTTAGGATACAGGAGAGGGCAGGAGGAGAGGAGACCTTAGGCCTCCAAGACCTTTATCCAGCCCAACTCAGGCGCTCTAAATGAACTATTCAAAGTGTAAGGTTTTTTTTTTTTTTTTTTTTTTTTTGTAAGCAAAAGATGACTGTTCTTCCCTTCCCCTCCCCAACCCACCCTACCTGCTCTTCAGCTCTAACAAAAATAGCACCACTGTGCAGGCTGCCATGACAACCAAAGAGAGCGTAGGCTCACCCTTGTCCACTGATGAGAAAATCCGGGCTCCAGCCCCTCCCAGCTGGGGCCCTCTAACCCTCTGCCAAATTCAATATTAAGCTTTTCTGAGTGGTAGAGCCAAGCTGCTCCATCCTCATCCAAAAAGCAAAGGCTTATGTGGAGTTCTCTCATCACCAGGCACCTCAAAACGTTTTAATTTGCTCTCATTTGTGTATGAGACACGTATGACTATCTCCATTTTGCAGATGGAAAAACAGAGGCATGGGGAAGTTAACTGACAGGTCCTAGGTCAGTAACAGCTGGTTTAATTGTAGAACACCATTCAGAACTCAAGTTTCCTGACTCAGAACTAGTTCCCAGAAGGGAGGAACAAATGTTCGCAGGAAATACAGCCCAAATGGGGAAATTAATTCCATTGGGTGAGCTGCTTCCTGGCCACAGACTGTAGTTTCTTCCACCCAGTCTCTGGAAGAAACCTATAAAGAGTTGGGACAAATGTACCTCCCCACAATGATAAATGAGTTCCAAAGAAACCACTTCTATCCTGGACCCAGCATTTCAGAGCTACTCCAACCGAGCAAACACAACAACGGAATTTCACAGTGAGCCCAAGAAAGCTCCATTGGCTGAGCTTATCAAGATCCTTTGAGAAGCGTTGTCCATAATCCCATGCCAAAGGCCACCAGTAGGGAAAGGCCGCCCACCCAGGGCGCCCAGGTCTGGAGGCTGGCTGGCCCCTGTTTCATCGTTCAGGAAACCCCAATGTTGCTAACAAAGCTGGAGATACCACAGGCCCCATGAAAGGCTTCCTCTTTCTTCATCTCTTTCCGACACTTATAAATGTGCTTCCTCTCTCTATGTAAATTTGGTTCAAATGGCACAATACAGGCTTGCAATGGGGCCATTAATAACTAGTCTTTTAACAGGCTGTTCTTGTATCCTGGGTCAGGAATCAATTCTAATCTAAACAGACAGTGATGTCTGGATTTACTGGTATGAAGACAAACGGGCTTTGTTTGGGGCAGGCAAAGGAAATACAGCTTATTTTCACCCAGCCAAGAACTGAGAGGCCCAAGGAAACTCTTGTTAATAACATCAAGCATAGGAAATTGTGAAGAATATAAATTCCTTTCTTTTTGTCTCTCTACCACTTTCGCCCACTTTTGCTGACCCTTAGCATTCTGACCAATGAAGCTATGACATGGGGCTGGTCACTTTCACTTTCCATTTCTAGGAAGGGTAACTGTCAATCTCACACTCCTCACTGTGAATCTGCCCAGCTTCACAGTATGGTCAGGATGGGTGGTAACGATTCTCCTTAGTGATATGGCTTAAAGATATACAAAACAACAGGCAGCACTCCAAATGCTGCTTAAATGATCATGAGCAAAAAACAAAACCAGCAATAACAAAACAAAACTTCTTTGACCCAGGAATTGCTAAGTGCCCAGACAATTAAAACCTGGGTTACAAGGGCAAGGATCCAAAGAGATTTTACATTTCCTAGGACTGTAAATGCAGCTATTGAAGGGTACTAGAAAAGTGCATTCAACTAAGTTACAGAGGTCGGATGCAAAGCTCACGTTTACCATTTACTGGGTAATCTTTCCTTTTCTAAGCTTCAATTTCCTCTCCTATAAAATGGGAACATTTTTATCTGTCTGGCCTGTTGCACAGGCTTATTAGGATTAAGTGATATATATGCAGAAGTACTTTGAAAACCGAAAAGCACTAGACAAAGTGTTTGTGATTTTTGTTATTATTAATAACTTACTGGATGAGAGTTCCTACACAATGATTCTACCTATGGAAATGGGCAGGAGCATACCTCTGCATCAGGTGGCCCGGAGCTAGCCAATCAAATGTCGCCCAGGAAGGAAGGGTCCAGCATTCCAGGGATAATTCAGTTAGCCAAAGACACCAAAAACCCACCAATCCAAACCCACTGCCATTGAGTTGATTCCGACTCACAGCGACCCTACAGGACAGAGCAGAACTGCCCCCAAAAGTTGTAAATCTTTACCGAAGCAGATTGCCACATCTTTCTTCCATGGAGTGGCTGTGGGTTTGACCCATCAACATTTTGGTTAGCAGACGGGAGCTTTAACCACTGTTCCACCAGGGCTGGAAAGAGCAGTAGATCCAGCAGAGAATATGGCTACTTCCAGATGGGATCAATGAGCTGTGAGTCCTCACAACAAAACAGGTGTCCACCACCCATCAGATTGCCCAGGGCGATTGTTCTCACTGTGGTAGCTGACGGAGATTTTAAAAGTGGGAACCAAGCTGCTTTCAGATCAGAGTTTCTGTTGCAATGGAAGCCTGCACTCCCCGGGCAGAGGTGGGAAGGAGCCCTGCCTCCAGCCCCAGTCACACTCTCTTAGAACAAGCAACATGGCAAGGGACAGTGTAGCGCAGCAAGTAAGCACAAGGGTTCTGCCTGCATACAAAGCCCAACTCTGCCACTTACTATCTGCCCCTTCTGTGCCTCAGTTTCCCCATATGCAAAATGGAAACAATAATATCACCTCCCTTACACAAGAGTTGTAAGCATAAGATGAGTTAATTCATATAAAATGCTTAAAAGAGTAGCAAACAGTAAGCACTCAACAGCCATTAGCAATTAGTGTTGTTTTTCTGTTGACCAAATTGTTTCCTCACTAGATGGTGATTTCTTTGAGGGCAGATTCCCTGACATGTATCTTTGTATCCCCAGAGCCTAGAAGAGAGTAGGAAATCAATGACTACCTCTTGCACGAATGTATGAATCAATGAATAAGACTCACCACCTAAACTACTAGCTAATGGGAGGCGGGTGGGTCGACGGGGAGGACCCGCAAGGCTTTGTGCCTTGAAGCTTTTAGTACGCAATCTGGAGAAACAGTTAACTGTCTAACCCCCTAATTTATCTAGCAGGCTGGCCCAAGGGCCCTGAAAATTCTGTGTGGTACACTGTGTTAGTCCAGGTCCTCTGAGAAGCAAATGCTAAAATAGGATTAAACTTGCAAGGATTTTATTAGGAAAAGTGCCTGAGAGAGAAAATGGGGAGGCCGACTGGGAGAACCATCAGACCGTCTGACTTCAATGAAGAAGAAGGAGAAGGAAGGCTGAACTGAGTGGAAACATCCTAGACCAACGCAGTAGAAGGAACATTCTGCAAGTCTGTTGGGAGTCACCTAGCTGAAGTCAGCCATTTTGAGGAGTCCCATGTCTTTGCCTGCTACGGTATCCCTATCATGCTCACTCATTGGCTGGGAGCAGCCATGGGAAGCATGGCCTCAGTCAATTGCCATGTTGGATTTCAGAGCACCGCAATGAGGCTCGTGGTCAATTCCACTCTGAATTCTTATGGCCACCATATACATGGTAGTACTTAAGAACATAAGAGGCTTGGCAGCACAACAGTTAAGTGCTCGGCTCCTAATCAAAAGGTTGGCCGTTTGAAACCACCAGCTGCTCCGTGGGAGAAAAGATCTAGCTATTTGCTCCCACAAAGATTTCAGCTTAGGAATCCGTATGGGACACTTCTACTCTGTCCTACAGGGTCTCTATGAGTCGGAATCGAGTCAACAACACACAACAGTACTTAAGAGTGGGGGCTTGGAGTCCAGATAATCTGGGTCGAATCTCGGCTCTGCAACCTACTAGCTGGTTAGCTTGGACAAGTTACTGAAGCTCTCACAGCCTAATTACCCTTATTTATAAAGGTAGATTACACTGTCTGACAAATATTAAGTGCTCAACAGAGAAAAGGCAACTGCCACCTCTATGACCATTATAATCATTACTAATGAAGTATTTCTACTAGCAGTTAGGACACTAGAACAGCCTACACTGTTCCTACTTGCATTTGCGTTCCATGAGGCCCCCACAGGGGTATGGGACATGAGGTTAAAATCGTAGTTTGGCAGTATCACAATTCAAACAACCAAACCAGTTTGTCTACAAACGAAAGGTCACAGGGACTTTCCCAGTTTGGCTATTTCCTGGAGGGGCAGCCAGGGTGGGTTGTTCTGTGACAGAATCCACCTACAGCACAGCCCCTTTCCTCTCTTCTGCTTGTCGTGGCTAATCTGTAGTGTCCTCAGCCTGTCCCCTGCCAGCTGCGAGACCACTGCTTGCCCTAAAGGAAAGCGTGATCAGGAAACCTTTCCTCCCCAAACAGGATCATTCCTGGGCTCTGAGGGACACAAC
This sequence comes from Trichechus manatus latirostris, assembly GCF_000243295.1. NCBI lineage: Eukaryota > Metazoa > Chordata > Mammalia > Sirenia > Trichechidae > Trichechus > Trichechus manatus. The sequence continues at coordinate 23,511,474 of NW_004443943.1, forward strand.
TCTCTGCTACACTACATACATTCTGAACACTGATTTGGGGACTCTTTGCTTGCCTTTCTCTCTGTGACTTTAATTTTTTTTTTTTCAAACCTTGAAAAACTTTTCTAGTAGCGGTCATTGCCCAGCTACCTACTGGACTCTGGCCCCAACATCTCACCGGAGTCACAGAACATCCCGTTGTTGGGCTGGTCATGACCTGGGGCAATTACAGGCTACCAAGGCCCCAGTTGATCTGGCTCAGGTCTCTCTCAGCCTTGCTGACCCTCATGCCTTCATGGCAGTAATGACCAAGAACTAACAGGGAAATGGATCCCCCAGACAGACTAGAAACCATGCTGTCCCACTACCTTCTTAGAGGCTTTTCCTCCCACTCCCATTTCCCAGAGGATCACCAAAATTACCTGCAGGGATTTCTGTATTTTTGTCTTTGAAAGAATGACCTTTAACTTTTCTAATGGAAAGAGTCAAAATTAAACTAAAAAGTATTGATTTTGTTTAATAAATAACAGCTTAACGAGCCGATCAAATTGTATCTTCCAGTCAGTCCGGGGGAATTTTAAGTTTCAGTCTCAGCACTGGAATCCAACACCTGAGCTGCCTGGTTTCAGCCTGAGGCTGAAAAATAAAAGAATGGTTGAATCCTCCCAACCACACCAAACTGGGCCTTTCCATCTAAGACAAGACCCCATTCCCCTCCAAAGTAAAAATAAAACCTCAATTCAGTATAATAGCCCAGCCACATACTCTTATGGCCTCCAACATAAGCACTGAGCCATCTCTGGATACGGCTTCTTTTTTGCCACTAGCCCTCCAAGCCAAGACAAGAGAAGTACTGGACAAACTGTCACAAGATATACCTAGTGTCCGGGGCAGAGAAATACTAGTTGAGTCATATTCTGTCCCCATTACGCATAAAAATATTTACAAGCTTAGTCATTAGCCTCTCCACACCACCTCTATTTGCCTCTTGTTTACATTTAGCTCCCGCATTAATTTAAAAAACAATCATGTTGTTCTTCTTACAAATCCAAATTCTCCAAAAATTATGCCCCAAAGTAAAACCTGGGCATACTCACACTCCTACCCTAACGTCAACTATTCATTACTTGCCATTAACCACTCAGCCGGGTAAGTCTCTTCCCCTCCCAGCGCCCAGGTAACCTCCTCTATATTCTCTGTATTAACACAGGGTGAACAATACAATTTGATTTCTGGGATGCTTTCCAGCCCTGACACACTGCAAGTTCACTGGTCTTGCTAACTAAATGTTCACTAAGGAGCCCTGGTAGCAAAACAGTTAAGCACTCTGCTGCTAAGCAAAAGGTTGGCAGCTTGAACCCACAAGTGGCTCCATGGGAGAAAGACCTGGCGATCTGCTTCTATAAAGATTACAGCCTAGAAACCCTATGGGACAGTTCTACACTGTCACATGGGGTCACTATGAGTCAAAATCAACTTGATGGCAACTAACAACAAGAAGTACCAACATGCAGCTCCTTTGGCCTTGTGTAAACATTTCTCTCCAACAAGCCCCACTTGGCTATGTGTAGTACAACATACATGGCACAAGAGCACACTTTCTGGTTCTGAGTCATGAGCTTGAGGCCAAAATATCATTTTCACCATTATTTTATATAAAATTATAGGAACAACTAAAAACCTAATCAACACCGGAATCAGGATAAAGAAAATCTATTCCAGTGGTTCTCAGCTTCTCAGCGGGGAGGTGGGAATGTTTAGAAAGGTCCTGCTGGAGTGATGAATTAGAATGGAGGGATTGTGTAGCTTTCAAAAGCACAGTGATATTATATTGTAACTTTATATTTTATAATGAAAAATACAATTTTTATAGTATGAACCACAGAAGGGGGAAGTTTGTCAAACAGGAGCATGGTTAAAAGCTTGCAATCAGCCATCAAGATACAATAATTGGTCTCTATTCATCTGGAGCAACAGAGGAAGAAGGAGAGTCAGGAATAGGAGGAGGATATAGAATGTGTGGCTAATTGCCTCCTTTGCCATGAGACCAGAATTGGATGGTGCCCAGCTACCATTACTAAACATTTCGATCAAAAATTCTATAGAAGAACCCTAATCAAAACGGGGAAAATGTGCAACAAGATTTCAAATTCTAACGGACTCCAAACTTTCTGAACCCCTGAAACTATTGCCCTGAGATAACCTTTAAACCTGAAACCAAAAATATCCCCTGAAGTCTTCTTAAAACCAAACAATAGTTTAACTTAACTAGTAAAAAATATCTGCCTTGAACTTTATGTTCTTTTAAGAACTATCTACATGGGCTCAAAGTGGCAACAGCAACTCAAAAGATTAGATAAGAACCTTAGGGGGCAGTGAATTTCTATCAATGGAGGAGGAACAACTCAGGAAAGGAGGATGAGAACGGCTGCACAACTCGAAGAATGGAATCTATGTCACTGAATTGTACATGTAGAAATGGTTGAACTGGTATATGTTTTGCTGTGTATATTCTCAACAACAACAAAATAATTTTCTTTATTGTGCTTTAGGTGAAGGTTTACAGCTCAAGTTAATTTCTCATACAAAAATTTATACACATAATGTTATGTGACCCTAGTTGCAATCCATATAGTGTGAAAGCACACTCTGCCTTTCCACCCCGGGTTTCCCGTGTCCATTCAACCAGCTCCTGTCCCTTTCTGCCTTCTCATCCCACCTCTGGATAGGAGCTGCCCATTTAGTCTCATGTATCTACTTGAACTAAGAAGCACACTCTTCACGAGTATCATTTTATGTTTTATAGTTCAGTCTAATCCTTGTCTGAAGAGTTGGCTTCGGGAATGGTTTTAGTTCTGGGTTAACAGAGAGTCAACAAAATAAAATTTTTTGAAAAAGGAGCAGGGGTTAAAACAGGTTGCAAACTGCCTCCCTTTAATCCTAGGAACCTTTTGTCTACCACTCTGCCACCAACCGTCCCACACCCCCAGCCTCTGTGTCCTTCCCACTAATAGTCCACAAGACCCTGCCCTTTTTCACTTTTCTTCTCCATGACATAGCAGTCCGTTGGTTGAGTTTTGCAAATCCGGCAGTCACAATATGGTTTATTTTCTCTCTGGTCAGGGTTCAGCAACCTTCCAAAAGTAGGGGCACCAAGACACAGACACAAGACCAAGACACAGTAAGGGGAAGAAGAGAGTGGCCCAATCATATGAACTGGGCAAGGAGCACCTGGAAGGTTCTCATGTACAAAAACCTCCCCCACCTCCACATTCTACTAATAAAAGTTTCATCTGAGTTATCACACTGTGGATAATGCAAATGCTCTGGGGGAAGGTTCAGCTTCGTGGTAATTCACACCTTAGTGAGAATTTTTGCATCATAGATTATCAGGGTTTAAGAATTATTTAGAGCAAAATTCCACTCCATAAAGGATTTTTTTTTTAAATCATGGTCAACCTCTATTTGAACACTTACAATGAGGAGAGCTCCCTTCTTGAAAGAGTCCACTCCACTGATGGGCATTTAGAATTACCTGTGAAAGTCCATCCTTATCTTCAGCCCAACCCTGCAGAATCTGCTAAAATGCATCCTACTGCCAGAGAAATCCCAACTCAAAGTGCTTTAAATAATAAAGACATTTATCTCTAAAACGATACTCATGAAGAGTGTGCTCCTTAGCTCAAGTAGATACCTGTGACTAAATGGGCAGCTCCTGTCTGGAGGTGAGACGAGAAGGCAAAGAGGGTCAGCAGCTGGTTGAATGGACATGGGAAATTAGGGTGGAAAGGAGGAGTGTGTTGTCACTGTATAGGGAGAGCAACTAGGGTCATATAAAAATGTATGTATAAATTTTTGTATGAGAGGCTAACTTGAATTGTAAACTTTCACTTTAGTACTACAATAAAATTTAAAAAATAAATAAAGACATTTGTCTCTTAGAACAGCAAGTCCTGAAGTTGGGCAAGTTTGGGGATTGCCTGATATAACAGGTTCAGCGGCATCATCAAGGACTCAGGTTCTTCCCATTTCTCTATTCTGTCATCTTCAGCATGACCTTCATTCTCAGGCTGGTGGCAAGAGAGCTGTGGCAGCTGCAAGCTTCACCTGAGACACAACAAGGTCCAGAGGAGAAAGAGAAAAATATTCCCCCAAGCATGAATGTAAACTCTTCCCTTCACTCTGACTATTCCCACTTATATCTCAATTAACAGCCATCAGTGGAATGCCATGCACTCACTGACTTCCACTAATCATCCAGGATGGAGAAGATATTGGAACTTCACCATAACATGCATCACTCCTGCCCCTGCCCCAGGAACTCCACTTTAAATAGAGTTCTCCCTTACCCTGCAACTCGGAACACAGTGACAACCCTTTCACAAAATGGCTCATACCATATGTTCCCAGACTCCCTGGTTGTCCTTCTCTGGATATAATCCAGTTGGTCAGTTTCCTCCTAAAAAGATAGTGCCCAGAATGGAACATCATTCTTGGTAGAACATAGTGAAATTATAATATTCTAGGACTTGGGAGCTGTACTTTTATTAATGTAGCTTAATATCATAATAGCTTTTACTGGCAATATCACACTGTTAGTTTTTTATTAAACAAGCAGTCAACTGTAAATCCTGCTGTCCATTTCCACAAGCTAATGCCAATCTGGATTTCTGCCATCCTGCTGCACTAGTTCAATTGCTTTTAGGGACCTACAAGCAGAACTTAGAATCATCCCTGTTGAACTAGATCAAGATAATTTTGAATAATGCTTCTGCCACTCAATATAATAACTACTCAGTCACCTTAAAAATGTTATCCATCTACAGTCTGATGTCTGACTTCTGTATCCCTCAAAGTCAGAGAACTATTGGACAGAAAGGTCTAAGACCAAAACCTGTGACACCCCACTAGACAATCCTTCGAGGATGACCATTAATGAATGACCACGAATCCAACTACCTTCTTATGTTATACTGAGACCAGCCATTTCAGAAAGAGGATTTTGACTAAGTTTGGGAGGGTGTTGAATAGGAAGATCATTCTGGAGACGAGGGTACCTCTAGCTGAGCACAAAGAGGGCTCCATTAGGGTGAGCGATTGGACATCAAGGTGCTGAATCAAAGCGCTGCCAAGCAGAAGACGAGTCGTAAGAGAGAAAGCTAAAGGAAAAAGAGCTAGAAGGTTATCAAAAGGCAATTCAGTTACTTCCCAATTTTACTTAGGACACGGGTAGGAGCAACTGCATCTGAGATACTAAAAATTATCCTGAGTTCCCAAATCACAGATTGACTATGCCCGTCTTCGTTATTTTGGTCTGCGATTAGCCAGGTGGGGCAGTGATAGCTTGAGATTTTGCCCAGAGGCTGAAGATCTGGGTTTCTATAGATGTGGTTAATGCAAAGCTATTGATATATTTCCCACTCTCACCCTATAGAAAAAATAAAATAAAAAAACATGATTATATGTGTGTGTATGTTTTTTTTAATAGGGTAAGAATACACACACACATACATACACATACACACACAGAGGTGGGGATATACTATTGGAGCAGCTACACATAAATACTAAAGAATTAAGTAGGTAGTACTAAAGAACAAGAGTTAGAAAAAAACCAGTTCATAATCAGATCAGTTACTCACAGATCCTTAACTGTTCCATCTTAGATTAAATCACTTCACTTATCTTTAAGAGGCAAAAGCCCATTCTCCAGGTGGGTTTACAGTTCTAGTTCTTGAAGCTTTAGGGTAACTTGATGTTACAACCCCTCTGCAGTTAGTTCTCCGGCCCGCCCCACTTCTTACCGGTAAGAGCAAGGACTCAAAGGCCAGAAATCGTGGTCGGAGGTGCTATATAGGTCACTTATCTCAGCTCCCGCATCTGATGTTTGAATCTCCTTTCCCCTAAACCTAAAACCTACTTAAAACCCAGTGAAACTGGCACGTGGGAGTTCACCTTTGCAGGAGCTGCCTCTCCTCAAGGAGGAAATCGCGCGGGAGAAGAGAAGCACCCTTTCTTCATTCCTTGCTCTTATTCATACTGCCTCATCCTCCAGATCAGTCTGTGTCCACATGAATACCTGGGGGAGGGGTGCTGTGTGACCCCATCATCCTTTTTTCCCCCGTTAGTAGATGCTTTTTAGCCACTTCACCAACTGACACCAAGCCTTTCCTCTGATGTCTAATCAAAACCTTAGCAGGGTTTTACATAAACTTAAATTTACATTCAATCATCACCATAGCAACCATCACACAGAATAAGATACAACTTTTCCCCCCTCTGATATAATCTACCTTTAAAAAAAAAAAAAGCTGCTTTCCTCTTCAGTTGCAAATCCAAGCTATTCAGAAGATAACCATTAAAAACCTATTTCTGAAAAACTACATTTAAACAGACTGTAACAAGGTTCTCAAAACAGGCATTTGAAGTGGCTTCTAGACACTTAGCACCATACGCTTATTTCCTTGACTGGTTGCTGTACATTGCTGAAGTCTCAAGGATTGGGCCCAGAGCTAGGAATTGTTAAACTCAAAACAAGCTTTTGCTTATAAGAACCATGCCTTGAAAGGTGCCCCAAGATATTGACCCTAAACTAGGGCAGAGAAGGATGATAATTTCAAAAGGATATTTTGCATCATGTTTAAAAATACATAAAACAAGGTTCTGTTTGACTCTCCCATGTGTAATTGACAAATCCCTTGAAATTTCTAGGATTCACCAATTAGCTGAAGAGAAGTTATTCCATTGCGAATGTGGATCCAATTGTGAATGTGGCTCAAGGCTACATGGGAAATATGCAAAGGTAATGGAGAGTAAGCTAGTGATAAAGGGATATATTCCTACCCAAGAGGCCTAATTTTTCTTAGTCTATGAGTACACAAGAGGCTCTGGGTATTTGTAAATGTTGGAAATACATTGCAGATTTAGGAAAAGTTCAGAAATGTTACCAAAACAAGCTAACAAAAAAACTACTTTGAAAGCAGCCCCACTAACCAACTAATGGGAACCTCATCACTCTTGTACATTTCACTCCCTGGCTACTTACAGCCATAGAAATTAGGCAACTTGCTGTTGTTAGTTAGCACCCAGTCAGTTCCAACTCACGGCAACCCCATGTGTGCAGAGTAGAACTGCTCCATAGCGTTTTCAAGGCTGTGATCTTTAGGAAGCAGATGCCAAGCCTGTCTTCCCAGGCACCTCTGGGTGGGTTCGAACCACCAACCTTTTGGCTAGTAGTTCAGCACCTAACCATTTGTGCCACCCAGGGTACAGTGATACTTCAATTATTAACTTATTAATTAATCAAATAGTTATTAAATGCTAGATGCCACCATTATGCTGAGAGCTGGATCTAATAAAGATGAGTAAGACTTTGTTCCAGATCTCGAAGTTTCTGAACATGCCCTGACTTGCTCCCAGTGCACCCTTGCAACTCAGGAAATATGGCTGAATTCCACCCCCAAATGACTTGTTGTTGGTTGTCATCGAGTTAATGCTGCATATGTGTAGAGTAGAACTCCTCCATAAAGTTTTCAAGGCTGTAACCTTCCAGAAAAAACTGCCAGGCCTTTCTAGCGAGGTGCCTCTGGGTGGGTTTGAACTGCCAACCTTTCAGCTAGTAGTCAAGTGTTTAACCATTTGTGCCACCCAGAGACGTACTAAATGACTATTATTGTTGTGTGCTGAATGCCCCTAAGAGTCAGAAGCTGTGAAAAGCAAGGAGACACAGTTCTTGAAGGTTCTCAGTCATTCCTTTCCATTCCACTGGCATAGCTAGTCAGGCAAAGCAGACAAACCAAAAACACTCGTTGCTGTTGAATTGATTCTGACTCATAGCAACCCTATAGGACAGAGTAAAACTGCCCCCAGAGTTTCCAAGGAACTGCTGGTGGATTCAAACTGCCCACCTTTTGGTTAGCAGCCAAGCTCTTAACCCCTGTACCACCAGGACTCCAAAGAGGACAAGAAGGAGAATATTTCCAAATAGTTGCCAAATTATATGCCTAGAAGTGAGAACACTTACATATTAAGCGAGATAATGTATGTGGGAAAAGAGCTAGACCAGGAATGGTTTCACCTCAAGTGCCAACTCCAATGAAATGGTAGTGGCCGCCTCAAGTTCTGAGTGAGACCAAGCTCCAGCTCAGTGGGAAAATGTACCTTGACCCATTAGCAAAATCTAATCTAGCGGCAGGCAGGCCTGCACTGTACAATCTGTGCCACTGTCCAAAGGCAGCCTGGACCTTGCAGGGAATGGACAGAGACACATACCACTGAGTTACGGGGCAGAGTGTGTAGAAATAATTAGAAAGAATATCTCAATGCAGTAAAAAACCAATGAACCTGTGTCTTCAATCTTAAGAAAATCTTAGAGATAAACAATTAGCAGAATTTAAGACAGAATGTTGTTGTTGGGTGCCACTGAGTTGATTCTGACCCATAGTGACCCCATGTGACAGAGTAAAACTGCCCCATACGGTCTTGGATGTAATCTTTACAGAAGCAGATTGCCAGGCCTTTCTCCCGTGGAGCTGGCTGGGTGGGTTTGAACTGCCAACCCTTCGATTAACAGCCAAGTGCTTAACCATTTGCTCCACCAAGACGGACAGAATATCTTCTCCAAATCACTGGAGAAGATAACAGCCGGCCAAACATTCCATATTGCAAAAGGAAAAAAAGAAAAAGAGAACGCCTTAAGAAATATAAAAAATGGAGAGCCTAGATATCATCACAGACATCACTTAGCAGAGCATTTGAGTTGACCAATGAGTTGACAAATGCTCTTGACAATTAACAAGGAGACAGCCTGAGGAAAAAGCTGAAATCCTTTAGAAAGAGTTGAAGAGTTTAATCAGTCTATGTACTGCAACCAACATCTGAGTTCTTGGTTTTTTGCTTTTTTTTTTTTTTTTTAAATTAGTAAGAAGATCATAATCTTCCCAACACAGCCTCCTGGTAATGATGCAGATGTGTGGCTTTTGTGGTCAAAGGAAGCAAAGAATGTCATTCTGAGTATCTTAGGGCTGTAGACCTACTGCTTTTGAAAAATATAAATAAATATATCCACAAAAGCCACAAAATTCAGCTTGTGAGTTATGTCTTGATTTTTTTTCTGAGTTTCTTAGATGACCAGCATTGAATCTAAAATGACCCCAGTGTGGTTTTTTGGTGGTCATTCCAGTGGTCACCAAACTCGATATGCCCAAACCTACCACTGGTATGAACTAAGCAAGACAGAGCGCCTCTCAGCTTTCCCCCATTCTGGGACTTCGTTGTTTAGGCCCATGCAGAGGAGCAGAGGTATCCAGGCTGTGGTTCAGCAAGAAAGGATACTGACCATCCTCATCTGCTTCCAGCCCTGGTACCACCTTCATGGCTGGACTGATAGTAAATCATGGGCTTCATATCTCCTGCAGATGGAATAACTACATCTCCTCCTTGCCCTCATCTCAAAGGAAACTGTTAGACCTTCCTATGTATTCCAGGGATGAATTCATTAAACAGTTTATTGACTGTGCATCAGATACCGTCTAGATATTGGGATAACCCACCTGGTTACTACACAGTCCTTAAGGCCTTCACAGTCTTTCAGGGTCATGAAGACCTAAATATAACAATAACCCCAATGCAAAGAGAAAAGGTCAACAATAGGAGAATTCTTGGTGTATTCACCATAAAGAAGACAGAGAAGCAGCAAGAGTGAACACAAGCCAGCTCTCCAAATCTCCATGTCTAAGAGAGGACACCTAGAACCTGAGAGGAATCCTTCAGGACACATCATCAAAAAGTCCATATATGCATGAAACTCAGTTCCTCTAGGAAAGAAGATAAGCAAAAAGTTTCCCATAGTTTAAAAAATGCATTGGGTTGCAGGCTTATAATGAATAAAGAGAAATTGAGAAGGCTTGAATGCATCTGACTTTCAGAGGCTGATCTCAAGAAGGACCAACATGCCCCAAAACAGAATAAGGAGCAGGACAGACAATGGAGGTCGGAGGAGAGGGAAGGGAAAAGGAGGAGCCTGAGCAGGCTGGGGTCGAGAGCCTTACATATGCACATGAACCTAGGGAGCCCCACATTTATCAATTTTATACATTGTGGTTTTATACCAGTTTTGTTCAGGGGACAAAAAGTTTCTACTGCTAACAAAAAATCTAAAAAATACTCCCATAAAATAGGAGAAGTCAGCAGAGGCCAGATAGATGGTGGAGAGATTTGAACTGTCATATTAAGGATGCTGTACTTTATCCGATGGTCAATGGTTCCCCATTTGGGTTTTAGGAAAACCATTCTGGAAGCTTGATGGAGGATGGCCTGGAGAAGTATAATATTGAAGCAAGAAGATGAAGTAGAAGACAGTTGTTTATGAACTAAGATAAGCAGCAAACTGCAAAACAGAATGTATAAAATAATTCACTTTATTAAAAAAATTTCCGTGTGCGTCTTTTATAAATTCAACTAATGCAAAAAATCAAGTTGCAGAATAATATGTACACAATGATCCTACTTATAGCAAAAAAAAAAAAAAAAAAAATGCCTGTGGGTGTTTTATAAATACCTAAAAAGGGTCTAGAAAGGTATGTACCAACTGTTAATGGTAGCTACCTCTAGGGAGGAGAGAAAAATTTGGGGAGCTGATGAATATTTTCTTCTCTATAGACTTCTGATTATTAGAAATTTTTTATAACAAGCATGTATTACCCTATAATATTTTTTAAAGATTTATAAAATGGAAAAAATTAAAAGATTACCATACAATAAAATATTATGAAAAGATTTCTGTGACAAGAAATGATCAGGGCTTAAAATCAATCCAGTAGCCATGAGAGTCGAAAGAAAGGAACAAGACCAGCAGGCAGGTGCTGAAGATTAGCAGGCATGAGCCTGGGTGAAGGAGGTGTTGGTGGTGGTGGCAGCAGCGGGGAGTGTTTCACTCACCATCTCGGGTACATTTCATGATAGCCCTGTGAGGTGGGCATTTTCACCCCATTTTACATATCATGAAATGGAGCCTCAAACTGAAGCAGAAAGCCTTGTCCCAGAACCCACTGATAGTTATCAGAGCCAGGACTAGAACCCTGCCTGCCTGACTCCCAATCTTCAACTTGCTGCCTTGGCCAGCTCAACTTCTTCCTATCTAGGGCCCTTGCATTGCCCTTTCTGTGCCCGTGCCCTGATCCAATGCAGCAGTAGGGAACCGGGGAAGCTAGTTCTGACAACGCAGGGCAAGCCATGGGGACACCAGCAGGGATGAAATGTGTTCCCATGCCCATCGAGTACTAAGGCCCAGATGCTGCAACTGGGCCATTAGCAGACGCTGAGCTCGTGAGGATTTCTGATAGGAGGGCCTATGTTTCCTACAGAATCTGTAATCCCTCTGCAAGCATCTAATACAGCATCAAGCCCTCACTAAATTCACCGAGTGGGTGTTTAATAAATATATATTAATGGAGGGCAGCGAGATCACCTGAAATAAATGTGAAAGGGCATTTGATTCCTTATTTAGCTTATGAGTGTTCTAGAAGCATTTTTTTTTCCCTTGACAACTCAGAATGTAGGCAGTAATGCACATTTGTGACAGATAATGACAGTGACCCTACCAAGAGAGTAATTCAATCACTCTTCTAAAGCTGCTTCAGCTGAAAAGTAACTATAATATCTGTGTTCCAAGACCTCAGCGAAACAGCATTTCTAACATCTCTGTGTTCCCACACTGTGCTAGGTACAATGGAGACTCCCAATGAATAAAAATGCACGATTTCTAATCCTGGAGAACTTACACTCTAGTTGGGGAACCAAACTGAAATCAGGAAACAATTATATGAATGAGTGTTACCCATAGAGATCCTGCAAATGAATCCTACAAGAGACCAGAGAAAGGAGAAACCATGGGTATGGAATCTAAAGCAAAGGGACTTGGGCCATGTGGTAAAGGATGGAGACAAAAATAAATAAATAAATAAGGGTCCCCCCGCCCCAACCCTAGTCTCTTAAAAGCATTTCAGTGTCCACAAAAGCAACCACAGTTTTCATGCTATTCACCTGGTCACCCCCAGTCTTGTGTGACTGTTTAACAAGAACTATTTAATGCCCTGATCAGCCTCTCTTAAATACCAGAGACAACACTGTCACAGGTTCCAGAAAACTTGGCATGTGGTTGTGCTTTATACATCTTCCATACAACATACAGAACATAAATCACAATCAATTTGGTTCATAAACATTTGTAGCAAAAAGAAAAGGTCAACAAGAATCCAAAATTGGCCCAGTCCACTCAGTGAAGGGTAAGATGAGCATGCCCAGGTTCTCCAGTTGAAAGCCACTGCCTTGAATGCTGCTCTATCCCACCGTGCTTTGGAAACTGATCCCTTTATCTCTATTAGAGGACTCTGATTAAGATCCCTCCTTTGACCAAGAGCCAGAGTTGTCTTTGATTTGCATCCCCAGCACAGAGCCTGGCCTATGGCTGGTGTCTGATAAATATGAATAAAAGGACAAATCCATCTGTCCAGGCCCAGGCCCTGAGTGCCAATCCCACATTTCCAAATGTTCACTCGCATTTACTCTGGGTTGTATCATCATCACCTGAAGATCAGGGCCTCTTAGAATGAGTGCTCAACCTTCTCCCAAAACTGGCTTCCTTAACAGACAACCATTTCTTCCAACGACGTCATTCTTCCAGACACCCATACTCAAAATCGTATCATCTAGTTGCCTTCTCTCTCTCTCTTGTCCCACTGAATCTCCTTTCTAACTGTATTACACATACCCCTTGCTTTCCAATTCCACAGGCATCATTCAAACTCTAACAACCCTCACCCCTGCATTAGAACAAAAGATTTTGTGCACCAACTCCCTCTATAACTCAGGGAAGCATGTAAAAACTAGGCCCAACCCTCCTTGCATTCCAGACAATGTGACTCAACACCACTCATCCTTCCTCCCCTTGACCTGTACTTTAAGCCTATCCCTCACCCCTGCCCCCATCTCTGTCTCTGTTTTATTCTAATGCCTGAGCCTGGAGAGGCATCTGAGTAGGCAATGGTTGGGAAGGTGGTAGGAGGTGATTTATTCACAGTGCTGGTTTGGAGTAAATCTGTTGGGAAGAGGAGGAGTGGGGGTAGGGACTTGGTCTTGAACAAGCATTTGTAGAGCAAGCACATTCTTTTCTCCTAGACCACATGTTTATGTGTCAAGGGCTACTACAGACTTACGGACAAACAACCCTCCTCAAACACCCCTTGGGGTTTCCACTGTTTATTCAGCGGGCAACACTGCACATCAGGGCCTTTGCTTCTTCTGCCAACCAGCACTCCCCACCCACGCTGGAGATGAGGACTTGCACAAACATACAGCCTGAGATCTCTATGGTAATAAATACTAATAGCAAAGGGGGGGTTGCGATAAGAATCAAACGGCAAGAAAGAGTAAGTTGTCAGAGGAACTTGGCACTTGATGTTATCTCAGTAAAATACTCATGAACCTGTGGAAATTTACTATAATATTTCATCAGAAAATCTGTGTGTCAACAAAGGGCCAAAGTCCATTAAACAGGGAAGAGACAGTCTCTTTAACAAATGGTGCTGGCAAAACCGAATGTCTATCTGTAGAAAAATGAAACAGAACCTATACCTCACACCATACATAAAAACTAACTCAAAATGGATCAAAGACCTAAATATAAAGCCCAAAACTATAAAGATTATGGAAGAAAAAATAGGGACAATGTTAGGGACCCTAATATATGGCATAAAAAAAACACACATAACTAAAAATGCACACAGAGAAGAAGATGAACTAGATAAATGGGTCCTTGTAAAAATTAAACTCTTACGCTCAACAAAAGACTCCTCCAAAAGAGTCAAAAGAGAACCTACTGACTGGGAAAAAATTTTGGTTATGATGTATTTGTCAAGGGGCTAATCTCTAAAATTTACAGAAAACTTCAACACCTCAACAACAAAAAGACAAACAATCCAATTAAAAAATGGGCAAAAGCTATGAATAGTCACTTCACCAAAGAAGACATTCAGATGGCAAACAAACACATGAAGAAATGCCTGCGATCATTAGCCATCAGAGAGATGTAAATCAAAACTACAATCAGATACCATCTCACCCTGGCAATAATGGCACTAATCAAAAAACAGAAAACAACAAATGCTGGTGAGGTTGTGGGAAGATTGGAACTCTTATACACTGCTGGTGGGAATTTAGAATAGTACAACCACTATGGAAAACGGTGTGGCGCTTCCTTAAAAAGCTAAAAATAGAAATACCATATGATCTAGCAATCCCACTCCTAGGTATATAACTCAGGGAAATAAGGGCCATGACATGAATAGACATATGCACTCCCATGTTCATTGCAGCACTATTCACAATAGCAAAAAGATGGAAACAACCGAAGTGCCCATCAATGGACAAACTGGTACATACACACAGTGGAATGCTACGTAACGACAAAGAACATCAATGAGTCCACAAAATGTCTCATAACATGGATGAGCTTGGAGGACATTATGCTGAATGAAATAAGTCAATCAGAAAAAGGCAAATATTGTATGAGACCGCTACTATAAATACTCAAGAAAGGGGTTACACACACACACAATTCTTTGATGGCTACCAGGGATGGGAGGGGGAAGGAGGGAAAAATCATGAACTAGAAAAAAGACATATGTTAATATTGGTAAAGGGAAAGACAGAACACAATAGGGGGGAAGTCAGCACAATAGGACCAAGGCACTGAGAGGAATGCAAAATAAAGGGCAATCATGGTAATTACCATAACATAGACAAGCCTACTATTGACAAATAATAACCTACAAATGGATACATAGGTAGAGAAGTATGCTAAAGAGGAGTGGAAGGGTTCAAGGGAGCACACCCACCTGCTGATATAGGTTGGGTTGCAGATATTACTACATACGCATTTGTATATGCTGCATGTATGTTAATATAGACAATAGAACACGCAAGAGGCATAGTCATGGAAACATCCTAGACATAACCAAACACCTCATGGGGCAAAGTTGCTAAGCTTGAGGACTGAGGGCCATAGACTCAGGGGACATCTAAGTCAATTGGCATAACCTAGCTCATAAAGAAAATGTTCTACATCCTACTTTAGTGGGTAGCATCTGGGGTCTTAAAAGCTTGTGAGCAGCCATCTAAGATACAACTGTTGGTCTCATTCCTGCTGGAGCAAAGGAGAGTGAAAAAAACTGAAGACTCAAGGGAGCAAGTAGTCTAAAAGACTAATGGACCACATGAACCACAGCCTACATGACCCCAAGACCAGAAGAACTAGATGGTGCCGGGCTACTACTACCAACTGCTCTGACCAGGATCACAACAGAGGGTTCCGGGCAGAGTGGGAGAAAAATGTAGAACAAAAATCAAATCCATAAAAAAGACCAGATTTGCTGGTCTGATAGAGACTGGAGGAACCCCCAAGACTATGGCCCTAAGACACCTTTCTAACCTGGAACTGAAGCCATTCCTGGAGACCACCTTTCAGCCAAAAGTAAACAGATCTACAAAATAAACAATAACATCCGAGAGGAGCAAGCTCCTTAGATCATTAAATTATATGAGACCAAAAGGGCAAAATCTGTCCAAAAGCAAAGATGAGAAGGCGGAAAGAGATAGGAAAACCAGACGAAAGGTAACGGGGAACCGAGGGCAGAAATGGGGAGAGTGCTGACACATTGACGGGACTGTCACCAACGTCTTGGAACATTCTGTATGCAAATTGTTGAATGGGAAACTGTTTAGCTCTGCAAACCTTCACCTAAAGTATAATTTAAAAAAAAAGAGAGAAAAGCTATGTGCAACATGGGCTCCATTTCTCATTGAAGTAGGATCTATGGAGCCTTGGTGGTATAGTGGCTAAGAGCTTGGCTGCTAACCAAAAGGCCAGCAGCTTGAATCTACCAGCTGCTCCTTAGAAACCCTATGGGGCAGTTCTACTCTGTCCTATAGGTTCACTACGTGTCTGAATCAACTCGACAGCAATAGGTCCTAAATGCCACTCTCACAGCAGGAATCTTTCACTGTTTTGTAGGGACCTCACCCCGTATGCTGCTTCCTCTCCCTCTGCCCTACTACCAAACATCAAGTTCTGCTGATTCTGCTTGCTTTTCAACCCTCCAAAGTGTCCCCTTCTCTCTATTCCCACTGCCTCTGCTCAGCTCAGGCCTGCATTACCTCTCCCCAGAAAAAAAACAAGAGCCTCCTGCCCTGTCTCCAGCCTCCAGCCCTGTTTCCTCAAGGCTACCAGACTGAACTTTCTGACATGCAATTCTGATCATGTCATATCTCGACATGACATCCTTCGATGTCTCCCCATGGCCTTCAAAACAAAGTCTAAGTGCAGATTTACTGGACCCATTGAGACTGGAGGAATCCCCAAGACTATTGCCCTGAGATACTCTTTAAACTTTGAACTAAAACTATCCCTTGAAGTCACCTTTTAGCTAAATAGTAGGTTAACTCATAAAGTAAAGAATAATACCCTTGAGTACTGTGCTCCTTTTAAAAATCATCTATATGATACCAAATGGTCAACAATTACTCTAAAGCATAGAAGAGAAGGTTAGGGGATGTGATACTAGGTTAACGGGAACAGAACAACTAGAATGGAAATAATGACAATGTTGACACAATGTGAAGAATGGAACCAATGTCACTGAACAATATGTGTAGAAATTGTATGGGAAATTGTTGTTTTGCTGTGTACACTTTCACCAAAAATACATTAAAATATATATATTTTAAAAGTCTTAACTGCTTAGATAAATATGAGTCTTTTCAGGATCTGGTCCCCTGCCCCCCAGCTTCCTCTTGAAAGCTCCAGACCTATGGCTCTCAAACTTTAGTGCCCATCCGAATCATCCAAGGGACTTGTTTAAAAGGCATGTTCCCAGTCCACTTCACACAGACATTCTAGTTCATTAGGTAATTGGCAGGGCCCAAGAACATGAATATTTACAAAAATATGCGGTGCAGAATATTTGGTTCTGCATCAAAACCAAAAATACAATTCTGACGCAGGTATCCTTAGGCTCACACTTTGAGAACACCTGATACAGATGGAGTAGAAATGGTACTGAAAGCAAAAAGTTTTGAGACACCATCGAGTGTAATGGTTAACACTAGGGTCTCGGAGCAAAACTGGCTCTCCCTCTTGTCCTCAGGTGACCGTTAGAAAGTAACTTAATGTTTCTGTATCTCATCTGTAAAATGGAGATAATAATAGTATTTGTCTTACAGGTTAAGACCAAATGAGATCATCATTGTAAAATGCTTAGCCAGCATTTAGCACACTGTAAACATTCTACATCTGGTGGCAGTTATTGCTGCTGTTACTGCTGTTATTACCATTATCTCGAAACAAGCAGAAGGCAAACATCACCTGTTTTTCACTGACAGTGTCTAGGTTGCAAGGGAAGGAGCCTGGTAGTGCAAAGAGTTAAGCGCTTTGCTGCTAATCAAAAGATTGGCAGTTCAAACCCACCAAGTGGCTGTGCAGGAGAAAGACCTGGTGATCTCTTCTATAAAGATTACAATAAAAAAAAACCCTATGGGACAGCTTTACTCTGTCACATGGGGTCGCTATGAGTCAAAATTAACTTGATGGTACCTAACAACAACAGGTTGCAAGGGACTTTAGGGACTCCTTCAGCATCTCTGACAGATGTTTATCCTCTTAGACTGAAGACTTCCAGTAACAGAGCTCCAGCCACCACCTCCCGAGGCAGTTGGCTCCAAGCCATTCTAGGTGTCAACGTTCTTCCTTAGGTCCAGCAGAATTCTGCTTGTCAGGTACTGCTGTCCATGAATCCTAATGTGCCCTCTGGAGCATCATCTAATGCCACTATTTCCACATTGCAATCTTTAAAATGTTTCATGTAATTATCATGTCTGTCCTTGGTATTTTCCTCTTTAGGAAGATGGCAAAGTATAGCAGGTGAAACTCCGAGTTCAGAGTTGGAGGTGCGGGATTTTGTCTCTAACCTGCTAGGTATCCTTGGGCAAGGCACATGACAACTCGGAGCCTCAGTTTTCACCCCGGCTCAAAATTCCGTAATTCTATAATTAAACACCCCCATTTTTTTTCCTGTCTTCCTCAGGCTCCAGCATGTATCCAGATCCCTGAGTGTGGCCGTCGTCTATTGTTCTGTTTAGAACAGCAATCACCCTTGGAGAAATTCTTTTTTTTTTTTTTTTAATCTCTTATTGTGATAAACTATATATCACACAAAATTTGCCATTTTAACTGTACAATTCAGTGGCATTAATTATATTCACAATGTTGTGCAACCATCACATTACCTATTTCAAAACTTTTTAATCAACTGAAAGCCTGTAATCATTAAGCAGTAACTCCCCGTCTCCCCTTCCCCCACCCCCTGGTAACCTCTAATTTACTTTCTCTATGCATCGGCCTACTCTAGATATTTCATATCAGTGGAATTATACAACATTAGTCCTTTTGTGCCTGGTTTATTTCGCTTAGCATAATGTTTTCAAGGTTCCTCCATGTCGTAGCCAGTATCAGAACTTCATTTCTTTTATGGCTGAATAATATTCCATTGTATGTACATAGCACATTTTGTTTATTCATCCATCTGTTGGTGGACACTTGGGTCATTTCCACCTTTTGGCTATTGTGAAAAATGCTGCAATGAATACTGGGGTACATGAATATTGGCGCACAAGTATCTCTTTGAGTCTTTGCTTTCAAGTCTTTTTGGCATATACCCAGGAGTAGAGTTGTGGGTTACATGGTAATTTTATTTTAGCTTTTTAAGGAACTGCCAAACTGTTTTCCACAGCAGCTGCATCATTTTACATTCCTAACAGCAATATATGAGGGTTCCAATTTATCCACATCCTCGCCAACACTTATTTTCTGTTTTTTTGTTAACAGCCACCCTGTTGTGTTAGTTGCTATGGAGTCAATTCCTAGTCACGGTGACCATTCTAGTAGGTGTGAAGTGGTATTTCATTGTTCTCTCTCTCTGTGCTCTCACCAAGAATGACAGATAGTGTGAATGTTCTTAATGCCACTGAATTGTATACTTAACAATGGTTAAAATGGTAAATTTTATGTTATATCTATTTGACCACAGGAGAAAAAAATTGAACAATATAATACATAATGATTAAGAGGAAGCCTCGAGAAAACTGTAACAGTCAAATACACTATGAATTATATTTTAATAAAGCTGTTAAAAAAAGTCAGATGTGAACTGAGGGATGTTATATTGTGCTAGCATAAAATTTTATCACAAAAATGTACTCAATCCCAGTCCACCCTTCAGCCAAAGATGAAATAGGCCCATAAAATAAAATGAGACTAAAGGGGCACACCAGCCCAGGGGCAAGGACTACAAGGCAGGAGGGGGCAGGAAAGCTGGTAATAGGGAACCCAAGGTTGAGAAGGGGTTGTTAACCAATGTCATAAAATACAATATGTGTACTAATTGTTTAATGAGAAGCTAGTTTGTTCTGTAAACCTTTATCTAAAGTACAATAATTTAAAAAAAACAATATTCAGAACAGCATTGTAACAGTTGTACAATAAAAAATAAATTTTAGTTGTACAATAAAAATAAACAAAAAAATGTACTCAATCCCTCTTGCATAAAACCAAGCAACATTTGATTCTGCCTTTGTGTTGCTTAAAATTAGCATATAGCTGAAAATTATAGTCAAAGCTGTATTAATAAGATAAAATTAATTTATTCTCTTAATTTTTAGGGTTTTTTCCAAAATAAAGTCCCAGTCAAAATTTTGTAATATTTACTCTGAAAATTTGACCCCTGCTCTAAGTGTATCCACTTTAAGCTACCTTTTCCCAGGATTAGTTGTCCTCGGATTATGAGGGCCTCCTAAACTTGTGTTGCTGCCATTGTTGCAACTTTTATCCATTGCTCCTTGCCCTGCTCACTGCAGAAACACAGAAAAGGGCTTGCCCCTCTGCTTTACCACCCGGCAGGCCTTCAAAATTCTAAAGACAGTTCTAATGGTTCCATTAAAACTTCTCTTTTCAGGGATAAGCTCATTTCTTTCAACCATTTCTCATCTGACAAGATTTGAAATTCCCTCATTCATTCCATTCAGTCACTCATTCAACAATTTATTGAGGGCCTGCTATGTGTCAAGCACTGTTCTAGGCACTGGGGATATAGCAGTGAGCAAAGGCCCTGCTCTCCTGAGGCTTACTTTCTATTGAAGGGATAATAAACAAAAATAAATAAATAAAATGAGTGGATGGATTGATGGATGGATGGATGGATACTTATATGTGGTCTACCAGCCTCCTGTTGAAACGGCGACTAGTTCTCTAGGTAAGCTGATGGCAGGATAGAGCAGAAGTCTTTTCTCTGACTCCAATACTTCTGTTCATAAACATTCATGTGGTATTTACTTTTTTGGAGGTGTTCTTGTACAGTCGTTCAATTATTTTCTTGGACCCCTGAGCAGGATTTTATATTGATCCTTAATAATTTTTAACTTATCTTTAATTGTTCCTTCCAACCAACACACATTTAGATAATCTAGAATGTGAAACTTTCAAACTTTGGGAGTATATCAATACATACACATCAGTATCACTGTTGTCTACAAACTTAAAGAAAGAGGTAAAACGCTAATTTTTGAAATTATGAGCACTTTAATAAAATTGCTCTAAACTTTTAGCAAGTCCTAATCATTATTCTGAGAAGATGACTGCTCAGTCTGGAAGCCATTGTTAACTTGGACTCTGTGAACGGATTACCACTAAATAGCCAAGTGCAGAATATTTGCTATAACTATAAGCCAGGTCTTTTCTCTCTTCTAAGATGGATACCCAGGAAATTCATTCTTTCCTTAATGTATGCTGTAAGGAGCTATGAAAGAGGGCCCCAAGATACCTCAGGTCTCTTTATTATTCAAAGGGAGCTCCCTGACTTCTTCATGCTGTTATTATGTGCTGTCGAGTCGGTTCTGACTCATAGCAACCCTATGTACAACCGAACAAAACATTGCCCAGTCCTGCACCATCCTCACAATCATTGCTATGGTTGAGCCCATCGTTGCAGCCACTGTGTCAATCTATCTTGTTGAGGCTATTCCTCTCTTTCACTGACCCTCTACTTTATCAAGCATGATATCCTTCTCCAGGGACTGGTCCCTCCTGATAACATGTCCCAAATATGGGAGACGAAGTCTCACCATCCTTGCTTCTAAGGAGCATTCTGGCTGTACTTCTTCCAAGACAGATATGTTCATTCTTCTCGAAGTCCATGGTATATTCAATATTCTTAGCCAACACCATGGTTCAAATGCATCATAATACTAAGTACTTAAGTAATTAACAGAACAACTACCCATTTAAGGTCTCTCTTCCGTTAGGACTAGGACACAAACTAGGCGAGGGCAGGGGCTGAGTCTGACTGCTTCACCACGTTTCCCCAGGGCCTTGCGCAGTGCCACACCCATGCCAGGTACTCAGTACAGCTTTTTAACTTATAAACATAAGTTAACAGCCTCATCTCTTTTGTTATCTCTGCAACACTAGGCAAGTCATCTAACTCCTCTGGGCCCTACTTCGTTCATTTTAAACAAAAGGCGCTGGGCCAGATGATTCTAAAGGTTCCTTGTCTAATGTTAATATTCTATATTTCCATGTTGTTGACTCAGTGGCTCCCTGCCTCAGTTTTCCCATCAGAGACTCTCAAGTTAGATTGTTCCAGAGTATGGGCAAGTTTTAATCACAGGAACATACCTGGCCATGGACAATGTTTAAGGATTTCTGTAATCTATGAGACTCTGAATTCAAGTGACTACAAAATAAAAATAAACATTCATGCTGCCAAATTACTATACAATTATTTTGACATTACATTTCTCCTGAAAAATCTCTACTATACAGTCGAATACCTTCTCTGGCAACAAACCAATACTTTCAGAATGGTGTTCAGGAGTTTTAGGAAATGAAAGGAGGATCTGGTTCAGAATAAGTAACAGGTTGGCTCTGTTTATGAGGAGCCCTGGTGGTACAGTAGTTAAAGCTCTTCCCTGCTAACTGAAAGGTCAGTGGTTCAAATCTACCAGCTGCTCTGTGGGAGAAAGATGTGGCAGTCTGCTTCCATAACGATTTATAGCCTTGGAAAACTTATAAGGCAGTTTGTTCTACTCTGTCCTATAGGGTCACTATGAGTCGGAATTAACTCGACAACAGTAGGTTTCATTCTTTTGGTGTTTGGCTCTTTTTGGAATATTAAATGCCATATCCTGCAACAGATATGTTTTCTCACATTTTATATGCTCATAAAAAATGAGTCAACTGTTAATCCTAAGATTATCCTACTGCTAGTTTTGATGAATGTCCTAACTTATTGCAAGCTTTAACGAATGTTACAGCCTCAAACATTAGCTGAATGTGTAAAAGGAAATTTATTTTAGTACAATTTAAGACTAGAGCATTTCATCATCAGCCTTCCCCCTATTTCCTGTGTTATCAGATGTTAGAGACAGCCAGCAGTCAGTTTGTGAAAATAGCAACTTGTAGACAAAATATGCATTCTTTTTCAAATGAGAACTTAGCATGGATCTAAACTTGTAAGAGAGATGGGGAAGATGCACATATTCAGAAGGATAAACTCAGAAAGAAAAAAAAGTATCAAGGAATTCTCAAAACGACTAAACCAATTCTAGGGATCGCCTCCAAACTCTACATATTTCTTCACTTTAATGATCTTCTTCAAAAAGGACACACCCAATCTAATCTCTGCTACTAGTAGACACCCCCCACCCCGCTCCCGCCAAGGAGCTAACAATCCTAATTATTAACTAGCTTCAGTAATGGCATACCTGATTCTTTTGTGGCATAGGTTGTCATATCTGGTACATTTTTAAGTGCAGACACAGAGAAAAGGATGTACTCTGTAGAGCTTGACTTACTTTGAATAAACCTGAAGAATTTTCTGTTTAGGCACACTCTGGTTATATGCTCCATGGAAATGGTTGACAGTTCAAACGGCAGTAGCAGTGCAGGCCCCTAAGAGGCATGTTCATGGCAGGAATATCTTTTTCTCCAATTGGGATATTTGAAATGGGCCCAAGAGTAAGGAAACATGGATAACAACCCATGGATGCACCCATCTCTCCATTTACCCATCCAGCCACCATTTACTAGATACCTACCACACACAAAACATTGTCAGTGGAGACTAATATTTTTTTAAACATGAACATTGTAAAAACAAAAATTGTCTCCAAATGTTTTCCCCATAGAAAAGGTAATTTTATCCATGATTGATTTTGCTCATTTCTCTGCCTCTTAGAAAACCAAGTGTTCTCTACTTAAGTCTAAATTTTACCAAACTGGCTAAATTAGGAAGTTTTCTACCCAGAAGTCCATATAACAAGCCTATTGTAGTTTCAATATTCTCTGCAACGGGTGGCTCAAGAGTCATTTACAGTATAAATCATCCTATTTCCCGGACCATTTCAGACACACTCTCGGTCATGTGAATGGCTGGTGGAAACTAAATTGAAGAGCTGTGAAAACATCCTGCAATAATAGGGAAATTAACAGACCCATTCTGTCATGCATATTTGCCCCTCATTTCCATTGCCCCCATCATCTTCCTGTGAGCCCACATCCACAAATATACATACAGACCATAATAACAGTATATATAAAATGTTAAATATATACATTCTTTCATTCCCACACAGGTAATGGTATAATATTATATTCTCCTAAGGCTGAACTTGGGCTAATGTTCATAAACAGAAAGCCATTGTCAATATGTCATTTAAAGTTCTGTTTAAAACTCTGTTGCAAAGGATAATTTGTTAGCTGGAATAACACCCTAAGCCTTGATGGGATTTAGAAAAGTAATAGATTGAGACCCAGCAATGAAATTCAAGGTATGTAAAATCATACGCACCTGGAGTTATACAATTTCATGGCTAGGAAAGCCTGAGATACCATCTTGTATTCCCTCAGCATTTTAAAGAGAAGAAAAACTGAACCAGGATGGGCGAGTGACTTGCCCAAGGTGACACAACAGTTAGTGTCAGAGTCTGTGAAATATAAGCCCATATTCTCTTACTGGCTGTCATAAAAATCATAGTAACCTAAGAAGACACCATTCCAAATTCAAGATGAGTCAAATTCCATTTGACGAGG
This sequence comes from Trichechus manatus latirostris, assembly GCF_000243295.1. NCBI lineage: Eukaryota > Metazoa > Chordata > Mammalia > Sirenia > Trichechidae > Trichechus > Trichechus manatus. The sequence goes on from NW_004443943.1 coordinate 23,535,649, forward strand.
GTCAAAATATGATTCAGTGATAAGTAAGCTGTTCCCTCTTTACCGCCATTAGACTATACTGAGTGAGCGATAGTGCAGACATTATAGCAATTTAACACCAACTAATATCACGTTGCTTTCCCTTACCCAGAAGGCTCGTCTAATGAAGCCGGAGGAAAAAGGCCAAGGAGTACGCACAGGCAGAGAAGCTTAACCTGAAGCTCAACCTACTTGGATTAGCTGGGTGTAAGCCCAATGCCTTCTTCCAGATCCATATAATCCTCATTTTTCTCCTTTCAAAATTCCTAACTGAAAGTAAAACATGAGCATAGTAGAAAAAACTAAAACATTGGAGAAATTTCTAAAACCAAAAGTTCAAAACGTCTTCCATTCTCCCAAAAGTAACCACTATCAACAGTTTCTTGTGTATCCTCCCAGGAAAAAAAAAAAGTTATGCATATACCAGTATTTTTTTAAGTGTGGACAAAGAGAAAAGGGTATACTCTAGAAAGCCTATCTTGCTTTGAATAAACTTAAAGAATTTTCTGTTTAGACACACTCTGATCATGTGACCTAATATATTACATACATCCTTTTAAAATACATATCTAAGTAACATTATACCATACACACTCTTCTGTATCTTAGTTTTTTTCCCTTAATAAATCTTGGCAAATTTTCCATATCAGCTCATAAGAGTGCTGCCTGGTTCTTTCTGAAGGCTGCATGGTATTTCATTGAGTGAATATAACAATAATCTATTTAACTGGGCCATGGCCCAACAGTGATCGTTTGAAGGGCAAACAAGCAACCTGGTTTGTTCTGTCTTAACATAGGCTGCCAGAGGCTTAGTCTTATTACTCACAGTGAAAAATTGGTCACTTCAAGGACAGAAACCACATTGTTAATCAAAGCTAATTTTGTCCTAACTGATGTTGTACTTCTAGAGCCTGGGAATATAACTAAACAAGGTGACAAAATATAGAAAGGGACAAAGAAAGGGGAGAAATGGGAAAGAAAAACAGGAAAGAGAAGATCAGTGATGGAAGAAATAAAAGAAAATTAAAAGGTGTTAACAATGGACCGGCATCTGGCAGACACTCCTTTTTGAATGAACGACCGACTGAATGAATGAATAAAGAAACCAGCATAGGCATAGTTTCAACACATATGACACTTAATATATTAAAATATTAACTAATATGGCCCCAATTCTCTGAAAAGTAAGCACCCTTCTTGAGTTACACTGTCTAATATGGTAGCCACTAGCCACATATGGCTATTGAACATTTGACATGTGTGCTGTAAGTGAAAAATACACATCGAATTTCAAAGACTTACTATAAAAAAGGATGCAAAATATCTCATTAATAATTTTTATATTGATGATATGTTGAAATGAGAATACTGTAGACACGCTGGGTTAAGTAAACCATATTGTTAAAATTAATTTCAGCTATTTCGTTTTACTCTTTCTAATGTGGCTACTAGAGTATTTAAAATTTTACATGTGGTTTGCATTACATATCTTTCGGACAATGTTGGGCTAGAATGTAGACACCATTACTGCAGTGACTGTATCTGTCATTCCCTGCCTTTCCAGCACAGGGCCTTGAAAATAGTAGATGCCCAATAAACACCCACCAGATGAGAGGCTGGCTTAGTGTCTAGATAAGACAATGCCTAGGGCTTCAACTAGCAGGAGGCCCTTTCCCTTATCCTGGCTCCAATGGAAAAGCATCTGTGTGACTTTGGAAAAGTCAATGAACATGCCTGGGCCTTGTTTTCATAGGACAGTTGCACGGACCAAATGAAAAGATGTAAAAGCTATTAACATGAAAGGGCTTTGAAAGGATAAAGTAGATGTCAGGTCCATCTTCAGTTCTAGTGTTCTCTTCTAGCAAATGTCCTAGGAGAAGCAGGATGTAAAAAATACCAAAGTAAGAGGGTAAGAAATTAACTGATAAAATTCATACGTCTGATGTTTCCATTCAGCACAGACTAGAAAATTTAGACAAAGACAGGTGCAAACTTGAGATTCTCCCACTAGCGGAAGCTTTAGCATTCATCACTCTTTTTTTTTCACTGCATCTCACCAACCACAGTTGACAATGGGACTTGCAGAAACTTTCCTTGAGGGACCACAGAAAGTCTAATATAAGCTGGGAGGAGAAGGCCATCTCTGGGGATGAAGGAGCAGGGGTGGCCAGGTTCACTCTCCCACCTGGGACTCCCAGCTTTGTGGGAAATACGTAATCCTGGGGGAATCTGAGGCCTAGGGGGAAAAGTTCCATGGGCACAAAAATCAACCATAGGCATTGTTAATTGCTCTAGGCAGAGCTGTTAGTGAGCCATGCAGTTAGGAGAGTGAACATCCCTTGTTCTAAATAGCGGGCAGGGGACCTGGCAGAGGAAATCCAAATGATCCTTGGAAGGGCTGTAGCTTTCAGCGACACTGGGAAGGAGTTCATATCCTTCCCCAGATCAAAGATCATTTCAAAAGGAGGACTAGATGAAACCTGCCTCCTTCAGCAGGGGGCTTTTAAGGAATGGCAATAGACTCCCGAGGAGTCAACTGCAGAGTCAGGACTAACCCATAGCACAGAAAGAGCAAACCCAACAACCCACAGCCACAAGGCAGGAGGACAGCAGAACAAAAATAGTCGACTTCAAGAGGCCCAAGGTCAGATTCTCCCCTTGGCCTCTGCAAGGCACTACAGAAGCCCCAGAAGCCGTGGATGACTTACCATCTGCAGGGCCACCACACCAAGGAGAGTGCAGCGACTTCCCCTTTGCTACAAGGTTCTCACTACCTTCCCCTCTCTAAAGGCTGCCGCCTGTGACGTGCAAGCAAGTCATGCCATGGCCAAGCTCTGAGCCCCTGGGACCATTGCCCAGGGCCTGAGCTCCTGCCAGTTCCTCCAACCACAAACCAAAGGGCAGGACATCGGGCACCTGTGCAGCAGAACCAACTCAGGAAGCTGTTTGAAATTCATATTCCTGTGCCCATGCCCCAAGATTCTGGCTCAGTAGGTGTGGGGTGGGGTCCAGGCACCTGTGTTTTTAACAAGCTGCACAGGCAACAGTGAGGCTCAGCTTGACTTGGAAATCTTCGGACCAGAGAACTCAGGGAAAAGTTTTCCCTGATCCTTTCTCTTCCATGAGCTTTCTTCATACCCCTTGTCTCAGTGTGGAAGAGGAGGGTGGGGAGGGAAGACTGAGAGGAAAAGCAAGGCAAAGTAGAAGGTATTCTGAAGTCTGAAGCCCTAGGTTCCAAAGTGATCTGTTCCCAGTCCTTATGTAAGTCATTTAACCCTTCTGAGCCTCAGTTTCCTCATCTGTAAAATGGTCATAAAACCATCTACTCCCTCAGGGTTATGGGAGGAATAAATGTACATAGAGTGCCCAACACACTAAACAAAGTAACTGTCTTAAGAAGTAGTCATCTTATTAGTAGCTCTTTCCGTGAAGGGAAGGAAGGGTGTGGGGCAGTTCTCCATATGACCATTTCTCTTTTTATTGTGGTAAAATATAAAATGAAACATTTGCCAATTCAACGATTTTTACATGTACAATTCAGTGACATTGATTACGTTCATCATGCTGTACAACCATCACCACTATCCTTTTCCAAATTATTCCGTCACCATTAACAGAAACTCAGTGCCCCCTAAGCAATGACTCTCGCTTTCCCCCTTACACTCCTGGTAGCCACTAATAAACTTCGGTCTCCATATATTTGCCTATTTCCCAGATGAGTATTTTTGCAAGAGAAATTGCAAATGTAGATAGTGGACTTAACCAGGCGTGCAGGGAAGAAAAAAACTAAACTGCAACAACAAAAAATACGGTAAGGAAGGCAATGGATTCAGGTTACATGGGCTGAGTGAGAGATGCTCAGAGCAGGCATGTCACCCTGTCTCTGGGGGCTCCACAGAGACGTGAGCGGGAGGAAATCAACAGAGATTCAGCAAGATTTAGGTAAAGCCTGCATGAAGATGTATTGCAACATTATTTATGAAAAAGAAAAACTAGAAATAACCTAAGGGCTTGTTTTCAACATTATAATGAACATATATTACTTTATTTCAGGCAAACAGTTTCTTTTTAAATGTAGGGAAAGATTCTGGAATCCATTTGATTAGCTGAAAGCATTTTTAAATATCCTGAATTTTTTTCTTCTAAACTCTAGTTTAATATTCAGATTAGAACATTCATAACAAAAACTAAAAACCAAAACCAAACCCACTGCTGTCGAGTCAATTCCGACTCATAGCAACCCTATAGGACAGAGCAGAACTGCCCCATAGGGTTTCCAAGGAGCACCTGGTGGATTCCAACTGCCGACCTGTTGGTTAGCAGCTGAACTCTTCACCACTATGCCAGCAGGGTTTATCCCTCCCAATTTTTCCCATACATTACAATTTTTTGAATACCATTAGAACTTCTGAAGTACAAAGAGGATGGTTAGGGGTGGGGGAAGTCGGAGAGAAAATAATGCATATAAAGACACTGACAAGATCTCCAGTGTGATACTGAGTAAATATTGTGAAGTTTAGTTTAGTGCTCCTCCCCTCAATGCACGTACACACACAACCCATGATGAGGAAGACTTTTGAAATAAAAGTCAGTATCACCCATGGAGTCCTTTCCCACACAGTCTAATAGAATCTATTTTTGTATCCCAGTGAGATTTACAGCAAAGAATAGAGCTCCAGTAAAAAGAGGAAATAATTTCTGTGCTGTACCTGAAGCTTTCTCACTTCCTTATTTTAAAATAATCATTCAACAAGTCCAAAAAATTCAGAAAACAATACAGCCTTCTACACACTGGGTATATATCACTGCAGACATTTTGGAACTAAACTGAATTAGTTAAAAGGTTCTGGATAATTTACCAACTTCTTAGAAAACTTTTAACGATATAGCATCGGGGGCTGGAAGAAACCTTCAAACTCATCTGGTCCAACCCCATCATTTTGCAGATTAAGATCTTGGGAAGTAAACTGGCTGCTCCAACATACTGAAGACTCTAATTAAAACATCTGCTCAATTTTAAGTTGGCTGACAAATTTGGAGAGGGAGGTAGGGTATAAAAACTCCAAAACATTTTTTAGTGGAATAGCAACTATAATGAACAAGCCTATTAAATGAAGAAGCAGTACTACCCCCCAACTCCAATGTCAGGACCATTTATGTCTGGAAAACTGAGAGATTAAAAATTGCCGAAGCTGAAGGGGGAGTCATTGCCTAGGAAGCACTGAGCTGCAGTTAAGGACAATGGAAAAATTTGGAAATGGATAGTGGTGATAGTTGCACTACATGAAGAATGTAATTATGTCAGTGAATTCTATGTCTAAAAAATGTTGAAATGGCAAATGTTCTGTTACATATATATTTTACCATAATTTTTTAAAAATGTCACACTAACACAGTGATGAATCGTTGAGTACAGGTACCGGAAGAGAACACAGGAGCTCTACAATGAAGTCTATTGGCCTGAGCCCTAGACAATGGCCTAATTTTGCATGAAGACTGATGAGTGTCCAGGAGCTGCCAAGGTGTTGGTGTTTCCATTTCCAGAAAAGTAGAGATTTAGGAAAATGGTCCCCCTATGACAGGTAGATGGTCACTGAGCTGACATGGAGGAATAGTTTAGACCCTTGCTTGCTACTCAGTGGTCTCCAGACCAGCAGCATCAGCAACAGCATCATCTGGGAGCTTATTAAAAATGCAGAAACTTGGGCCCCACCCCAGACCTACAGAATCAGAATATGCACATTGACAAAACCCCCAGGACTTCCAAGGCACATGAAAGTTTGGGAGGCACCGGTTTAGATAATGCAGTAGCAAAATAAAGTGTAACTGCCTACCCGTAACCACTTTTACCGCCACCCTGTCAGCTGGTCATACTGTGGTGGCTTGTGTGTTGCTATGATGCTGGAAGCTATGCCACTGGCATTTCAAATACCATCAGGGTCACCCATGGTGGACAGGTTTCAGTGGAGGTTCCCGACTAGGAAGAAAAAGGCCTGGCAATCTACTTCTATAAATTAGCCAATGGAAACCTTACGGATCACAACAGAATATTGCTCAGTACAATGCTGGAAGATGAGCCCCCTAGTTTGGCTGGAAGGGACTACACAACGCTGCGGCAATGGATGCAAACACACAACCAGGCAATGTTTCATTCTGTTATACACAAGGTTGCCATGAGTCAGAGCCAACTCCACGACCACTAACAACAGCAATCACCACTTTTAATCTATGTTTCTGGGATAATTATCTCCTCTACTACTTTCTACTCTCTAAAGCTTTTGATCTTTAAGTCTCGTTTTAAATTTTAAATGGTCTCAGCGAACATTCTAAGTAGTCATGTTTTTTGAAAGGTACCTCGAAGTTAAGGGGAAAAAATATATGTTTATAAATATGCTGGTAGCTTTCTCATTTTAAAGGGTTACGTAGATGAGGAACCGAGATCTTTTTTCCTGCTAGGATTCTGCGGGGGTCACAGTAGGAACATGACTAGCATTTCTGCGGCTGGGACTTAGAAACTTGAAGGAGGACGTGGTAAAGGAAGAAAACTGGATTCGGAATAAAAATGTGTTTCTGCTGAAGAAGAGGAACTTCATGTAAGAGAATTTTATTATGGAAAAAAAAAAAGCTCTAAAGGTCACATGGTCCTACCATGGTTCCAAAGCTGAGTTTCTCTGTGACACATCTGCAGTCTCTGCTCACATACTTCCAGTGATGTGCTGCTCACCACCCCCAAAGACAATTCATTCCATCTTTGCTTCGCTCTAATTGTTAGAAGGTTTTTCCTGAAATTTATTTCCCCAATGCTTTCCATAACCCCACAACTATTGTTCCCATTGTTAGTTCATCCCCATTACCAATTTTTTATTACATTTTCCATTGAGAATTTTTTTAAAAACAGCAAGTCAAATAAACAAGCTTCATGTATTTATTTCTCACAAGAATGAGGCAGTTTGTGGTAGTGGGATGTGTGAAAATTCGATTTTTTTTGCTTTTATTTTGAGGTGCCTTAGGAAACACCCATATGTACAAGAAAAACCAAACCCATCGCCATCGAGTTGATTCCAACTCATAGCGACCCTATAGGACGGAGTAGAACTGCCCCATAGCGTTTCCAAGGAGAGGCTGGTAGATTCGAACTGCTGACCTTTTGGTTAGCAGCTGAGCTCTTAACTACTGTGCCACCAGGGCTCCATATATACAAGAGGAGTATTAAAATAAAGATAAACCATCATGTTATAGAGAATGTAACTAAGGATGTTGTTATGGATTGAATTTTGTCACCCCAAAACATGTGTTGGAATCCTAACCCTTATTCCTGTGGATATAAACCTGTTTAGAAATAGAGATTTCTTCATTATGCTAATGAGGGCATACCAATATAGGTGTGTCCTAAACCTAATCACTTCTAAGTTATAAAAAGAACAGATTAGACACAGACACAGGCACATACTGGGAAAGACAGATGCCATGTGAGGATCACCAAGGAACCAAGGAGCCTCTGGGGCTACCAACAAAGAAAGAATCAACAAGTCTACCCACTTGTGGTATTTGTGTTACAGCAGCACTAGTTAGCTAAGACAGACATAATTATACCAGAAACCTCGCTTAGGGATAGTACTATCCTTAAACACTGTTTTAGCCCTAAGCTTCCTGGGAGTCAAAGCAGGTATGAAATGAGGCAAGGAGGTGATATTTCAAAATGTTTGAGACTCTCTGGCCTAGGAGAGTCATAGGTTATTAGCCCTGGAAGGTGTCTTGTTGTTTTTGTTGTTATTGTTAGGTGCTATCGAGTCAGTTCCAACTCACAGCAACTCTATGTACAACAGAGTGAAACACTGCTCAGTCTTGCATCATCCTTACAATTGTTGTTATGCTTGAGCCCATTGCTGCAGCCACTGTGTCAGCCCATCTTGTTGAGGGTCTTCCTCTTTTTCATTGACCCTCTACTTTACTAAACATGTCCTTCTCCAGGGACTGGTCCCTCCTGATAACATGTCCAAAGTACGTGAGACAAAGTCTCACCATCCTTGCTTCTAAAGAGCATTCTGGCTGTACTTCTTCCAAGACAGACCTGTTCGTTCTTCTGGCAGTCCATGGTATATTCAATATTCTTTGCCAACACCATAATTCAAAGGCATCAATTCTTATCTCGTCTTCCTTATTCATTGTCCAGCTTTCGCGTGCATATGAGGTGACTGAAAATATCATAGCTTGGGTCAGGCGCACCTTACTCCCCAAAGTGACATCTTTACTTTTCAACACTTTAAAGAGGTCTTTTGTAACACGTTTGCCCAATACAATACATCATTCAATTTCTTGACTGCTGCTTCCATGGGTGTTGACTGTGGATACAAGTAAAATGAAATCCTTGACAACTTCAATATTTTCTCCATTTATGATGTTGCTTATTGGACCAGTTGTGAGGATTTTTTGTTTTATGATAAGGAGGCAATCCATACTGAAGGCTGTAGTCTTTGATCTTCATCAGTAAGTGCTTCAAGTCCTCTTCACTTCAGCAAGCAAGGTTGTGTCATCTGCATATCACAGGT
>NW_004443943.1:23544358-23565875 GCF_000243295.1 Trichechus manatus latirostris
TTTCAGCCAAGATCCATCTGACATCAGCAATGATATCCCTCATTCCACATCCTCTTCTGAATCCAGCTTGAACTTCTGGCAGTTCCCTGTCGATGTATTGCTGCTACTTTTGAATGATCTTCAGCAAAATTTTTACTTGTGTGTGCTATTAATGATATTGGTCAATAATTTCCACATTTGGTTGGACAATCTTTCTTTGGAATGGACACAAATACGGATCTCTTCCAGTCAGTTGGCCAGGTAGCTGTCTTCCAGATTTCTTGGAATAGGTGAATGAGCGCCTCTACTGCCTCATCCGTTTGTTGAAAAATCTCTGTTCCTGGAGTCTTGTTTTTCACCATTCCCTTCAGTGCTGCTTGGACTTCTTCCTTCAGTACCAATGGTTCTTGATCATATGCTACCTACGTCATGAAATGGTTGAACATCAACCAATTCTTTTTGGTACAGTGACTCTGTGTATTCCTTCCATATTCTTTTGATACTTCTTGCATCATTCAATATTTTCTCCATAGAATTCTTCAGAATTGCAACTCGAGGCTTGAATTTTTTCTTCAGTTCTTTCAGCTTGAGAAAGGCCAAGTGTGTTCTTCCCTTTTGGTTTTCTAACTCCAGGTCTTTGCACATTTCATTATAATACTTGACTTTGTCTTTTTGAGCCGCCCTTTGAAATCTTCTGTTCAGCTCTTTTACTTCATCTCAAGTCTAATTCCTTCTCTTACAAGGAAGGAAATTGGAACCAAGAGAAGCTAAGTGCCTTGCCCAAAATTGGCATCCAGTTAGCAGCAGAGAAAGGCAATGGACTGTTCCTACTCCTGTTCAATGTTCTTTTTGCTCACTAAGTGTTGGGTTTGCTAAGAAAGCCTGTCTAGCATAAGAATAGGGATATGACATCACATTAGTGAGCAGAACAACAGCAATGGCTATGGGACACCCTAAAAGCAAACTCAAGCCATCCTGGCACAGACAGATAAGTTCAATCTCAAAATGTACAAGTCTAATGCCAGTCAAGAAAGTTAAGACATCTTATATAAGAACCATAAACCTGCCTTCCTCCTCCTCTCTTTTCTGAAATTTCATTTGTTCTCATCTATCCATTGGTTCTGAACTGCAGAGATTTTCCACTAAGCATCTTATTTTAATCTCCCATTAAACTCATCTCTTTCTGATGAGAGGTTATTTGCTCTCAGAACAGAAACACCACTGTGAAATAGTTCATTCTTTCTGAAACACCTAAAGCTAAAGACTCATAGCATCTAAGCCGAGTCTTCAATAACAAGTAAAATATTATAGGAGATCCATTTCTCTAGGTACCTAAACATGAGCTGAATCCAGACAATAAAACAGTATTAGAGGAATATTTTTCTACCATCTATTTGTAAAAATCATACTATTGTAACATTTTAAAGAACAATCTGTTCGAGCATACAAGGTGAGGTGCTGGTACCCTCCCAATATACTATGGAGCTCTGAATGACAGGTTAGTAGGTCACAGTGGCCTGCCCACAAGATCATAATAGACCACTGCAGTGACATACACTCATCCCCAGGAACTAACAGTTATGTCCCAGTTCTTTGTAAGTTTGGGCAGATCACAACTCCTTCCAAGCAGTGAAATGTAATCCTGCAAATATGAATTGTGTGCTTTTTCTACCATTGTGCCCTTTTGAAGAAAAGATAAGTAAACCCTAGAAAAATTACTAATCCATGTCTCGGGCATTCCAGGTAAGACATCTTTTACGTTACCACTAGTCTTTTGTATTACAAAATGAGCTAGGACCTCTTAACCATGTTAAGAGATCAGGTAGTATTTATTGGTTTAAAGCAGCTTATTCCTGGGATAAACATATCTGGGAACCTACGTTAGCTTTTTCGGGCCACTAAGAATTAGTAAATTCTTAATTCAGTTAAGAACGGTACACAAATGAATGAGTCAAATTAATGCCCAAATCACACCAAGGCTAATTGTGGCATGCGTAAATTGAGCCCATAATTTTCCAGGCTTTTTTGCTGACTTCAGGTGTATAAGATCTCAAATGCAAGAGAATAGAAAATAAAAATACAGCTCACTCATAGCCTACAGAGAGGCAAAATTGGAAACAAAAAGAGGAACAAAAATTATAACATGCATCCATCCCAGAGCATGTCTTCCGTTACTGTTAATCATGGTGAATGTCACACTTCCTGGGGCCACTGAAGTCATCGGCCCTGGCAGAAAGAATCAGAATTTTTCCACTTTAAAAGGAGAAACAGGGCAAAAGACAGAAGCTAGGCTGCAGGGAAATAGAGAAGAGGGGTGTTTCTCTATTGACATACTGTACTAGGCTGAATAGTGTCCCCCCAAAATTGATGTCCTTCCCAGAACCTTAGAACGTGAACTTATTTGTAAATAGGGTCTCTGTAGGTGTAATTAGTTAAGCTAACGTGAGGTCATACTGGATTAGGGTAGACCCTAAATTCAACATGACTAGTGTCCTTATAAGACGAGGAGAAGACACAGAAACATGGGCACATAGGGGAGAAGGCCATGTAAAGGAGGAGATAAAAACTGAAGTGACGAATCTACAAGTCAAAGATGCCAAGGATTGCCAGCAACCTCTAGAAGCTGGAAGAGGCAAGAAAGGATTCTTCCCTAGAGACTTCAGAGGTAGCATGTTCCTGCCAACACCTTGATTTTGAACTTCTGGCCTCCAGAAGTGTGAAAGAATACATTTCTGTTGTTTTAAGTCACCTAGTTGGTGGTGCTTTATTACAGCAGCCCTAGGGAATTAATACATATATTATCCAAAACTGATGCCTTTTAACAACAATTTTAAGGTCAAGTGTTGATCAAATAGAAGGGGCATGCGAGCAGGAGGGTTGGCAGTTTTGCCTCTCAAATCCCCAGCAACCAAAGTCTCAACCTTCCCCCGCACTGCTCTCTTTTTTGCCTCTGGCAAAAAAGGGAATTTAATTTGTCCTGTGTCTTTCCAAGGTATAGAAAATTCTGGAAAGAAAGCTTTTGCCCTAGCACAGAACCCAAAGGAAAGTATCATCTTCCGCTCCAGCAGCCCAGCGAGATCCCTACCTTCAGAAAGAGCCTTCGTCACAGCCGCCAGGTAAATCTCAGGCTCATCATCACAGGTGAGCTCCTGCCAGTGGGCCCAATCCGGAAAGAAGTTCAGGAACTCCTCGCTGTCCTGCACCCCACAGAGCAGCCTCACCACGCGGTGTGGAGGATGGAAGGCTCGCTGGAGCAGGGGCAGCATGGCCGGCTGGTAGAAGTGCTGCACCAGCTCTGCAGACAGCAGCACCATGATGCACCGGGTTCTGAGGAAGAGGCTCACGTCCTCGGCCGAAAAGGAGGCCCCGGGGCCTAGTCTGTGAGTTAGTATCTTCTGGGTGCGAACCTGCCGACTCGACAGGAAAAGGTCCTGGAGGTACTTACACCATTCCTTGGCATCTGGGCTATAGATGATGAGGATGTCACATCCTCCAAGCACCCCTGAGAGATAATGAAGTACAGAAGCATGTTAACCACCTTCTCCTCCTAGAGCTCCCCATGACCCCCAGGACATACCATCCAGATGAGGGGCCTGTCACCCATGGTCTTTCACAGTCTGCCTCCAGTTTACCTGTCTAACCTCTTCCCTCACTTAGAGTCTGTGTTCCAACCACACCGGACTCTCCATGTTTGCTGAAAAGTACCATGCTGTTTCAGATCTTTGAATAAGCTATTGCTTCTGTATGGCATGCTCTTCCCCTCATTAGCTGATGCGGAATAGGGTAATAATAATAATAGCAACCAGAACTCTTCCAAGCGCATTGCTGAATTAGCTCATTTAATCCTCACAGAAACCCTATAAGGAAGGTACTACTATTAGTCCTATTTTACGGATGAGAAAACTGAGACAGGTTCCTTTTGCCATAAGACCAGAAGAAATGGATGATGCCAGGCTACCATTACTGAACGTTTCGATCAAAGATTCTATAGAAGAACCCTAATCAAAGGGGTGAAATGTAGAACAGAACTTCAAATTCTCACGGACTCTAGACTTTCTGGAGCCATTGAGGCTGAATGAACCCCCAAAACTATTACTCTGAGATAATCTTTAAACCTTAAACCAAAAATATCCCTCGAAGTCTTCTTTAAACCAAACAAAAGTCTCACTTAACTAATAAAGAATATCTGCCTCAAGCATTGTGCTCTTTTAAGACCTATCTATACGGGATCAAATTGTTAATAGCAACTCAAAAGATTACATAGGAAACTTAGGGGCAGTGCGTTTCTGTTAATGGGGGAGGAACAATTTGGAAAAGGAGGGTGAGAATGGTTGCACAACTTGAAGAATGTAACCAATGTCACTGAATTGTACATATAGAAATTTTTGCATTGGTGTGTGTTCTGCTGGTATATTCTCAACAACAGCAACAAAAAATAAAATCAATTAATTGAAAAAAAAAAAAAAACTGAGTCAGGTTAGTAACTTTCCCACAGTCCACAATGGCAGAGCTAAATTTGAAGTCCGGCAGCTTGACCCCAGCACCTGTCTCTTTCCCAAATATAGTGATTATGAGCACAGGTCTAAAATCAGATGTATTAGCTGTATAACTTTAGGCAAGTTACTTAAATCTTCTAAACCTCAGTTTGCTCATCTGTAAATGGAAATATAATAGCAATACTTATCAGTATTTGATGAGAATTAAATTAAATTAGATATTTCATTTAAAGTGCAAAACATAGTGCTTGGCAGGTAGTGAACCCGCAATAATTGGTAGCTGGTGTCATCATCCTCAGATTAATATAAATAATGCATTTATGTAAATAGTAATCGTGGAAGAATTAACGCTTTGGCTACACAATACTATATATAAGGTCCATGACATATGCTTTCTTCTTCCTCTAATAAAGCATAAATGTCAGAAACAGAGTGAAAGACTCAGAGAAGCACTGAATTAGAAAGTGCTTTGGGGGAATCACTGGGCCCAAACTCCTCATTTACAAATAAACACTTCATCTGAGAAGATTAAGGGACTTGCTTAAATTCACACTCAGCAAATTAGCAGAGCCAGAACTGAAACTCAAATTGTCCCCTGATTCCCAGACAGTTCTCTTTTCAATCCACCTGCTGCCTCTCAGCATGCATTCTGTCAAGAATCCTAGGAGTTATAAATAGTTTGCTTCCAATTATCAAAGTTTAAAGAGGCTAGGCTCTTAATGTAACTGTTACCACTCTTTTGGTCCTCATCTCTCCACTAATTCAACCAACTATTCTGTGGGTGATTTGGAAGAGTGAACACAGAGAAGTTTCCATGCAGCAGTACAATGCAATAGGGATCCTTCCTTGTACTCAGAGAAGAAAGTTGGCCCAATTTTGTGAAGCTTGGGAATCATGGAAGGTTGTGGATTGTAACCACAATTAATAAACACGAGCTCTGGACCATGTTTCATTCCTGAGTGGTTCCTGGGGAAAAGATCAGAGGCAGGACTGGGGCAAGACCTGGATGTTTAAGCTCTAAAATGATTACAGAAGGAATCCTTTTACCCCATCCTCCACTATATTTGAAGCGAAAAACAACACACGAACTGCAAAATGGAAGTAAGGAAACCTAATATAGTTCTGCTTTTCCCAGGGTATTACTAAATGTGTTTTAAATAGCAAATCTAGTGGGTTGAATTGGGTCCCCCAAAATATATGCCCACCCAGTATGTCAGAATGTGATCCTATTTGGAATAAGGGTCTTTGCTGATGTAATTAAGGTAAGGATCTTGAGACGAGATCATGCTGGATTAACCATAAGTGTCCTTAAGAGACAGAAAAGGAGAAAACACAGAGGCGTAGAGAGAAGGTCATGTGAAGACAACGGCAGAGACTGGAGTTAGGCAGCCTCAAGCCAAGGAGAGCCAAGGGTTGCCAGCAACCAACAGAAGCTAGGACCGAGGCATGGAAGGGATTCTCCCTCAGGGCCTCCAGAGAGAACCAACCCTGACAGCACCTTGATTTTGGACTTCTGGCCTTCAGAACTGCGAGAGAATAAAGTTCTATTGTTTTAAGGCGCCAATTTTATGGCTTGTTGCAGCAGTCCTAGGAAAGTAATACAGCAAATTAAAAAAAATATATTTTGGAATTACATTCTTGGAGCCCATGCTTTGGTGGAGTCCTAATCCAGAACTAAAACCAAACCCAAGAGGGCTTATAGCAAGCTGATCAGCCTGAGGGTAGTTTTAAAGGGAAGGTATGTACATTTTCAAAGAAGTCCGTATTAGAAAGCAATATGGAACTGGAGAAAAACAGTCAGCAATTCATGACACTGCCATGGACATTTGTAATTCTACAGAGAACTCAATTCTGAGCATGGCCTGTCTCCTCAATTATGGATAAAATGGTCCTGTTTTAGACATGCTTCTCCTGATCCCAAAGTTTAAGCAGACTCAGAACAAAATTTTCATGTACTTATGTTGCAGCCTTCCATAAAATAATATCTTTGCTGACTGGATCTTTATGTTTTCCTGCTTGGAACATTATTTTTTGTACCTCAATGGAAAAATAATTTCAGGATAAATAGGAGGCATAAAATTGCTAAATCTACATAACATGAAGCTCACACTGAGCAAAGCAGAGTTCCGGTATCAGAATATAGCTTCCTTCTTTCTGTCCTTCCTTCCTATATGGCTGGTTTATCCCAAGAGGCAAACGGGGTTTTTTTTTTGTTTAAATATGAAGTGTTCTTGCAGAAGAGTGTTCATGAACATGATCCATTAGGTAGGAAATGTGTAAGAGTTTAGATTACATTATAATATTAAGAATGCAATGTTAGTGACAGTGGGCTCAGAACGCAGTTAAAAGTACAAAAGTGAAAAACAGTAGCTACAAACACATATCCCAAATATATGAGCAAATATTGTGTTAACAATCTGGGCACATGGGCTAGAAGGATAATAAGATCTCAGAAAGGGCTAGCTGTGGTCCGATAGATTAGTGATGAAGAAACTACAGATAATGTTTTTCAAGTGATAGCAAAGAAGGAAGAAGATGATTTCCTGGAGCATAAGAAGTGAAGTACACGAAAATAAGAAGGGTCTTTGAGCACTGATTGACTCAGCAGAAAAGCAGTGACATCACACTCCCCTGGAGACCACGTAGCCACAAGCAATTGAGTCCACCTTTATGAAAAGGAGGCAGTGGCCCAAAAATAACAGACCAGTTCTACGGCCATTGAGGGACTGAGCACTCGCTTCACCCTGGATGTTACCTCACCACTTCCTGTTCCTCTCTTTAAAGCACATGACAATATCAGCTGTTCATTAAGGACCCTGAATCATCAAGGAAAGTGTAAACTGAAATCAGCTACGTGTCCTAGGCACTGATCCTGTGCCAGTCACTATGCTAAGTGTCTCGTGAGCATTCTCTCATTTAATCCTTAGAACAACCCTATAAAGCATATGCTATTTTTTAGACAGGGACACTCAAACTTTGTGAAGACCAGCTGCTGCCCAATATCTCACTGAATGCTGGAGCAAGGATTTGACCAGGCCCACCTGACTCCAAAGCCCATACTCTTAATCTTTAAGCTAAACTCTATTTTAAAAGTCAAGGAAATGTAGAATACAGTTTAGAAAATACAATGAAAAAACAGCTACTGCCCTTGGTTTCTAAAAGCATTCTCCTTCTATAAAAGGAACCAGTGCTCCTTGGGGAAATGGCTGATTCTAGAACGAAAAAACAAAACAAAACAAAACAAGTTGCCATCGAGTCAATTCCAACTCAAGGTGACCCCATGTGTTACAGAGTAGAACCGCTCCATAGGAAGCAGATCTCCAAGTAATTCTTCTGTGGTGCAGTTGGGTGGGTTCGAACCACCAACCTTTAGCTTAGAAGTCGAGCACAAACTGTTTTCGTCACACAGGGTCCTAACTGCAGGAGCAGGGCATAAAATATACAAGGTGAGCCTGGAGCATCTTGTAATGCCAAAAAGTAACTAAGTGCTCAAACAAAATCACAATGATGGGGGTATGCCAAAGGGACACAAGAGCCAACCGAGAGCTGCCAACAGCCAAAGCTGAGACAATTTGAGCAGCAAAATATAGTACTGGATTATAACTCAAAGTATAAAATAAATATCTATGAGTTAATATCAATATAAATAAATGATTGAATAAATAATGGGAGAAAAGAGACAAATCTCTCATGCAGAAGAATTCCAAATAATTTATGTAGATACTCCCCACTCCTTATGTGTGGGCTGTGGATAGTAAGTTCCTTCCAAACAGTTCAGTATGGAAAGGGGAGAAAGAAAGAATAACTTTATAGTGAGAAACCTGCTAATTAATACCTCAGCCAGGTGATGAAGGTCTTTATCTATAGTGAATAAGCCATGTGGGTAGCATGTACCCTTGATATGATGAAAATGGCACTTTCTCTCTGTGGTCTTCCTCCCAAGACATAACCTCACCTAATCATGAGAAAAGCAGCAGACAAATCCCAACTGAGGGACAGTCTACAAAACACCTGACCAGTACTTCTTAAAACTGTCAAGGTCATCAAAACACAAAGTCTGAGAAAGTTACAGCCAAGAAGAGCCAAAGGAAACATGACTACTAAATGTAACATAGTCTCCTGGATGGCATCCAGGAACAGAAAAAGGACATGATGTAAAAACTAAGGAAATCGGAATAAAGTATAGACTTTAATAATAACATATCAATATTGGTTCCTAACTGTAAGAAATGCACCACACTAACGTAAGATGTTATTTATAGGGGAAACTGGGTGTAGAGTATATGGGAAACCCTCTGTACTATCTTTGCAGTTTTTCTGCAAATTTAAAACTGTTGTAAAATTAAAAGTTTATTAAAAATACAATTAAAATAAAAATCACTTCAGCGATTGGTCTCTTCTACATGGAAGAAACAGCTATTTAAAATGCCTCATTCCTTGGGTTCTGGTGTTAAATTAAACTTCTTTGGAACAGAAGTACTTGAGAAGGAAGTGGTTAGTATCTCAAGGCAGTCAATATCACATCTTATTTGGTCACCAACTTTCAGTGAACCATAGACAAATTTTGCTTCAATATAAATGTGGTCAACGAAATACGTCACCTTCCCGAACTTTGCTGTACTGCTGAAACTGAAAGCTGGGGAATTTGTTTCAAAAAAAAAGTCCAAAGTGGAAGTTAAAGTCCCTCCATTATGTACTGGGTAACAGCATAGGGCTAAATGCTTTGTCAGAAGCTCTCCTTGTATGGGGGATGCCCCTTTCCTCAATGATAAGTCCTTTCCTCTAGTCATAAATCATTTCCCCACATATACCAAATCATTTCTCTCATTTTGAGGGGGGGGTTGTTTATTAAGAGAAACTAAATACATGAACCAACAAGACGTCCATAAATACTAGGTAGAAATGAAGACGGGTCTTTGTCTTTGTAGGGCTTAAAGAACAGAAGGTTTGGCTTTTGAAGCAAGTACAAAGGAGCAGATAACAGCAGAGGATGGAGCTGGCTGGTGGCATCGGGGAGTGACAGCAGTGGCAAGAAACTCAGTGATCGAAAGAAAGATTCTTTTGAAAAATTCAGAATCCGTCTAGGAAAAGAACAAAGAAAAAGTTTCAGGGGGCTTCTACAACGACGCAGCCCAGACTATTTCTTTAGTCTTCAGTGACTCTGGCACCCTGTTTATCTGCTCTGAAGCACCATGATTGAGTCTGGGCACATACTGGAAAAGGGATGTGAGACAGCGAAGGTGACCAGGATAGGGAGAGATCTGGTAATGATTCATGTGAGGAGCCTCCTGTCCCTGGAGGGGCTCATGTTTAGCGACTTGACAGAATTATTGAGGGACCTTAAGGATCAGACAAAAGTTAAATATTGAAAAAAATTAAAGATCGCTTCAAGTGCTATCGTTCTGTAAGTCCAGTAATGGTAGAAGAACCTGGAGACAGGAGAAGCCTTTGGAGAGAGGGGGCAGGACAAGGTATGAGAGCTTTCCTTAAGTACTTCCAGGATGACACTTGGAAAAGCAGGGAGGCCTGGGTTCTAATGTTTGCCCAGTCACAGACTTGGTCACTTGGGAAAGTCACTTATAGTCTCTCTCTCTCATGTGTAAATTTAAGACTC
The DNA here is from genome assembly GCF_000243295.1 of Trichechus manatus latirostris. Taxonomy (NCBI): domain Eukaryota; kingdom Metazoa; phylum Chordata; class Mammalia; order Sirenia; family Trichechidae; genus Trichechus; species Trichechus manatus. Next base: position 23,554,448 of record NW_004443943.1, read on the forward strand.
CATCAGGGGCACAGAGAATATTCCAGGATAGGCTGATTCCATTTCATTTCACCTTGCTACCCAAGGCTTTTTCAAGGACAGGGAGCCAAGATTCTCCTTTGTTTCAACAAGCAAACATATCTTCTAGAAAACAGAAGACTGATATTTACCCTTCAGTGGAAGGGAATTTAAGACCACACGATTCAGCAATAAAAAGGAATGAAGTTCTGATAAGTGCTACAACTTGGATAAATCTTTAAAACCCTACGCTAAGTCAAAGAAGTCAGTCATAAAACACCACATACTATATGATTCCATTAATTTGAAAGTCAATGGTATGGAAATCTATAGAGACAAAAACTAGATTACTGGTTGCTTAGGACTGGTGGGCAAGGGGGAAATAAAGGAGTGACAACTAAAGGGTATGGAGTTTCTTTTTGAGGTGATAAAAATGTGAGAAAATTGATTGTGGTGATGGTTGCACATACCTGTGAAAATACTAAAAACCAATGAATTATACTCTTTAAACAGGAATTATATGGTATGTGAATTATATCTCAATAAAGGAATTTTGAGGAAGAAGAAGACCACCACACAGCAGGGTGGCCTGGATGACTCCTGAGTCTATAGCATCTTGATGAGAAACGTTACTCTCACCACTGAGACATCCTCCCTTGGGTCCTTGTACCTCCAGACCTCAAGGAGTCCCACAGACCCCAGAGGCCGAACTCCCACAAGCAGCACCTGGTGTGGTGTCTCACCACAGAGGATGCAGACAACAAGAGGGTTTGACATTCTAACCATTGCAGTTGTCTGCAGAAGCCACTACAGAGCCCATAAATAGCCCCAGGTTTGGCCACTGAGCTAGGGACCTCATCTGAACAGGAGCACACCTTCTAGACCCTTCAGTCATGTCCACTGAATAGATGCGCAGGCGACCCTGGACAAAGGTGGTTGTCTCTGCTTCCTCTGTCCAAAGGCCCTCCTGGTTTGCTATTTCCTGGCCTCAGCAGCCCAGGGCCTGTTCCCAGCCATGGAAGGAGGTGGGAGCTTCACTGGTTCATTCTCTGACCTCATCTCCTACTTCTCCCCACTCATTCACCTACTCTGGACACTCTGGCCTGCTCACTGTTCCTTAAACACACCACAAACACCTAACTGTTCCTCTGCCTGGAACATTCTTCCCTCACATATCTCCCTCCCTCTCTTCCACATCTTTCCTCAAATGTTGCCTTCTGAGGCCACCTGATTTAAAATTATAACCCCAATCTCCCTTACCCCTCTATATTGTTTTTTCATAGTGCTTATCAGACCGTGGAGCTGTGGTAGCGCAGTGGTTAAGAGCTCGGCTGCTAATCAAAAGGTTGGCAGTTGAAATCCACCAGCTGCTCTTTGGAAACTCTATGGGCAGTTCTACTCTGTCCTGTAGAAGCAGCTAGACAGCAACAGGTTTTGGTCTGGTATCAGACCATATACTTTCCTTATTATTATGCCTGCCTTGCCCCACTACACTGTATGCTCCATGAAAGCATGGCTTTTTGTCTGTTTACCTAGCACCGAGAACACTGTCTGCCAATAGCAGGCATTCGATATAAATATTTGTCGAATAAATGAATTTCCTCTAGATAACTCTGCTTTGCCTTTCAAATGGAATGTGTGGACCATGAGCCTACTATTACCAAAAAAAGAAAACAGCTGCTATCAAGTCAATTCCAACTCATGGCAACCCTGCATGTGTCAAAGTAGAACTGTGCTCCACAGTGTTTTCAAAGGATGATTTTTCGGAAACAGATCACCAGGCCTTTGTTCCAAGCCTGGGTGGACTCAAACCTCCAACCTTTTGGTTAGCACTTTTTTGCACCATCCAGGCACTCCCTACTATTACCAAAGACCAAACCAGTTGCCATTGAGTCAGTTCTGACTCATGACAACCCAAGGGATTCCTTACTCACAATACAGCTTCTTCTAACCTCCAGAGCCCAGCTAGAGAGCCAAGAGGCAGAGATTAGCTACCTTCCTGACCCCCTTAAATAATGAGCTTGATTATCAAATCTAATACAACTGTCACCATTAGCCTTTTTCTACCCCTGCTTCCAAAGCACCATTATCAGGCGAGACCTCAGGGGATCTGTGGAGAGCTGGGTCTTCATTCTAGCATCTGCCCATATCTCTGAGAATAGTATGTTCTCCTGGAAGACTCAATGTCATTATTCAAGAGGCTTTTGCATCCTGTTTTCACATGTTATCTCTACTAAAACATCGTAAGATGGGCTGCGTAAACAGAAGTAAGCCCATTTGCAAACAAGGTTAACTACATCTTCTCATCTAGTAATTCTCCGTTTTCTTATCGCTTTCCTTCACAAGACTATACACTCTTTGAGAGCAGGGACTAGGTGTGTCCTGATCACCAATGAGAACATATTAGGTGCATAACATTCGCTGAAATGCATAGTAAAACCCACTCCATTTCGACTCATAGCGACCCTATAAGTGCTCATTAAAAACTTGTCACTGTCTATTCCAACTCAAAGCGATCTTTTGGACAGAGTAGAACTGCCCCATAGGGTTTCCAAAGCTGTAATCTTTACAGAAGCAGACCGCCACATCTTTCTTACGCAGAGCGGCTGGTGGGTTCCAACTACCACCAGTTAGCAGCCTAGTGCTTTAACCACTGCACCACCAGGGCTCCTTAAGTACCTGCAATTGTTATCATTATGTGGTTTGTCCTGGGCCTCAGTGGGTATGTGACTTACCAACTGTACGCCTCTATGGGCCAGAAGGCAACCCAAAACTAACCAGAAAAGGCTCCCGCCAACTTTTGATGGGTAGATTCCCCAGTGGCTTCCAACTCTCCCTACCCACCCCACCCCAAAGTTATGCAAAGGACACAGGAAAGGCAAAACTAAAGACTGGGAATAGTGTTCTTGGGTTCCTAGCAAAATTCTAGGCGAAAAACACACAGCCTGGTATGGGGTAGAGGAAGGGGGGCTTGGGAAGGTAGCATAAGTGCCGCCTCTGAACTGCCCAGTTATCAACCTAGGACTGTCTGAGCGCCCCCTACTGGTCTTATGAGGCCCTAAGCGAAGCCTTTCACTGGCGTTAACAAGTCAGCCCTCCCGCCTCCTTTGGATAGGTCTCAGTTTACAGAGTTGGAGAACCAGCGGAACGGAACGACAAACAGAAGCTAGCTCTGAGGGCTAGTGAAGGGGGAGGAAAGGAGACCGAGAAAGCAGGGGGCGAGGAGGGGCCAGGCATAGGCTGAAGAGAACCGCGCGACAATCTGGGAGCGGGAACGTGGGAAAGTTGAAGTGGGAAGTTTGGGACAGGAAACAAAGAACCAAGAAAAAGAACGCAAGATCCTCGCACCGGAGAAGCAAAGGGAATTGAGAGAAGGGACGCGTTCCGAGGAGAGCGGGTGGGCAAAGGCGCAGGAGAGAGGAGGAAGGAGCGAGCTGGCAGGAAGGCTTCTGAGAGGCCCGGGCCCCTGCTGACCCACCTGAGGCTGCCATGCCGCGGGGGCGCAGCTCACATCCCCGGCTCGCGGCGTGACTGGTGCGGGGGCCCGGCGGCGTCCCTGCGCGTGGTGGGGGAGCGGGCGCCGGGCTCCGTGAAGGACCAGCCGCGTTTCTGGTGCTTCCTCCCGCCGGGCAGCTAGGACTAGCCGCGAGGGCGTGTCCACAGGGACCGCCCCGCCTGCGGGATTCGGCCTGCGGCACCTGCACCCGCAGCCGTTGGGGAGGGGAAGTGAGAGCCCCATGCGGGCCGTTGCCGCTGGCCCTGCTCCACGCACGCCCCTCGCTCCCAGCCATCACTTGGAGGTAGAGCGGGGCGGCCTCGCGCCAAGCGCGCCCCACTCCTTGGGAAACCAGGTGACCCTGATCAGTCATCAAAGCGCAGCTCGAGGTGGAAGAGGTGGGAGAGGGTTGAGCTGCCCAGGCTCTGTGACCCGGGGTGGGAGGTGGATATGAGCACCAGCTGGGCAACCCACCTCCTCATCCCCTGGGGCTTTGTCCCTGCGCTGCTGCCTCAGCAGGAAAGGGGAGGGGTCAGGAAGGGGAAGAGAAGGAAGGCTGGCCAGCTGGTGCTCTTACACAGCCGGCGCTGTCTGCTTGACGCTACCCTTGAGTACCCTCCAGTGATCTTTCTGCAATTCCTTGAACTTGGTCTCTAGAGTGCACGTGAATTATAGAGTGCACGTAATTATAATCTAATATGATTAATATATAATTCTCTTTGCTGTTTATTGTGTTGCTCTTTGCTGGGCCCAGTGTTAAATGCCCTATACACATTATTGCATTGCACCTCATACTAACCCTTTGAAGTAGCATCTCTCTCTGTCTTCGTTCAAAGTAAATTTTCCGACAAGTTTCAATACCAGGCCTGGGTTCCATACTATGCCTGTCTGATTCAGAGCTCAAGCTCTTGTTTAACCCTTGCAGTCACCTGCCCCCTTCTTCTCCTCCTGCCTTTGCCTGCTCCTGTAATAGATCTGAATAAGTGTGAGCCCTTGGAGTCCTCAACAACCCTGAGTCTAAAGATGGACCCAGAAGGCAGAGATGAGGGAAAGACATGGGTTTAAGTCTAGTGGAAATAAATGACCTGCGTACGAACAGAAATATCAGGGATGAGGCCGAGCGTTAGTCTCCTGTTGTTGCCGTGGCAAATTACCACAAACTTAATGATTTAAGACAACACACATTTACCTTATAGTTCTATAGTTCAGGAGACTGACACGGTTCTCACTGGACTAAATAAAATTCAGGTGTCAGCAGGTTGTCTTCCTTTCTGGAGACTCTAGGAGAGAATTCATTTCCTTGCCTTTTTCAGCTTTTAGAGGCCACTCGCATTCCTTGGCACTCGTTCCCCATCTTCAAACCCAACAACATAACATCTCCCAACCCTGCTTCCTTTTGTTGCTGGTTTTTGCACCTCTGTTTTATGTTTTTTTGCTGCATGAAGGCTGCCCCTCAGAAGGGCCTCTGCTCTGCCCCTGTGCATTGGCTCTTCTGGGCAGGTTCTGCAGTCAATCCCTCCAGCATTGGCCGGCTACTGATGGACTCTAGGCAGTATGGAGAACCTGGACTTGGCTTCCGCCCTACAGTCTGGTTTGCCATGGCAAACTGGGAGTGTAAGAGAGATGAATACATACCACCCAAGGAATGGATTTCTTCCATCTTCAGGAAGTTCTTTCATAATTTCTCAGGTTTGAAGATAATTTCTCAGGCTTGAGGACCAGGGCCTTTTCCCTGATTATCAAGGCCTCACTTGCTAGGACAAAAGGTGGAGGTGAAGAAGCATACCATGCTGAACGCTTAGAAGGTAAATGCCAGCATCTGTGGGTATGTACATGAATGTTTTATACACACACACAATATGTAAGTATATAAAAATAACAGTAATGGCAAACATTTATATTTAACATATTCTTCTATGTGTTTCACAAATATTAATTTATCTTGATTCTTTTAACTACTCTATGAGAAAGGTACTAGTAGGATATCCATTGTACAGATACCAAAAACCAAACCTGTTGCCATCGAGTCGATTCCGACTCATAGCAACACTATAGAACAGAGTAGAACTGCCCCATAGGGTTTGCAAGGAGTGGCTGGTGGATTCTAACTGCTGACCTTTTGGTTAGCAGCTGAGTTCTTAACCACTGCGCCGCCAGGGCTCCATTGTACAGATAAGGGGGTTATATAATTTTTGCCCAAGGGCACACAGCTAGTAAATGGCAGAGCTGAGTTTTGAACCAAGGCAGCCTGGCTTCAGAGCCTATGCTTCTTCCCACTAGATTAAGTGGTAAATGCTTGAAGCAGGCCCTGCCATGATCTGAAGGGCCCCACAAGTCACCACGGGCCTGTGTTGGCATCACCTCCCACTTTGGGTGTGCAGGGCAATAGTGAAATGTCAACCATGAGCTCCCCCTGCTCTGCTAGGAGTAACTTACTCTTATGAAACATGAACATCAGGAAAGGGCTGTCCCCTGGAGCTCCCCCAGCATCCCCTGCAACCCTGCCCACCTCCCTATCTGTGTGCCATAAGACTGTCAGCCCCTTGAGGGCGGAGCCGTGTCTCATTCAGCACAGCATCTCCAGTGCCTAGCACAGGTTCTAGCACATAGTAGGTGTTCAACAAGCATTGGTGTTCGGTGCCATCACGTCGATTTTCAACTCACAGCAACCCCATGTGACAGAGTAGAACTGCCCCATTGGGTTTCTTGGCTGTAATCTTTATGGAAGTAGATCACCAGGTCTTTCTCCCCCTGAGACACTGGGTGGATTCGAACCGCCAACCTTTTGGTTAGCAGCCGAGCACTTAAATGTACCACCAAGGTTTCTTCACCAAGCATGCTTTTTTTTTTTAAATCAAGTCCAGCCTACTCATTTTACAGATTAAGATACTAACATGCAGATTAAGGGACCTACCCAAGGTCCCGAAACCTTCATTTGAGAAGCTTGCTCTTTGCTTTGATCAGGAAATCAAGGAGACTCCGGCACGTTCATGTGGACAGGGCAGAGTGTGTCAAGACTGGACTATAAGGGGCATCCCCAGAAGCACAGGCAGGGTGGGGCAGGGGAAAAAGAGTTCCAGGGCAACAGGTGCCTGGTTTTGCCTTGGAAATACCCTGAATTTATGACTGCTGCTGCCCTTTCTGCTTGCTCAACACAGCTTCAGCCCATCCCAGTACAGCATCATATTAAAACCTAATGCAGGCAATTTGGGGACATTTGTAGCTTTTCAGAAACGAGTAGCTTTGCAGATGAAGCCTAGAAGCCTAGCTCTCTTGCAAGAGTAAGGCCTTCTTTCCTACTCACCAAAGTAGTCATTCCCCATGAAGGTTCTGCCACATCCCAAAAGTCCTTCCTTGGGCCATTTGAGCAATGGCAGTGCCCATTTCCAGGCTCTGGATCTGAAGTTCAAAGAAACAAAATATTTTTGGGTACCCAGCATGCACCCAACTCTGCTCAAAATGCTGTCACTCAGCTTCCATGAATCTTTACCTCAAATCTATGAGGGAAGCATGTTATTATCATCCCATTTCATAGGTGAGGAAACAGACTCCAGTAAGGTAATTCCCCTGACTGATGGTCACGTGGTTAGTGTCAAAGTTGGATTTTGAATCTCCTGACCCCAAATCCATTCATTACTCAAGAGCTGCCTCCCTTGTCATGCATTGTGACTCAAAAGCCATGCCAGTTGTTCCATGTTAGTGCCATGGTTTCCAACCCAAAAGTAACCTTAGTAAGAAGAAAAAAGAGTGCTGCAGAGACACCCAGTATTCATTCTTTACTGTTTCTTGGTAACAGAATCCCAATTTTATTTGGGGACAGCAATGTGCCTTGCTAAGGTCGCCGTTCCCCAGCCCTCTTGCAACTTGGAGGAGGCCAACAAGATGTAAATGAAGTCATTAGATGGACCATCAAGCAAAGTTCTTTATAGGAGGCTTAACTCTGTTGGCAAACCCTTTTTGCCTTCCGCCTTTTCTTTTAGTTCCTGTCTGGAGTGTGAATGAAGGACTGGAGATCCAACAGCCCTCTTAGACAATGAGGTGATCTTGCAGATAGAAGTCACATACCAAGGATGATAGAGCAGAAAGATGAACACAGCCTGGTTCCCTACTGACCATGGCGCTTCCAAGCAACCTCCACGATTCCCACATCTGACTTCTTCTACATGAGAGAGAAATAAATACCTCTTTATCTTGTTTAAGCCACTATTATTTGGGTGTTCTGGTATATGTAGCCAAACCTAATTCTTTACTGATATGAGTAAGGGAGGACATTTACTAAGCACTAACTATAACCCACCACCTGCTCCATGAGAGAAAGATTCAGCAGTCTGCTTCTGTAAAGATTACAGCGTTGGAAACCCCATGGGGCAGTTCTACTCTGTCCTATACAGTCGCTATGAGTTGGAATCAACTCAACAGCAACAGGTTTAGTTTTGATTTAACTATAATCCATGAACTTTCTTAGGCTATCTCAGATATCCTCACAATAATTCTGCATCTTAGGTATTACATCTGCTTCACAGATGGAGAAACTGAAATTCAGAGATGTTAGAGAATTTTTCCAGTAGGTAGCAGAACTGGGATTCAAGCTCAGAACAGTCTGAGCCCAAAGTCCATAATCTTTCTATAGCATTCTGACATATTGGATGCCTTCCAGAGAGTTAATTTAAAAGCACTTCCTGAGGCTACATGGGTGCTCTCAAGTGGGTATCACCCTTGAATCCTCAGTACTTCAAGTCACATGCAGGTGGTGCCTTCATTAGTGCATGAAGCATGTCTTGCACATTTTCTCCTACTTCTGCCTTCTGAGATGCTGAAGTAAAAAGTCTAAGCAGCTGTGACAAAAGGTATAGGACTTGGCCTTATAGATTCTTAGAGTATTAGTTGGAAAAGACATTCATGTTGAGTCGATTTTCACTCGTAGCAATCCCATGTGACAGAGTAGAACTGCCCCATAAGGTTTTCTTGGCTGTAATCTCTATGAAAGCAGATAGCCAGGCCTTTCTCCTGCAGAGCCATGGGGTGGGTTCGAACCCCCAACCTTTCAGTTAGCAACCGAGCTCTCAACCATTGTACCACCAGGGTTCCTTGAAAAAGACCCTGAGAGATCATTTTTGAAACTGATACTAAGGTCAAGAGAGGCACAGTGACTTTTCTAATGTCATACGTTGAGTTCGAGGCAGAATCAGAACTAGAACCATGGTCCTGATTCCTAGTCCAGTGCTTTTTGATAGACCTGACCACCTATTTTTTCCTCTAATAATAAATTCAAAAAAAAGCTGTAGAAGTTATTTTCTTGATCTGATGCTTTAACTTTGTATTTCTTTTCTACTACTAGTCTACCACTGACTCCTAGAGGGTTAAACTAACCTTGACTCTCTCAGATAAACCTCATTTTGTTTTGATATATCATCCTTCTTATATACTGCTGATTTGCTAATATTCTCTTAAGGATTTTTGCATAGTTTTTGATAGTGTTATTTTCATGAGAAATACTGGTCAATAATTTTCTTTTTTTGAAATGTCTTTTTGTGACTTTTTCGTAGCAAGGTTAATCAGGTTTCAAAAAACAAATTTGGAAGTATTCTCTTCTATTTTCTGATACAGAAATGTTGATGTTATTTCTTTCTGAAACATTTGATAGAATTAACCAGTAAAACTATCCATGCCTAAATTTTTCTTTGTGGAAAGGTTTTGCTAGCAATTTCAATTTCCTGGATAGATATAGGGCTATTCAGATTTTACTTTTCATCTTGTGCTAGTTTTTGTAAGTTATATTTTTCAGGAAATTTGTCCATCTCATCCAATTTTCTAAAATTTATTGACATGAAGTCATTAATAAAATTTCCTTATAATCCTTTCAGTGTCTTTAGGATTTGTAATGGTAGTCAATCTTTCGTTTCTCATATTGCTAATTTGTGTTCTCTCTCTCTTTATAGGTCTAGATAGATACTTATCTACATTATTTATCTTTCCAAAGAAATAGCTTTTGGTTTATTTTTCTGTTCTCTGTTTCTTTGATTTCTGCTGTTTTTTTAATTTCCTTACTTCTACTTACTTTCTACCACTCATCTATCAGTTTGTCATACTGTGGTGGCTTATGTGTTGCTTTGATGCTGGAAGCTCTGCCACTGGTATTTCAAATACCAGCAGGGTCACCCTAAGACAGAATAGGAAGAAAAACCTGGTGGTCTACTTCTGAAAAAATTGGCCAGGGAAAATCTTACGAATAGCAGCAGAACATTGTCTGATACAGTGCTGGAAGAGGAGGCCCTCAGGTTGAAAGGCACTTAAAATACTACTGGGGAAGAGCTGCCTCCTCAAAGTACAGTTGACCTTAATAACATAGATGGCGTAAAGCTTTCGGGACCTTCATCTGCTGATACGGCATGACTCAAATGAGAAAAAAACAGCTGCAAACATTCATGAATTATCAGAACATGGAATGTACGAAGTATGGATCTTGGAAAATTGGAAGTCATCAAAAATGAAATGAAATGCTTGAAAATCAATATCCTAGACATTAGTGAGCTGAAATGGACTGGTGTTGGCCATTTTGAATTGGACAATCATACAGTCTACTAGCAGGAATGACAAATTGAAGAGGAATGGCATCACATTCACAGTCAAAAAGAACATTTCAAGATCTATCCTAAAGTACAATGCTGTCAGTGATAGGATAATATTCATACACCTACAAGGAATACCAGTTAATCGAGTATTCAAATTTATGCACCAACCACTAATACCAAATGAAGAAATGGAAGATTTTTATCAACTTCTGCAGTCTGAAACTGATCAAACATGGAATCAAGATGCATTGATAATTACTGGTGCTTAGAATTTGAAAGTTGGAAACAAAGAAGAAGGACTGGTAGTTGGAAAACATGGCATCGGTGATTGAAACAACACAGGAGATCACATAATAGAATTTTGCAAGACCAATGATCTAGTCATTGCAAATACCTTTCTTCAACAACATAAATGGCAACTATGTTGACCTCACTGGATCGAATATATAGGAATCAAATGGAATATATCTGTGGAAAGAGATGATGGAGAAGGTCAATATCACCGGTCAGAATGAGGCCAACTGTGGAACAGACCATCAATTGCTCATATGCAAGTTCAGGGTGAAGCTGAAGAAAATTAAAACAAGTCCACCAAAGCCAAAACACGACCTTGAGTCTATCTCACCTGAATTTAGAGACCATCTCAGGAGCAGACTTGACACACTGAACAATAATGACCGAAGAGCAGACGAGTTATGGAAAGACGTCAAGGACATCATTCATGAATAAAAAGACAGGAAAGAAAGAATTGACCAAAATGGATGTCAGAAGAGATACTGAAACTTGTTCTTGAACATACAGCAGCTAAAGCAAATGGATGAAGTAATGATGAAGTAAAGAACTGAACAAAAAATTCAAAGGGCAGCTCAAAAAGACAAAGTCAAATATTATAATGAAATGTGCAAAGATCTGGAGTCAGAAAACCAAAAGGGAAGAACACACTTGGCATTTCTCAGGCTAAAAGAACTGAAGAAAAAATTCAGCCTCGAGTTGCCTTATTGAAGGATTCTGTGGGCAAAATATTGAATGATGCAGAAGCATCAAAAGAAGATGGAAGGAATACACAGAGTCACTGTACCAAAAAGATTTGATCAACATTCAACCATTTCAGGAGGCAGCGTATGATCAGGAACCAATGGTACTGAAGGAAGAAGCCCAAGCTGCACTGAAGGCACTGGCGAAAAACAAGGTTCCAGGCACATCCAAACTCCCCGAGGGACTGAGTTGCTGGACGGAGGGTTCTGGGGACCATGGTCTCGGGGAACACCTAGCTCAATTGGCATGACACTACTTATAAAGATAATGCTCTACATTCTACCTTGGTGAGTAGTGTCTGGGGTCTTAAAAGCCTGTGAGCGGCCAT
>NW_004443943.1:23566906-23595842 GCF_000243295.1 Trichechus manatus latirostris
ATTAATATCACATACAAGTAAAATTTTGCTGAACATCATTCAAAAGTAGTTGCAGCACTACATCTATAGGGAACTGCCAGAAATTCAAGCCAGATTCAGAAGAGGACGTGGAATGAGGAATATCATTGCTGATGTCAGATGAATCTTGGCTGAAAGCGGAGAATACCAGAAAGATATTTACCTGTGTTTTATTGACTATGAAAAGGCATTTGACTTTGTGGATTATAATAAATTGTGGAATGGGAATTCCAGAACACTCAGTCGTGCTCATGAGGAACCTGTACATAGAACAAGAGGCAGTTGCTCAAACAGAATAAAGGGATACTGCATGGTTTAAAATCAGGAAAGATGTGCATCAGGGTTGAATCCATTTACCATATTTATTCAATCAGTATGCTAAGCAAATAATCCGAGGAACTGGAATATATGAAGAAGAAAGTGGCATCAGGATTGGAGGAAGACTCATTAACAACCTGCGATATGCAGATGACAGAATCTTCCTTGCTGAAAGCGAAGAGGACTGGAAGCACTTACTGATGAAGATGAAAGACTACAGCCTTCAGTATGGATTACTCCTCAACACAAAGAAAACAAAAATCCTCACAACTGGACCAATAAGCAACATCATGATAAATGGAGAAAAGATTGAAGTTGTCAAAGATTTCATTTTACTTGGATCCACAATCAATACCCACAGAAGCAGCAGTCAAGAAATCAAACGACATATTGCATTGGGAAGATCTAATGCAAAACACTTCTTTAAAGTGTTGAAAAGCAAACTGTCACTTTGAGGACTAAGGTGTGCCTGACCCAAGCTATGAATTTTTTCAATCACCTCATATGCATGAGAAAGCTGAACAATGAATAAGGAATAATTAATGATGAAGAAGAATTGACACCTTTGAATTATGGTGTTGGCTAAGAATATTGACTATACCAGGGACTGCCAGAAGAACAAACAAGTCTGTCTTGGCAGAAGTACAGCCAGAGTGCTCCTCGGAAGAGAGGATGGCTAGACTTTGTCTCACGTAGTTTGGACATGTTATCAGGAGGGACCGGTCCCTGGAGGAGGACATCATGCTTGGTAAATTCGAGGGTCAGTGAAAAGGAGGAAGACCCTTGACAATATGGATTGACACAGTGGCTGCAACAAGGGCCTCAAACATAGCAACAATTGTGAGAATGGCACAGGACTCGGCAGTGTTTCATTCTGTTGTACATGGGGTCACTATGAGTCAGAACTGACTCGAGGGCACCTGACAATAATAACAACAAGAATTCAATTCTAATTTAGTTATTAACTATGTGGTCATATCTTCAGTGGTTGTTCTAGGAATTAAAATATTCATCCTTAATTTTTTACAGACTACTCAGAGTTAATATTGTGCCACTTATCATAAAACGTAAGAAGTTTGCAACTATTGAGACCCATTTACTAACCCCCCCCCATGCATCTGTCACTTTGTCGTACCGTGGGAGTCTTGCATGTTGTGGTGATACTGGAAGTTATGCCACAGATTCAAATACCAGCGGGATCACCCATGTCGGACAGGTTTCAGCTGAGCTTCCAGGCTAAGACAGACTAGGAAGGACTTGGCAGTCTACTTCTGAAAAAATTTAGCTAGTGAAAACCTTATGAATAGCAGCGGAACATTGTCTGATACAGTGCCAGAAGATGAGCCCCTCAGGTTGGAAGGCACTCAGAATAGGACTGGGGAAGAGCTGTCTCCCAAAGTAGAATTGACCTTAATGACATGGATGGAGTGAAGCTTTCGGGACCTTCATTTGCTGATGTGGCACGACTCAAAATGAGAAGAAACAACTGCAAACATCCATTAATAATTGAAAGGTAGAACGTACAAAGTATGAATCTAGGAAAATTGGAAATCGTCAAAAATGAAATGGAACCCATAAACATCGATATCCTAGGCATTAGTGAGCTGAAATGGACTGGTATTGGCCATTCTGAATTGGATAATCATATAGTCAACTGTGCCGGGAATGACAAATTGAAGAGGAATGGCATTGCATTCATCGCCAAAAAGAATATTTCAAGATCTATCCTGAAGTACGATGCTGTCAGTGATAGGCTAATATCCATACACCAACAAGGAAGACCAGTTAATACAACTATTATTCAAATTTCCACACCAACCACTAAGGCCAAAGATGAAGAAGCTGAAGATTTTTACCAACTTCTGTAGTCTGAAATGGATCGAACACGCAATCAGGGTGCACTGATAATTACTGGTGATTGGAATGTAAAAGTTGGAAACAAAGAAGAAGGATTAGCAGTTGAAAAATATGGCCTTGGTGATGAAAATGATGCCAGAGATCGCATAACAGAATTTTGCAAGGCCAATGACTTCTTCAAATGCAAATACCTTTTTTCAACAACATAAACAGCAACTATACATGTGGACCTCACCTGATGGAATACAGAGGAATCAAATAGACTACATCTGGGGAAAGAGACAAAAAAAAAAAAAAAGAAAGCACAATATCATCAGTCAGAACAAGGCCAGGGGACTACTGCAGAACAGACGATCAATTGCTCATATGCAAGTTCAAGGTGAAGCTGAAGAAATTTAGAGCAAGTCCACAAGAGCCAAAGTACGACCTTGAGTATATCCCACCTGAATTTAGAGACCATCTCAAGAATAGATTTGATACATTGAACACTAATGACCAAAGACCAGATCAGTTGTGGAATGACATCAAGGACATCATACATGAAGAAAGCAAAAGGTCATTAAAAAGACAGGAAAGAAAGAAAAGACCAAAATGGATGTCAGAAGAGACTCTGAAACTTGCTCTCCAATGTCAAGTAGCTAAAGTGAATGGAAGAAATGATGAAGTAAAAGAGCTGACCAGAAGATTTCAAAAGGCAGCTCAAAAAGGCAAAGTAAAGTATTACAATACATCTGCAAAGACCTGGAGTTAGAAAACCAGAATGGAAGAACACGCTTAGCATTTCCCAAGCTGAAAGAACTGAAGGAAAAATTTAAGCCTCGAGCTGCAATAGTGAAGGATCCTATTGGCAAAATACTGAACGATGCAGGAAGCATTAAAAGAAGATGGAAGGAATACACAGAGTCACTGTACCAAAAAGAATTGGTTGATGTTCAATCATTTCAGGAGGCAGCATACGATCAAGAACCAATAATACTGAAGGAAGAAGTCCAAGCTGCATGAAGACACTGGTGAAAAACAAGGCTCCAGAAATTGTCGGAATACCAACTGAGATGTTTTAACAAACGGATGCAGCGCTGGAAGTGCTCACTCACCTATGCCAAGAAATTTGGAAGACAGCTTCCCGGCCAACCAACTGGAAGAGATCCATATTTATGCCTATTCCAAAGAAGGGTGATCCAACTGAATGCAGAAATTATCGAACAATATCATTAATATCACACGCAAGTAAAATTTAGCTGAACATCATTCAAAAGTAGTTGCAGCAGTACATTGACAGGGAACTGCCAGAAATTCAAGCTGGATTCAGAAGAGGACGTGGAACCAGGGATATCGTTCCTGATGTGACATGCATCCTGGCTGAAAGCAAAGGATATCAGAAAGATGTTTACCTGTGTTTTATTGACTGTGAAAAGGCATTTGACGTGTGAATCATAACAAATTATGGATAACATTGCGAAGAGCGGGAATTCCAAAACACTTAATTGTGCTCATGCGGAACCTGTACATAGATCAGAAGGTAGTCATTCGAACAGAACAAGGAGATACCACGTGGTTTAAAGTCAGGAAAGGTGTGTGTCAGGGTTGTATCTTTTCACCATATTTATTCAATCTGTATGCTGAGCAAATAGTCAGAGAAGCTGTACTATATGAAGAAAAACGAAGAATCAGGATTGGAGGAAGACTCATTAACAACCTGTGATAGGCAGGTGACACAACCCTGTTTGCTGAAAGTGAAGAGGACTTGAAGCACTTACTGATGAAGATGAAAGACTACAGCCTTCAGTATGGATTACACCTCAATGTAAAGAAAACAGAAATCCTCACAACTGGACCAATAAGCAACATCATGATAAATGGAGAAAAGATTGACCTTGTCAAGGATTTCATTTTACTTGGATCCACAATCAACGCCCATAGAAGCAGCAGTTAAGAAATCAAAGGACGCATTGCATTGGGCAAATCTGCTGCCAAAGACCTCTTTAAAGTGTTAAAAAGCAAAGATGTCACTTTAAGGACTAAGGTGCACCTGACCCAAGCCATGGTGTTTTCAATCGACTCATATGCATGTGAAAGCTGGACATTGAATGAGGAAGACCAAAGAAGAATTGATGCCTTTGAATTATGGTGTTGGTTATGAAAAGACCTTGTCTCACATACTTTGGAGATGTTATCAGGAAGGACCAGTACCTGGAGAAGGACTTCATGCTTGGTAGAGGGTCAGCGAAAAAGAGGAAGACCATCAACGACATGGATTGACACCGTGGCTGCAACAATGGGCTCAAGCATAACAACAATCATGAGGATGGCACAGGACCGAGCAGGGTTTCATTCTGTTGTACATAGGGTCACTATGAGTCAGAACCGACTCGATGGCACCTAATGACAACAACAACTCTCCCCCAACCTCTTGCTTTCTTCTATAGTAGTCATATATATAACATCTACAAATGATATGAGCATCCAAAAGACAATGCTGTAATTTTTGCATCAAACATTACCTTAATACATATTATTTTAAAGAAATTAGAAGAAAAAACTAGTCCTATATTTACCACTTCTGGTGCTCTTTTTTCCTCCCTAAAGAACTGAGTTCACATCTGGTATCATTTCCCTTGAGCTTGATGAACTTCCTTCAAACATTTTCATGCAGTGCATGCCAGCTGGCAATGATTCTCTAAGTTTATGTTTAACTGAAAATATCTTTATTTATTCTTTATTTTTGAAGGATGTTTTTACTGGATATAGAAATCTAGGTTGACAGTTTTTTTTCTTTTTCTTTCAGAACTTTAAAGATATCATTTCACTGATGTCAAGCCTCCATCGTCTTTGATGGTCAGTGGGCATTCGAATCACTGTTCTCCTATACATATTGTGTCATTTTTCTGACAGCTTGCAGTATTTTCTCTTTATCTTTGGGTTTCAGCAGTTTGACTATAATGAGCCCAGTTGTGGTTTTTTTTGTATTTCTCTGGCTTGAGATTATCTGATCTTCTTTAATCTCTAATTTTATGTCTTTCACCAAATTTGGGGAAATTTCATCCATTATTTCTTTAAATATTTTTTCTGCCCTCTTCTCTCTCCTCTCTTCCGGAGTTCCATTAACACATACGCTAGACCTTCTGATATTGTCCCACAGATCCTTTAGTATCTGTTCTGTTCTTTTTCTTCCTCCCAGTATTTTTTCTGTTCTTCAGATTAGATCATTTTTATTTATCTATTGTCAACTTCACTAACTCTTTCTGCTGTCATCTCCAATATGCTAGTAAACCCAACCAGTAAATTTTTCAGTTATGGAACTGTATTTTTCAGTTTTAGAATTTCCATTTGGTTCTTTATTAATGTTTCTATTTCTTGGCTGGTATATTCACTTTGACTATATTTTCCTTTACATGTTTGAGTATAGCTATAATAGTTATTTTAAAACCTTGGCTGCTAATTCCAACATGTAGCTCATCTTAGGGTCAGTCTTCATAATTGCCTTTTCTCTTGATGTGGGCCCCATTTTCCTATGTCTTCATATGCCCAGTAATATTAGATTGTACCCTAGACATTGTAAACGATACTTGTAGAGACTTTAGATTCTGTTACGTTCTCCTGAAGAGGCTGTTGTTGTTCTTGTTGTTTTTAAGTAGGCAGTTACTTTGACTGGACTCAAACTGCAAACTCTGTCTTCTTCACTGTGGGAGGCAGCAGCAGAAATCTCCGTCTAGTTCCTTTAGCCTTAGCTGCAATGTTCAGAGTCTGCCCTGCACAAGTGTAGGTTAGAAGTCAGTCAGATGTTTGGGCAAAGTTTATGCATAGACTTTGGAGCTCCCTTCACTGACTCTCTGCTTTCTGAGATTGCCACTTTTGCTTCCTAGCTACTGTGTCCTTCAGTTCTTTAAGACAGTTAGACTGTGCATCATCTACCTGAATTTTAGCTCCCCACAGGGCATGGACTGGGGTCTGCCCTCTGGCAACATGCTATAAAACTGGGAAACTCAGTGCTGTTCCCTTTTTATAAGTGTTGAGTCCCCTCCAGTGTTTGCCTGCTTTTTGTTGCTCTCCAGTGCTTTTAAGTACATGTTGTTTTTGCTTGTTTTGTCCAGAATTTATAGTGCTATCTATGGGAGGGTTGGTGCAATAGAAGCAACTCTTCCATTGTCGGAAGGTAGGATCACTAGCATCTAGAGGCAAATAAAGAGAGACCAGCTAGACAGTTACCTGAGGTGCCAATCTGTAAGTAGTGCTAAAACATCACAGGAATAAATCAGATATATGGTGCCAGTTAACTCAAGTTTCCATGTGTGACTCCCTATATAACAGAGGAAATGCAAATAGTTTGCTCTGTTGCATTACCACAGTTAAGTGGACATTTAAAACAAAAAAGTCCATTGATCCACACATGCCTCTAGGTCAATATATATATAACTAACTGATTCTTTTAAAAAGCTGCATAATACTCCCCTAATGCAGCTGTACCATAATTTATCAACTCTATTGATGGAATTCATACTAAATTCTTCATTTTCTTCAGGTTAAGCGTTATCTTTTTGCCCCTGCAAACCCATGCTACAATAAATTTCCTTGAACATATTTCTTTATGTACTGATGTTATTCTTTTTGTAAGATAGATTACAAAATAGGATATTGCTGGATTAAGGGATGCGTGCATTTTTAAATAGATACTGTCATAATATTTTCCAGAGAGAGTATAAAAATTCACATCCCCCATCCATATCAAATCAATGATTTTTTTCAAAATTTTTGCCAAACTGATGGATCAAAAATGCTATACTCCTTATTGTGTTAATTTGTATTTCCATGAATATCTGTGAGGTTAAACATCTTTTTATATCACTGATGATTTGTGGGTTTTTTTTTTTTTTTTTCTGGAAGTGCCTGTTGATAATGCTTTGCCAACTTTCAGTTGCATTGATTGTCTTTTTATTAGTAGTATTATTGGTTTGTAAGAGCTAATGTACATGAGCAAGACACACCCTCTGTCATATATGTTTTATGTATTTACTGTAATCTATCATTTGTCTTTTGATTTTGATATCTTTCGCCATACCTCCCCACTAAAATGTTACTTTTTAAGAGGTGATGTACAACTATCATTTTTATATGGTGACTTTTAGAACTTCTGAATTTCTCTTTGCTCCAGAAGGTCTTTCTCAAAGATTTATAAATAATCCCTTCCATTTTTTTCTAATATATTTATTTTTCATATTTAGACTTAATCCATCTGGAGTTTATTTTTGCATATGATGTGTAGTAGAAGTGTAACTGTGTTTCCTTCCAGATGGATACTCAGTTCTGCCAGCACCATTTATTAAGTAAACCATCTTTCCCCCTCTAAATAAAATGTCATCTTTATTTAAATTAAACCCCCATCTGAATTTGTTTGTGAACACTTTATTTGATTCTGCTTGTACTGTTTATTCTGGTGTTATACATACGGTTTCATTATAATAGCATTATAGTCAGTTTCATTACCTGGTATATAAGAATTGTGTTTGTGGTTAGGTATTGTCAAGTTGGTTCCGACTCATAGCTATCTCATGCGCAACAGAACAAAACACTGCCCAGTCCTGTGCCATTCTCGCAATCATTGCTATGTTTCAGCCCATTGTTCCAGCCACTGTGTCATTCCGTCTCATTGAAGGTTTTCTTTTTCACTGACCCTCTACTTTACCAAGCATGATGTCCTTCTCCAGGGACTGGTCCCTCCTGATAACACGTCCAAAGTACACGAGACAAAGTCTCACCATCCTCACTTCTAAGGAGTATCCTGGCTGTACTTCTTCCAAGACAGACTTGTTCATTCTTCTGGCAGTCCATGGTTTAGCTGATAGTAATGTAGATACAAATAACAAAAGCTTAAACAAGAAACAAGTCTATTTCTTTCATGTAAAAGAAGTCTAGTGTAGTAAGCCCAGGGTCAACAAGGTAGCTTCATGCTCAGTAGGAACCCATGCTTCTTCTGTCACTCTGCTCAGCTATTCTTAGCAGTAGTTTTCACTCTCAAGATCTCCTCGTATTCCAAGACAGCTGCCGAAGCACCAGCCATATATCTCTTATTCCAGGCAGAAAGGAAAAAGAAGTGGGGAAGAGCGAAAAGGGCACATGCCTGCTGTCTAACCTCCTTGTCAGGAGTTTTTCTGGACGTCCCACCTAACAGGTTTATTTATACACTATCTGCAAGGGAGGCTGGGAAATGTAGTCTTTTGGCTGCTGGATATTGAGTGTGCGCTTATTTTGTTTCAGCCACATCTAGTAAGGTAAGTTCCCCCTCAATATTCTTTTTTCTTTAATTGGTTATTCTCAGAATTTTTGTTTTAATTAACAAACTTTATTTTTTAGGATGGTTTCAAATTTACAGAAAATTTGAGAAGATAGTACAGAGTTCCTATATACCTTCCACACACACATACACACACAGTTCAATTAACATGTTGCATTAGTGTGGTACATTTGTTACAGTTAATGAACCAATACTAAGACACTGCTATTAACTAAAGTTCATAGTTTACATTAAGGTTCACTTTTTGTACTGTGAATTTCTATGGGTTTTGACAAATATATAATGTCATGTATCCACTGTTACAGTGTCATACAGCATGTTCTTCACCTATTTATCCCTTCCTTCCTCTCCCCAAGCCCCTGGCAACCACTGATCTTTTTATTGTTTCTATAGTTTTGCCTTTTCCAGAATGTCATATAGTTGGAATCATACAGTATGTAGCCTTTTCATACTGGCTTATTTCACTTAGTGATATGCACTTAAGGTCCCTCCATGTCTTTTCTTTTTTAATTTTTTTTTATTGTAATTTAAGTGAAGGTTTACAGAACAAATAGTTTCTCATTAAACAGTCAATACACATATTGTTTTTGACATTGGTTAACAACCCCACATGTTAACACTCTCCCTTCTCTACCTTGGAGGACCTTTTTTTTTTTTTTTGGTGAAAATATACATAGCCAAAGATACACCATTTCAGAAATTTCTACATGTACAATTCAGTGACCTCGATTACATTCTTCCAGTTGTGCTGTTATTCTCACTATCCTTTTCCAAATTATTCCATCACCATTCTCTTCAACTCACTGTCCCCTAGGCTTCCTATCAAACCTTTTGGGTTGCTGTTGTCAATTTGATCTCACATAGATAATTCTTTTTTTTTTTTTTTTTGTACCTTAGATGAAGGTTTACAGAACAAATAGTTTTTCATTAAACAGTTAGTACACATATTGCCTTATGACAATGGTTAACAACCCCATGACATGTCAACACTGTCCCTTCTCAAGCTTGGGTTCCCTATCACCAGGTTTCTCGTCACCTCCTGCCTTCTAGTCCTTGTCCCTGGACTACTGTGCCTCATTAGTCCCATTTGGTTTTATGGGGCTGTCCAATCCCCGGCTGAACAGTGAACCTCAGGAGTGACTTCACCACTGATCTAAAAGGGTGTCTGGGGGCCATACTCTCGGGGTTTCTCCAGTCTGTCAGGCCAGTAAATCTAGTCATTTTTTGTGAGTTAGAATTTTGTCTACATCCTTCTCCAGCTCTGTCCAGGACCCTCGGTTGTGATCCTGGTCAGAGCAGTCAGTGGTGGCAGCCAGGCACCATCTAGCTGTATTGGACTCAGTCTGGTGGAGGCCGTGGTAGCTGTGATCCATTAGTCCTTTGGACTAATCTTTTCTTTGTATCCTGTTGTCTTCATTCTCCCTTGCTCCTGAAGGGGTGAGACCAGTGGAGTATCTTAGATGGCTGCTCACAGGCTTTTAAGACCCCAGACGCTAGTCATCAGGGTAGAATGTAGAACATTGTCTTTATAAACTGTGTTATGCCAGTTGAGCTAGATGTTCCCCAAGATCATGGTTCCCACAGCCCTCCGCCCAGCAGTTCAGTCCCTCAAGGAGTTTGGATGTGTCTATGTCCTCCGTGTCTTTTCACAGCTTGTTAGCTCATTTCTTTCTATCATTGAATAATGCTTCATTGTATGGATGGACCATAATTTATTTATCCATTCACCTTTTGAAGACCATCTTGGTTGCTTCCATTTTTTGGCTATTATGAATAGCCAAAATAAACATTTGTGTGCAAGTTTTTGCGTTTCAAGTTAATTGAGTAAATACATAGGAGCATGATTACTGGATTGTATCGTAACACTATGTTTAACTTTGTAAGAAAATGCCAAGCTACCAAATTTTATAAGAAACTTCCAAAGTCTCTGTAACAGTTTGCATTTTCACCAGAAATGAATGAGAGTTCCTGTTGCTGTGCATCCTTGCCAGCATTTGGTATTGTCAGTATTTTGAATTTTAGTAATTCTAACGGGTATGTAAGGAGCTCTGGTGGTGCAATGGTTAAGTGCTCGGCTGCTAACCAAAGATTGGTGGTTCAATCCCACCCAGCCATTCTGTGAAAGACCTGGCCATCTGCTTCTGTAAGGATTATAGCCAAGGAAACCCTATGGGAGAGTTCCACTCTGTCACATGGTGGAATCAACTCGACGGCACCCAACATCAACAACAATGGGTGTGTCGTAGTAACTCATAGTTGTTTTAATTTGCAATTCCCTAATGACATATGATGTTGAGCATCTTTTTATAGACTTAATTGCCATCTGTATATTTTCTTTGGTGATATGTCTGTTTAGATCTTTTGCTCGTTTTTGATTAGGCAGTTTGTGTTTATATTGTTGAAGTTTAAGAGTTCTTTTATATTTTGGATACAAGTCCTTTATCAGATATGTATTATGCAGATATTTTCTCCCAGCCTGTGACTTGTCTTTCATTCTTTAAACAGTGTCTTTTGCAGAGCAGACATTTTTAATTTTAATAAAGTCCAACTTCTCATTATTTTCTTTTATGGATCATGCTTCTGGTGTCATAACTAAAAACTCACCACCAAACCCAAGGTCATCTAGACTTTCTCCTATGTTATTTCTAGAAGTTTTATAGTTTTGCATTTTACATTTAGCTATATGATCTATTTTTAATCCTTTTGTGCAGTTTTTTAAATTCTTTTTTAAATGAAACAAGGTTGGCAAAATGTTGATCTGTATTAAAGCTAAGTGATGAAAACATGGGAGTTCATGATACTATTTTCTCTACTTTTGGCATATGTGAACATCTCCATAATGAAAACTTTTTTAAAATACCTTAAAATCACAGCACAGTGTGTGATACAGAAAGGGATCAATAATGTGTGACCATCGTCATCATCATCACCAACAAGACAGTTTTGGGCCTTCGCGTCTCCTTCATCTTCAACTTCTTTCTCTCCAGACACTCTGTACAATTATCACTGAAACACACTCAAGTCTCCCTCCAGCCATCTGTTCTACTTCCAGCTCAGTCACATCTGACTCTGTTGATCTGCTACTTCTTGTATCTCTCTCTCTCTCTCCCTGGCTTATGCGTCACCATCTCTCCTAGTTTTCCTCTAGTCTCTACGGCCCCTCCTTCTATCTCCTCTGTGGACAGCTTTCCTCTGCATGCACCATCCATGCTCCCCAGGGTTATCTCAGACCTTCTCTCTCACTCAATAAACTGTCATTGCAGGATCTCTTCCAGATAGTCCATGCCCAGTGACCATCCAGATGCTGCTGACTCCAAAATCTATAATCCCGTTTAATACCCCTTGCTTGCATCATTCTAAGAAATTCCCAGCCACATAGCTGGCTGGAAAACTACAAGTACATTGAAATTTCCTCCTGGATTTATAATTTCCCTCCTTAACTTGTTCAAGCATCCAAGTAGCTGAGCAGAAAAGGGCCCCTTGTCTCACCCTTGTTGAACTCAACAGTGTGTCTGCATACCTTTCAACAGTTCCCCTTCTTGGCCCCTGCACCATGCCTGCCTACAAAGTCTGCCTCCTACAGCTGACCCTCCCTGCTTCACTTAACCACAACTTTGCCCAACAATGTCTGATTCCTTGCTCTTGAAACAGCTCACTCTCTTCTGCTACTCAGTTGCTGCCCTGTTTACCTGCCTCTTAGGGTCGCTATGAGTCAGAAGTGACTCGACTGCAACGGGTTTGGTTTTTCGATTTTTTTCTCCCTAGACTCCTCCTGCTCCCTCCCTCTCCAAGCAAGCCCTAAGGGGGCTGGCAGAAGAGGACTCTGCTCAATTTGGTCTTTCTCCTTCATTCCGCTGACGCTATCAGCACAGATTTCCCTCTTGTTTCCCCACATTCTTACTACTTTGTTGCCAGTTTTTGTTTGTTTGTCTGTTATTGTTGTTTTACTTTTTAAAAGAAAAATAATGTAATAGTTCCTAGTTGAGGAATTAAGTGTCTTACCGGATAGTGACTGTATTAGTTGGGACTGCCTTAAAGACACAAGAAAGGACTGAAAAACCCACTTCATCTCCTTTATTGGCCTCTCTTTCTCAGAAAGGTTTGATTTATCTTGGGTAAACACCTAGGAGCAGAATGGCTGGGTCATGTGATGTTTGATTGCCAGTGGTGTCACTAGGGGGTGAAAGGGGTGTGGATAGCACCAGGTGACACTGTCAGAGGTGGTGACACCAAAATGACTATCTATAAAATTTTCATGAGTGTTTCAGTAGAAATTTATTATTTTTTATAAAAATATCCCTATATAGCTCAGTGGTGAAGTCACTTCCGAGGTTCACCGTTCAGCTGGGTATTGGACAGCCCCATAAAACCAAATGGGACTAATGAGGCACAGCAGTCCAAGGACAAGGACTAGAAGGCAGAAGGGGACAGGAAAGCTGCTGATAGGGAACCCAAGGTTGAGTAAGGATAGTGTTAATGTGTTGTGAGGTTGTTAACCATTGTCATAGGGCAAAACGTGTACTAACTGTTTAATGAGAAACTATTTTGTTCTGTAAACCTTTATCTAAAGTGAGAATAGCAGCACAATTGGAAGAGCATAGTCGATGTCACTGAACTGTGCATGTAGAAACTTTTGAAGTGGTGTATCTTTGGCTATGTATATTTTCACACACACAAAAAAAAAGGTGGAGAAGGGAGAGGGTTGACATGTCATGGGGTTGTTAACCAATGTCATAGAACAATAAGTGTACTACTGTTTCATGAGAAACTATTTGTTCTATAAACCTTCACCTGAAGTACAATAAAAAAAAAAAATCCCTATTGTTAGTTACAACAAAAAATTTTTTCATAAGTCCAGGTTACGTCTATCAATATACCTTCGAGACTAATCTCTATGCTAGTTTACCTTTTGAACTTTCTAATGTGCTCCCGCCAGAGCGGTCATTATCACCCAGCTACAGTGATGCTTTGAGTCCCGCCGTCTCGTCTGCACCTGCTACAAGCGGACGCTGCTGTTGTCATTGCTGCAGGTGTTTTTATAGTCACTGATTTTGTCAAAATCTCTGGTGTTTTAGCTACAACAGTGTGGTAATTAGTATTTGTGAACCTAGATCAATAACTTCTTTGTGAATGAATTAGTAATTAAAGGAAAAGAAGGAGAAAAATTAAAAAAGGCCTCTGTTCAGTTACTAATAATGTTGTAATTCAATGTAGAAAGATTTTATAAAACAATTTCGTTGTTAGTATTCATATAATCTAAGAAATATTACATTTAAGAAATTTACAGCTATATTTATCACATATTATTCTATGATTAAAATTGGTACTAACATGTATAACAATTATCGATTATATAACTCTTTGATAATTAGAGAAATTTGACAGTTTAAAACATTAAGTGGGAGAAATGCTATGTTTCTTGATACATGTTTAGAAATATAACTTAAATCTTAAATTCAGGTTTTTTTAAATGTTAGTCTTTCTTAATTTTCTTTAAAAACATCACTGTCTTGCAAATATATATCTGACTTCAATGAAATTTTCAGAGTTTAAATTTGAATTATGGTTTAAAAAATAGTGATACATTAAAATTTACATTTGATAGAACTAACATATCCAGTAGATTAACGTTTTACATTTTCTTTATTTTTTTCAAATATTGCTAATTTATGACTTTTTTATTGTACAGGGATATTCTATCATGCTACACGGAGTGCATAAATCAGAGATCAAGTGGATGCCAGCACAGGAAAGCAAAAGAGGCAAGAATTAAATCACTCAAAACACTTCGTGGCTCCATGTTTCAGTATGTCAAAAGACCAGATGATGGTCAGGGTTCATCAAAAGACTCTGCTAATCAGTCCCCAACTGATAAAGCTGATTCTTCTGATGCTAGCAGTGGCAGATCAGTCATGAAGCAAAGTATGCATAGGCTTAATTGTGTTTACTGACTAATCTGTACTGAACAATTTCACAGGTAAAACTGTGGACTACACATTAGTAAGCAAGCACAAATAAACCCAGGCATACCTTGCTTATTGAGTAATCCGTCCGTGAATGCTTGCATGTACTCTGCAGAACAGGAACGAGTGGAAATGGCAGAATTTGAAGCAGAAGAGAGTGCTGAAAGTGACTCTAGCCATGATACTGTAAATGAGATGAGTGATGTTCAGGGAGAAAGATTTGCAAATTTTGTGTGATGTTTCTTTCTGGGAGATACCAGTTCCAGATCATTTTCGGGTTGAAATCATCAAAAGGGGAAATGCTTCTTTCCAGAGCAAAGATGGGTGTTTCAGTGTTGCAGCAAGGAACGATGCAAAAGCAAAGGGAGATAGATGTGCACCGGCTTTCAAAAGAGTGGTTTTACAAGGTGATGCCAAATGGCGAGAAAATTCTGCAATCATGGATGGTTGACTTACTCGTCAATGAGAATTTATACTGTTTTTGCTGCCAACTGTTTGCCGTTAGTGCTACAGATATAACATCCAAATCTGTGACTGGGTTTCAGAAGTGGTGGAAACTGAGCCTGAAAGTACATAACCATGAGACATCTGAAGAGCACCTACATTGCCTTGAAAACTGGAAAACATTGGCAGCAGGACTGAGGATACACAAAACCACTTACGCTGACACTATTGCTTTAATGGAAATGGAGAAGAAAAAGTGGAGGGACATCTTGCAGATTGCTTGATATCACATTGTTTCTTGCCTAGCAGAACCCGGCATTCTGTGGCCATAAGGAAGATGAATCTTCATTGAGTAAAGGGACTTTCTTGAGATGGTTGAGATGCTTTCAAAATATGATCCAGTGCTGAAAGAGCACCTAATGAGATTAAAGCAGAACACACCAGTCTCTTATCTTGCACCAAAAACTCAGAATGAGTTTGTAAGTGCCCTGGCAAATCATGTGAAGGAGAAGCTTGTTATGGACATAAAGTTTGCGAAGTACTTTGGGTCATGTTCAACAGCACACCTGACATATCACGTACTCACCAGATGTCTGAAGTGATAAGATATGTAAAAATCAACAATAGGAAAGTTGAAGTGAAAGAAGTCTTTCTAGGATTTTTCCCTTTAAAGGGGAAAAAAGCTGCTGACCTCAGTTCTGACATTCTTAAAAAACTGGAAAGTGATGGACTGGACGTAATGATGGCCGCACTCACGGTTATGATAATGCTGCCACTCTGGCTGGAATCCATGGAGGTGTACAAGCCATTCTCAAGGGAAAGAACAAGAAAGGCATTTGTAATGGATGTGTGGACTGTTCGCTTTACCTGTGCGGCCAACACTCTTTTGCTGAAAATGCACCTTGTGTGACATTTTTTTGGAACTCTTGAGACAATGTTTTCATCCTTCGCTGCTTCCACCATCGATAGGATGTGTTAATTGACCATACTGGAGTGTCAGTGAAAAGGTATCAACAACATGCTGAGTGCTCATCATGCTGCAGTTAAGCCAGTTAAAGAAAAGTTCGATAAGTTTGTGGCAGCCATTGAAGCTCTTTGTGATCCACATGAAAATGTGGACAGAAGAGGAGCAGCACAAGGTCTTTTGCCTACTGTCCATGATTTCACTTTTCTGTGCTACCTGTGCTTCAGGAAGCTAATCTTGCACAGCAGTACCTGCAGACTAAGGGCTTAACTCTTGACTAGGTATTGACAAAGCTAGAGGCATGTCATGGATTGAATTGTGTCCCCCCAAAATATCTGTCAACTCGGCTAGGTCCCAATATTTTATGATTGTCTACCATTGTGTCATCTGATGTGATTTCCCTATGTGTTGTAAATCCTATCACTATGATGTTAATGAGATGGACTGACAGCAGTTATACTGATGAGATCTACAAGATTAGACAGTCTCTTAAGCCAATCTCTTTTGAGATATACAAGAGAGAAGCAAATAGAGAGACATGGGAACCTCATACCACCAAGAAAGCAGCACTGGGAGCAGAGTGTGTCCTTTGGACCCAAGATCCCTGTGCCTGAGAAGCTCCTCGACCAGGAGAAGATTGATGACAGGACCTTCCTCCAGAGCCGATAGAGAGAGAAAGCCTTCCCCTGGAGCTGACGCCCTGAATTTGTAGCCTACTAGACTGTGAGAGAATAAATTCCCCTTTGTTAAAGTCATCCACTTGTGGTATTTCTGTTATAACAGTGCTAGATAACTAAGACAAGGTGCTAAGATTTTTTCTGCATGAGGAGCAGAGTCACCTGGTGACGCACGCAATTGAACAAGCGCTTTTAAAATCAGACAAAAATGGAACTGCAGTAGAGAGAAGAGCCAGGTTCAAGAAGAAGAGGCGAGGGGATGGAGAGCAGGCAAGCGATGCTGCACTCACTCTGCAAGAAGAAAATAAGAGTGTGATGCTTGAGTGCATTGGTTGCTTTCTTTCTGAACTCCAGGTCAGATCAAGAGCCATCAAGGAAGTAGCAACCATGTTTGAGGCTGTTCAAGAGTTGAGTCTCAAATATGCAACTAAAGAAAAGTTAAAGGTATCTGTCATGGATTCAATTGTGTCCCCCCAAAAATATCTGTCAATTTGGCTGGGTCATGATTCCCAGTATTGTATAATTGTGTACCATTTTGTAACCTGATGTGATTTCCTTATGTGTTGTAAATTCAATCCCTATAATCTAAATAGATGAATTAGTGGCAGTTATACTGATGAAGTATACAAGATTGGAAAGTGTCTTAAGCCAATCTCTTTTGAGATATAAAAGACAGAAGTGAGCAGAGACACATGGGAACTTCATACCATCAAGAAAGCAGTCCCAGGAGCAGAGCGTGTCCTCTGGACCTGAGGTTCCTGCGCAGAGAAGCTTCCAGACCAAGGGAAGACTGATGCATCACAAAGACCTTCTTCCAGAGCTGACAGAGAAAGCGTTCTCTTGGAGCTGATGCCCTGAATTTGGACTTATAGCCTACTGGATGGACTGTGAGAGAATGAATTTCTCTTTGTTAAAGCCATCCACTTGTGGTATTTCTGTTAAAGCAGCACGAGATGACTAAGACAGTATCCATTCCAAAACTGACCACTTTCTATGATGAGGTATCTGAGAGTGAGCTTTTAATAGAAATACCAAGGCTGAGAAGGCACCTGAAAGCAGCAGAGGTTGATCTGGAAGAAGCCAAAGACTGGACAACATCAGACATTTTGACATTCATAGCTGAATAGGATTTCACAGAATCCCTCCCAACCTTTTCACTAAGCCTAAAATTATTTCTGAGGATCTGTGTGTCTGGCTTCATGTGAGAGGAGCTTTTCAAAGCTGAAACTTATAAAGAACTATTTGCGACCTACCACGGGACAGTCAAGGCTTTCCAATCTTGCAATATTATCAACTGAAAGTCAGTTGGTGAAAGGCATTGATTTCAAAGTCATTCACAAATTTGCAGCTTTGAAAGCCAGGAAAGGAAAGTTCAGGTTTAGCAGAGATGTTCACTAAGTGCTGAAATGCTTGTGTATTTGTTCTTTTTTATTTTTATGGTATTATTTCACTTATGAATGTATTTCCATATACATTTGTCTACAATTCTACATTATTTGGGCCATTATTGATTATGCAAACCTAATCTGTTAATGTACCTCATGTAACAGTAAAGTTTAACATTAAAGTGAACATAATTTTGATGTAATTCTTCAACATTTTTACTTCAAATTCTATGGTTTTCTTACCGAAATTTTTGCTGTAACCACATGAAACTATGTTAAGGTAAATACATTTAGGCTGTATGTATGATGTTGTAATTTAAAGGTGTAATTTTAATTTTGCTAGTTGCTTATGTCACTACTATTGCCATTACATTCAGTGATATATGGGAATTATGATTCACGAATAACATTAGTACAAAAAACATTACTAAGGATTCTGTATGGTCTAGTACAAGAGGGGTTCTATGAAGGGGTGACACCATGAGTTACCACACTGGGTGACACCAACCCTGTGATGCCACTGTTAACTGCCTCACTATTTTTAAAAAATAGTTGTACTATTTTATACTCCTACCAGTAATATTGATAAAAGTTTCATTTCTGCTTTCAAGGACGTTACCACCCCCAGGATGAAGTTGGTCTACCCCCTCCCAATCTTTGTTTTTTTATAGATGGGCAGATGCCTAAATTTGAGGGAGGAGGGAGAAGAGAGGGCAGGGGAGGCGTGGGGCCACCACTTGAGTATGCTGAGTGACACAGTAGCCCCGTTTGAGAGCATAGCCAGGGCAAGCCGGTGGCATCTGTCCTTTCAGGCTATGGTGCAATGACCCCAAATTCTCACTTAGGCATTTGATTCAATAAGTGCTAAACTATGGAAAATACTGAAAGACCATCAAAAAGGGAAGTGGATCGGAAGGGCTCATTGTCACATACATGAATGACCCTTTGTGCTTGTCTTTTACAGGCTAGGAATCCTTATTCCACTTTCTGTTTTCAATATTTGTCAGAGAAATGTGCCTTGAGACTTCATCCGTTCCCCTCTCCCAGCCCTTCACCACACATCCCAGCCAAAGAGGAACCAGAAGTTCTGCTGTCAAAAGGGGAAGAGAAGATGAGGGTGACTATCTCCAGACAGTAAAAACTCACATAAAACTAACTTAAAAGTAACATCACAAATTCATATGTATATACATTTGATGAAATAACAGCAAACAGAACACAGATTTGTATGTACATGCACTGTGATTACAATTATGTAAGAACCATGCATATGGAGCAAAGAGAAAAAGTTGCTCCTTTAAAAAGCTGGAGGTGGAAATCTTCAGAGAGTGAGCTATGTTTGCCTTGCCAAACACTTTAACAGACCCTCATGGTTGTAGCAATCTAGAGTTTAGGGCTGCCTAGGTTAGAGTGTGTCTTAATTTCTTAGAGCTGCTATAACAAAAATACCAGAAGTGGGTGTCTTTAACAGAGAGAGATTTTTCTCACAGTTTAGGAGCCTGAATTCTGGGCACTGGCTCTAAGAGAAGGCTTTCTTTTTCTGTCAGCTCTGAGGGGGAGATCCTTGTCTCTTTTCAGCTTTTGTTCCTCAGTTCCTTGGCCATCTTCACATGGTATGGCATCTGTCTTCCCCCATCTATGCCTGCTTACTTCTCGGCCTAATCTGCTTTTTCATACCCCAAAACTCAGTGGTTTAAAACACACCCTACACTGACATGACCTCATTAACATAATAAAGAAGGTCTTATTCCATATGGGATTATATCAACAAGTATAGGGGTTATGATTTAAAACATATATTTTGGGGGGACACAATTCAATCCATAACAAAGTGAGATAATCCATATATCATTGCTCTCCAAAATAAAGACAGACAAATTTTTAATTTCTTGGAGCAAGCAAAGGGGTGGAGGGACAGGAATGGAGGGAAGCTGGTGGAGATAAAAGTGAGATCAGAGAAAGATGGATACAAGGATGGAAAGCTGGAGACTTCAGGAAAAAAAATGGACCATGAAAATATTCTAAGAACAACCACTCACGCAGAAGTGCAGAACAGAGCTAGGGAGAGAGAGCCCTCCCTTCAAAAAAAAGGAAGTCTGCAGAAAGCTGGTGGAGTCGATCTGGGATATCCAGGAGACTGAACTTTGAGTTACACCAACAAAGACTGGAAGAAAAAATAAAGAACTAAAAATAGCTGCTATATTATAGTAGTGAAATATTAGAGTAGTAGACTAAAGAAAGCTTTAAAATTTAATTTGTATTCTTTTAGTCATCTGTTCCTAGATCAATACGATAGTATTTTGATTAGGACAACTTTATAGAAATTTTTAACATCTAATATACTGTCTTAGGCTGAGTTCTCTAGAGAAGCAAAACTGGTAAGGCATATAAATATATAGAGAGATCAAGGAAATGGTTCACGCGGTTGTAGAGGCTAGAATGCCCCAAGTTGGTGGATCAGCATAGAGGCTTCTCCTGATTCACACAGCCGCAGGGGCTGGTGAACTCAAGATTGGCAGGTCAGAGAGCAGGCTGTTGCTCACAGGCTGAGATCAAAGAATCCCGAGATCGGCAGGCAAGACAGCAAGTAAGCTGCTGGCTCAAGTCCCAAGAACCGGAGGTCAGATGAACAGGAGCTAGCTGCAGGATCCACAGCAAGCAAAAGCCCACGAGCCTTGCCAGAATGTCCACTTATATTCGATGCAGGCCACATGCCCAAGGAAACTCTCTTTCAAGTGACTGGTTACTCACAGCAGATCCCATCATGGAGGTGATCACATTATACTAAATTTCATCATGGAAGTGATCACAACATCATACGACTGCCAAACTACATCATAACTGGCAAACCACTGAGAATCATGGTACCAGCCAAGCTGACACACATTAACCATCACATATACCGAGTTTTTTCTCACAATATTTTTCTTTCATGAATCTCTTGGGCATTTCTGACTTCTCAGGCTTTGATTCTTCCATACAGACTTTTAAATGATTATATCCAGTTCCCTCCAGTGTAACCTCCATACTAAATCACAGAATGAGTGGTACAGCAATCTCAGAAATAAATCTAAGCATATAATCCAAACTTAGAAGACAAAGTTGGTATTTTATTTCAGTAGAGAAAGTATGATTTACATGGCTGGTATAATTAGTTCTTCATCTGCAAGAAAACAAAACTGAACTCCCTGCTTCATGCTGTGTACAAAGAGGAAACTCCAAATGGACCAAAGATGCAAAAATTAAAAAATAATAAAATTACTCAAAGAAAATTTAGGAGACTATTTGTATAACCTTGTTGTGAAGATGAAGACTGTCTTAAACAAGGCAGGAAATAAAATACCCATAAAACATTCATGAATATTTCAACTAAAAAAATGAATGGAAAAATAAACTATAGAAAAATAATAAATACTTAGGAATAAATTTAGCAAAAGAAGTACAAAAGTTATACTCTGAAATCTACAAAACATTGTTGAAAGAAATTAAAGACCTAGATAAATGGAAAGACATCCCATGTTCATGGAATGGAACACTTTATATTGTTCAAATGGCAATAATCCCCAAATTAATCTGCAGATTCAGCTCAATCCCTATCAAAATTCCAGCTGGCTTCTTTGCAGAAATTGACAAGCTGATCCTAAAATTCACACGAAAATTCAAGGGACCTAGAATAGCCAAACCAATCTTGTAAAAGAAGAACAAACTGGGAGGACTCATACTTCCCAATTTCAAACTTTACTACAAAGTTACAATAATCAAGACAGTGTGGTGCTGGCATAGGGACGAACATATAAATAAATGAAACAGAATTTAGAGTCCAGGAAAAAGTCCTCACATCTATGGTCAACTGATTTTTAACAAAGGTGCCAATACCAATCACTGGGCAAAGAATAATTTTTTAAACAAATGATACTGGGACAACTAGATATCTACTTGCAAAAGAAGTTGGACCCCAAATTCACAACCTATACAAAAATTAACTCAAGGTGGATCAAAGACCTAAATCTAAAAATGCAAAATTCTTAGAAGAAAATATAGGTGAAATCTTTAAGATCTTGGATTAGGCAATGATTAATGATTCTTAGATATGATACCAAAAGCACGAGCAACCAAAGAAAAAAATAGATACATTGGCATCATCAAAATTAAAAACATCTGTGCTTCAAAGGCCACCATCATGAAAGTGAAAAGACAACACATAGAATGGGAGAAAATACTCACAAATCATATATCTGATAAGGGTCTAGTAGTGCGACAATATAAAGAACACTTACAATTCAGCCACAAAAAAACGAAGAACCCAATTAATAAATGAATAAAGAATCTTATGAGACATTTCTCCAGGGAAGACATACAAATAGCCAATAAACAAATGAAAAGAATCTTAACATTATTGGCCATCAAGAAAATGCAGATCAAAACTATAATGACATACCATTTCACAGCCACTAGAATAGCTGTAATCAAAAGGACAGATAATAAATGTTGTGGATATGGAGAAATGGGAACTTTCATAAACTCCTGATGGAAATGTAAAATGGTGCAGCTATTTTGGAAAACAGTCTGGCAGTTCCTCAAAAGGTTAAACACAGTTACCATATGACTCAGCAATTCCACTTTTGGTATATATCCAAGAGATCTGAAAATATATATCCACACAAAAACTTGTACATGAATATTCATAACAGCATTATTCATAATACCCAAAATGACCCAAATGTCCATCTAATTTGACAATTTCTGACAAAGTCTGACAAAATGTAAATATCACTAATATACAAATAACTCTTCAAAACAATAAGAAAAATACAAACAACCTAATAGAAATATGGGTAAAGGAGAGGAACAAAAATACACAGAAAGAGAAATATAAACAGCCAATAAACTTATGAAATGTTCATCCTCAAGGGTAGCACAAGAAATTCATACTGAAACAATTCACACTGAAACAATGAGATATTTTTGCCCATGAGATGGGCAAAGATGCAAAATGTTGCTAATATCCAGTACTGTGGAGTAATGGGCACTCTTGAGCGCCCTCAGTAAGGAACCATTTTAAATAATCAACTAGTCAATTGCACTTCACACCTTACTGTCTTGCTTGATTGACTGTATTCCCAAGTTAATGATATTTTATCACCAGCTACAGAAGATAACACCTGAATAAGGTGTGAAACAATACCAGTCAGAAGTTGTAGCATGTGGAAATCTGCTCATAGTGCTGGGTGATTGGAGTGATGCGTCTCTTTCTGTTTTCCAAATATTCCATAATGTGGTTTTCACAATTCAGGGAAAAAAAGCAGAAAATAAGTAAAGTTCTCATATTGTTTCCTAAGCATGCTGCTTGTTTTAGAAACTAATAATGCAGTTTGCATGCAACTTACGTGTCTGCCAAACGAATTTCAAACCTAAGCACTCTCCAACAGCATGAATTAACTAAGAACAAAATTCTCATTTCATAATAAAGCCTTTTGTTTTATTTTCTCCTTTACTTGCAAGTAGAGAAAGAGAAAGTATCAAAGAAAGTTTTAGGAGGGGATTTTGATCCATTAAAAGAAATACTGTCCAGAAAGGGAAACTCAAGTTCACCCGGTGCCTTTATTGTACAGAGTGGGAACTGTAAGCTAAGAGAGGCAAGACCTCAGAAAACAGAGAAAGTGTAAATGTGTACCAATTGCTGCTGGACTTTGTTATAGACCACCCAAAGGGATTTTTTTACCCTCTGTGGTTCAGCTCCTTCTCTGCTATCACACACCTTTCAGAAGACCCTTCTAGCACAAGCTAACCACTAGGTGGCACTATGCACTACAGGGCTGGGCTAGTTCTCTTAGTAAAATACCTCTAGCCTATCTAGAGGGCTTCAGTTTCCGTGGACAACTCCTTCTCAGACCTGCAAAATCATAATTCTTCTCCAAAATCCATAAGCTCAGGCAACATAAAGAGCAATTTAATTTTTTTCATAAAGGGAAGAATTTTAGTTTTCAGATTTTAACCCATTTCTGGAACTAGTCCATTCCCAATTTGTCACAACAAAACTCATCCAGCTTCTAGGAGCTTCTCAAAATGCCCAGTAGCAGGCAAGCTATGAGCTATACAGCTGAAGAAGGATAAGTAAGTAGAGTGTAGAGTACAGGGAAATGCTTCACTGAGACGCAAGAAAAAAATGAAAACTTCTGTAACAAACTATGCCAAACACCTTACCCCTTGCTGGACCTGTTTCTTGTGGACAATTTGGTGGCAGAGCAACAAACTGCTGTTGGAAGAAGTAGAATCCCCAGACATAACCCACCAGAGGCATGTCTTTGAGACTCTAATAAACATCAATTGAGTTATCAAGCCGTAGTTCCTTACCCTTTCATCTTCATGTCCCAGGCTCCAAGCAGCCCTCAGCTAGGAATCCCTTCATCTCCCGCAGGTCACACCGTCACCTCCCATCCAACTTCCACAGGAGTGACATCAGCAATGCTGTCATTAACTATGGTGCAATTCTGAAAAAATTCTTCCCGTTTGAGAAATAAAGACCAGAATAAGAATTTAGGAACCCTGAGCACACCAGCTCCCACGACCTAGAAACTGCCTGGATGAGGCTGTCTTTTCACCTTTTCACCTCTAGGAGAGGAGGTTCCTTGAGCAGGACCAGGAGAGGAAGACCCAGGACTTGGAGAAGGGCAAGCTGCATAGTGATGCCATGGAGAGCATCATACCCCTTGGCACACACTCCCACTTCTCTGTAGTCCCTGGATTCTCTGGCAAGTCCTTCAGCAGCCTGTCCTACCTGACTGAGAAGTTTCAGAATGCAAAGCCACTGGAAGGTTCTGCCATCCTTCACCACTGGCAGCAGGGACCCAGCCTCATCTCTGGCCCGGTGTGGTCACCAAGGGCTTCTGGAAGCTAGATGTTGACCTGAACAAAGTGCCCTATCTTAACAGTTTTGGAGATGACTACATGGATGATGACACGGGAAAAACAGCACAGGTGACAACATCTCTCTCCCGAGCTTCTTCCTGTGCCTAGCTTCCCCCATGCCACTTCAGCACCCAGAAACTTCTGATGAGAGATCCTGACCTCAAGTGCCCCAGATTTCAAGATGTTCTTGCTGTTGTCTCCTTATCCATTCTCTTGTAGGTTTATACCCTTATTTTCCCCATTAATTAAAGGTGTGTGCTTAGGTTTGAATCATAATCTTGTTACAGAATCTTTGATCAAAAATGTTCAGTAATGATGTTGGGCTCCATCCAGTTTTTAAGATCCCAGCCACCATACAGTGAACAGGAGGTAGAATAGAAACACTAACAATAATATTAGGCCAATTGTCTGAAATAACCAATGAAAGCATGACCCTAAGGTCTTTGAACCAAGGAAACAAATCTCACTAGGTGTTTGTCTCTATATAAGCAGCATCGAACTGCTTTTCTCGTGCCTCAACAGCAAATAATATTCTGCAAAACCTCAGATTGTATGCTAATATAAAACACAGCAACATTTATCTATTAAGGCACAAACTTTTTCTTGAGAGACTAACAGGAAATCTAGTGCTATTCTATTTTATCAAATCATAGCTTGAACTTCAGACACTTCTCTGGTTATGCTATTTACAACTTTGCTACGTTTACCAACAGGAACTTCTAGTTCAAGAGTTACAATACCTAAACCCATTAGTTACATAATTTAGAAGAAAGGAAGAAAATGGTTTCTTATATCTAGAAAGTAGGACCTTTAAACATTTATTATTTCCAGAAAGTAAGACCTTAAAACATCAGCGATATTCCCACGTAAAATCCATAGTATCCTTTGGTTTACTCAGTCTTACGTAGTTAATTTCTGTTCCACATAATCTGGATCAGCTGCAGTCTGTGAACCCATCAGCTTCTGCATAAGAGTTCTGGAAATCTTGATTCAGTCTAGTCACAGTCCTTTTTCACAAGTCCAATATAATCCAGCTTTTTGTTGAGACGTTTTGGTCAAACATTTTCAGCAAATCAGCAAAGTAAAAACTTATCTGCAGATGACAAATATTAACATGGCCATGATTAATTTGTAAACATAATACTCTAAAAGTGAAAGATCTGATAGAAATTAATTACAAGCATAACATAAAGGCCAAATAAAATCAGTTAAAAAAAACTTTGGACAAAAATATTTCTAAATACAATCATTAACCGTATTTTCAAAGAGCTTTAGATATAATACATAATAATCTTGAGAATCTTGAGACAGCATATAGTCAGGATACACTAAGAATATCGAGATTATTAAATCTCTAAATACCTGAATAGTAATTAAAAAAAAAAAAACTTCGTAAGTAAATGATGTAAATTCCCCAAACCATTGGCTTTGATATGCTAGATATAAAAAATAAATTTGCAACAAGTTAGAAATTAAAAATAATAAAATTATGACATAATATTATGCATTTGTTGTCTAGTATTAGGTAAAAACATAAAAGGAAATATAAACATATAAATATTAACCCAAAGAGACTCAGGTGTTTCTCTTGATTTTGGCAACAGTTCCATGTAATTTATAACACATTACATAAATCTCTTTTTAGCACATTTCCTTCATAAATTTTTTTTTTTTTTGTAGCTTTCTATGAAGCTTCAAAGTTGTCAGGAGTTTATTATAGATTACCATGAAACAATACTTAAGTTATTTAACGAAAGATCTTAAAGGTAAAAACCTTAGCTTTTTTTTTTTTAAAGCCATGTGACCTCGTTTTTGACTCAGGAATCTTATCCTGATGAGAGACCGAACCTTTGCCTTTGAGGCAGATTACATAAATAAATTAAACTTTCAACTTAGAAATCAAAGAAAATATTTTATTATTTTAACTGCGAGAAATCTAATTTTGTTTTATATGCTATTTAACATTTATCTCCTAAAAATCTCATAAATTAAACCATTAAACTTTAGTCAGACATAAAACGTTTGACCATTATCAAATAAATTTCTTTTTAACAAACCTCTTATACGTTGTCTTTGTTGCATATCTATTATAGTGCATCACTTTAAATGGCAAAGAAGCCCTGGTGGCACAGCGGTTAAAGTGCTTGGCTGCTAACCAAAAGGTTGGTGGTTGGAACCCACCAGCTGCTCTGCGGCAGAAATATGTGGCAGTCTGCTTCCATAAAGATTACAGCCTTGGAAACCCTATGGGCAGTTGAACTCTGTCCTATAGGGTCACTATGAGTTGGAATCGACTTGAGGGCAGTGGGTTTGGTTTGGAAACCCTGGTGGCATAGTGGTTAAGAGCTACAGCTGCTAACCAAAAGGTCGGCAGTTT
Organism: Trichechus manatus latirostris; assembly: GCF_000243295.1. Taxonomy (NCBI): domain Eukaryota; kingdom Metazoa; phylum Chordata; class Mammalia; order Sirenia; family Trichechidae; genus Trichechus; species Trichechus manatus. The sequence goes on from NW_004443943.1 coordinate 23,594,108, forward strand.
GAATCCACCAGGTGCTCTTTGGAAACCCTATGGGGCAGTTCTACTATGTCCTATAGGGTCACTATGAGTCAGAGTCGACTTGACGGCAATAGTTTATTTTTTTTTAATGGCAAAAATGAGCACACTCATTAGCATCCATATATATATATATATCCATTCTCTTGTGGCATAAAAAACAAAAGTATATAAACTTAAATTATGATGACTATCTATTAACTCAATTTGATACCAGTAAGTAAACTAAAAGGTCTTGGAAATTATTTTAAGGCAGTATACCATAAAACATAACTGTTGAAATAAAGTTCATTTAAATAGTCCAAGTTTTCATTCAACTTTTACTATTTTCCCCAATCTAATTTTAGTCCTTAAAGATTTTATCAGCTGGCTTTGGAAATTACAAAGTCTCTGTTCAACCAATCAATTTATTGATATGGATATAACCTTAAGTCTCTGGCTAGGGTTGGAAACATTTTTCCCAGGCCATTTCAGGTGTCACGTTGTGATTCCTATTTTTTGGTTTCTTAGAGTTCCCCTCTAACAGAGAGAACTTATTTACAGTTCTATGATTGGGACCCACCCAATTTCTGATAACTGTAGCAAAGCAGCTATTTTTTCGTACTTTCTTTTTGCCTTAAAAAAAGGTCTCCACCTAGTTGGAAGGTGTCTTTCAAAATCTTCCCTGGAGCTATATGACCTCCAAGACTGGGGGCTGGGGAGGCTTGATCCTGCCCCACCCTTCTCTCTTTTGACTCATGGTCAAAGACAAGATTAGGTCATTTCAATTCATTTATATCTGTTTAAATTGACCTAGGCATTTTGAAGGGTAAAAGATAACTAATTTATTTCCCTTTTACTATTTTCTTGTTAAGCAGTTTTGCTTTCTCTTTATCTACCTAATCTTTTATCTACCCAGTAAATACCAAAGCCCTTTAGCAATTTTTTTCTAGGCTTAGCCTATGCCTCCTTTTTCATACTCTGGAACTGCTAGTTTTACTTTAAGACAAAATTATCCCTTTTCTTAAATAAAACACATTTCATATAATATCTAGCTTAAGTTACTTAGAAAGGTTTCATCTTTAAGACTGATGTAGTATAGAACATAAAGATCTTAGTGTACTTTTCAAACAGACCAATTGGTATCAAATTTTCTCTAGCTACTAAAAGTCTAAATCATAAGACAGATGCAGTTTTTCTTGGATGAGGAAAGAATTGAGGTTCTAAGACAGCCTTACAAAACCAACAACTGTCAGCCATAGCCTGCAACCTGATACAACACAGAAACTAAGACACAATGCTCTAAGCCAGAAGCAAGCTCTTAGAACAAGACAGAAAGACCACATAAACTCAACAGACAGTACTGCACAAAGCAAGGATATGGAGATCCTAGTTTCTTAAAGTGTATATGGCAATTTTTGGTAAGACTGACTCAATTCAACGGATAAAGCATGTTCTGGATAAAACATGTTCTAGCTAAAATTTACTAACTTGCCAGAGCCTCAGATGGAGGAATATGAGACCTTTTGACAAAACCTGAGCATCAAGCAAAAATTCCCCTAAGAGGAAAGAAAGGATAACACAAACGGAAGCTCATTTTCCCAAAGTGGTCACTGAAATTCCAAATTACTTCTAGTATATTCAGTTTATAGCGTTTTTAAACATGAACCCCAAACCAGTGTCTTGGTACATTTATCAGAGCTGTTAAGCCCTAAGTTTGAAGCTTTTGGTTTCCTTCTTT
>NW_004443943.1:23595942-23598118 GCF_000243295.1 Trichechus manatus latirostris
GCTTTAGGTGAAAGTTTACAGCTCAAGTTAATTTCTCATATAAAAATTTATACACATATTGTTATGTGATATTAGTTACAATCCCTATAATGTGACAGCATACTTCTCCTTTCCAACTCGGGTTTCCTGTGTTCATCCAACCAGCTCCTGTCCATTCCTGCCTTCTCATCCTGCCTCCGGACAGGAGCCGCCCATTTGGTCTCATGTATGTGCTTGAACTAAGAAGCATACTCTTCATGTGTGTTATTTTATGTTTTATATTCCAGTCTAATCTTTGCCTGAAGGAAGAGTGGGCTTCAGGAATTGTTTTAAATTCTGGGTTAACAGAGCATCCGGGGGCCATGTCTTCGAGGGTTCCTCCAGTCTCGGTCACACCATTATGTCTGCTCTTTTTACATGAATTTGAGTTCTGCTCCACACTTTTCTCATACTCCATCAGGGACTGTCTGTTGGGTTCCCTGTCAGAGTGGTCATTGGTGGTAGCAAGGCACCATCTAGTTCTTCTGGTCTCAGGCTGATGGAGTCTCTGGTTTATGTGGCCCTTTTGTCTCTTGGGCTAATATTTTCCTTATGTCTTTGGTGTTCTTCATTCTCCTTTGCTCCACATGGGTTGGGACCAATTGATGCATCTTAGATGGCCACTCACAAACTTTTAAGACCCCAGATGCCACTCACCAAAGTGGGATATAGAACACTTTCTTAATAAACTCTGTCAATGCCAATTGACCTAGATGTCCCCTGAAACCATGGTCCCCAGACCCCAGCCCCTGCTACTCTGTGCCTTGAAGTGTTTGGTTCTGTTCAGGAAATTTCTTAGCTTTTGGTTTAGTCCAGTTGTGCTGACTTCCCCTGTATTGTGTGTTGTCCTTCCTCTCACCTAACATGATTCTTGTCTACTATCTAGTTAGTGAATTCCCCTCTGCCTCCCTCCCTGCACCCTCGTAACCATCAAAGAATGTTTTCTTCTGTGTTTCAACCTTTTCTTGAGTTCTTATAATAGTGGTCTCATACAATATTTGTCCTTCTGCGACTGACTAATTTCACTCAGCATAATGCCTTCCAGATTCATCCATGTTGTGAGATGTTTCATGGATTCATCATTGTTCTTTATCGTTGCGTAGTATTCCATTGTGTGTATGTACCATAATTTGTTTATCCATTCATCTGTTGATGGGCACCTAGATTGTTTCCATGTTTTTGCTGTTGTGAACAGTGCTGCAATGAACATGGGTGTGCACATATCTATTCGTGTGACAGTTCTTATTTCTCTAGGATATAGTCCAAAGAGTAAGATTGCTGGGTTTCCTTCTTTTTGAACTTAATTCATTCTGCTGGCTAGAGACCTAGTTTCTTATTTAAGACCTTAAATATACTAGTTCCTCCAGATGGAAAGTACTTTAAAGTAACTACTGATGATTTTAACATTGTGATTCTTTATTGAGAAACTGTATCATAAGACAGGTATAGAGCTACTACTTCTCCTGCAAATTTCATAAAATAGGCCAGGAGCTACCACCTCCCCCTGCGAATCTGGCAAAACAGAGCACTATTTTCAAGATTTTATGAGTCACAAAAAAGAACTCTAACAAGGAACGCTGCCGGGTTTGGGCAGTGTTTTGCTTGGACTGGTCAACCTATGCCCAAATTTTGTGGCTTATAGTGGCCCAAAGCTCTTTGAAAATAGAATTATCTCTTTAATGTTTCAAACGCCTGAATCCAGACATGAAACTGCAGTTCACCAAAAGAGTTACTAGATATCATTCTTAACCAAACAATCAAGCAAAAATCTAAGAAAGATTCTCCTTAATCAATCAGTTTTTTAAATAAATATGCCAAACAAAACTTAAGCAAATATGAGAAAGAGAACAAATAAGAATAAGCAAATGCTCATTTTCCAGGAGCACTCACCCTGTCGGTGTCAAAGGGACGTGGAGTGAGAATGCTTGAGTCCAGAAGATAGGACCTCTCTCTTTTTTTTTTTTGAATTTGTTTTTATTGAACTTTAGATGAAGGTTTACAGAACAAACAGTTTCTCATTAAACAATTAGTACACATATTGTTTTATGACAATGGTTAACAACCCCACAACATGTCAGCACTGTCCCTTCTCAACCTTGGGTTCCCTATTACCAGCTTTCCTGTCCCCTCCTGCCTTCTAGTCCTTGTCCCTGGACTG
>NW_004443943.1:23598218-23606056 GCF_000243295.1 Trichechus manatus latirostris
GCACTGTCCCTTCTCAACCTTGGGTTCCCTATTACCAGCTTTCCTGTCCCCTCCTGCCTTCTAGTCCTTGTCCCTGGACTGCTGTGCCCCATTAGTCTCATTTTGTTTTACGGGGCTGTCTAATCTTTGGCTGGATGGTGAACTTTGGGAGTGACTTCATTACTGAGCTAAGAGGGTGTCCAAGGGCCATACTCTCAGGGTTTCTACATTTGTTCTACATTTTTCTCCAGCTCTTTCCATGACCCTCTGTTGTGATCCCAGTCAGAGCAGTCAGTGGTGGCAGCCAGGCACCATCGAGTTGTACTGGACTCAGTCTGGTAGATGCCGTGGTAGTGGTTGTCCATTAGTTCTTTGGACTAATCTTTCCCTTGTATCTTGTTTTCTTCATTCTCCCTTGCTGCCAAAGGGTGAGATCAGTGGAGTATCTTAGACGGCTGCTCACAAGCTTTTAAGACCCCAGATGCTACTCACCGAGGTAGAATGTAGAACATTTTCTTTATAAACTGTGTTATGCCAATTGAGCTAGATGTTCCCTGGGACCATGGTCCCCACAGCCCTCTGCCAAGAAATTCAGTCCCTCAGGGAGTTTGGACGTGAAGATAGGACCTCTCTTTGCCAGCTTCTGTTCTGCAGTCCAGGTTTCCTCGAAGTTGACTGGATTCCTGGCTTCAGAAATCCTTGATGACTACGCCATTAACTGTTCTAGGGTAAAAACATCACGAAGTTTAGTAAAGCAAAAAGAAAGCTTTATTTGACATACACTCAAAGAGGCAAAAGTGGGAAATGGACAAGCATGCTGCTAGAGCCATGTCTCCCCAAGTCCAAGGAATATTACAGAATGGGCAAGAATGGGAAAACAGACAAGCATGCTGCTACAGCCATGTCTGCCCAAGTCCAAGGAATATTACAGATTAAGTAAAAGCGGGAAAATGGATAAGCATGTTGCTAGAGCCAAATCTGCCTGACTCCAAAGAATATTACAGAACAGACAAGAATGGGAAAATGGATAAGCATGCTGCTAGAGTCATGTCTGCCCGAGTCCGAGGAACATTACAGAATGACCAGTATACATTAACATTATAAAATGGGCAAAACCTTTGAAAGCTTCACCTTTTCACAGATTGTCTAGAAACTGCTAAATTTCCGTAATCCTACATTTTGAATTTTTTTTTTAAACAATCATTGTTACAAGTTTCAGTAATGACAATCAGGAGAGTCTTCATTGGTCCAATAAATCTTACTACTCAGTAAATACTAATAGAAAAAAAAAAAGAGTGGAAAGTATGTAGGTCTTTTGTGCTGTGTTATTAGCTTATGTGAAAAGTTCCCAAGAAGATGTTTTCCAAGATTGACTTAGCTATTGTCTTTATACCTCAGGGTGCAGTTGATGTGTCCTTGTGAGTCCAGCTCCAGCTGGGTCACATTTTAGGACAGGGAATAATGGCTCCAATATTATCTCCTAAATCAAGTGTATAAGACAATAGAAGATAAGTTTTATTATGCCTAATACTATCAGGATGCAGACTAAGAATATTACTATTCCTTGCAATAATGATCTAGCCCATGTACTTATTCCTGATGGTAACCAATCAGATAAATCTGGTGTTTGTAGGGGTATTATAGTGTGTAACCAAGTAACTTGCTGCCTAACTCTATGTGTATCTCCTACTTCTCCTGTGTTATTTATCCAAATGCAACAAGAGGTATTTGCTACAGCATGGACTCCACCTTCTTGGGCTAATAAAAAATCTAAGGTATCTAATGCCACCTTGGCTAACGAGGTCAGAGATCACTGTTGTGTTTCCATCCCATTAGCAACTTCATCTGATATTTCTCCCATAGTGATTGATAAATTTCTTAAATATTTTTCTAATTCATCTATAACATAAGTAGGAATTAAAGCTCTTAGAAATGACCAACCTCACCCTGAGGGCTGGACCAATGGGTTTTCTTCTGACTCGTGTTTTACAATGTGTAACAATTCAATATTACCTTTCCAATATTTACTAGCATCATTACTATGAATATCTAAAGGCAATCTTAAAGTTCCCAAAGTGTGTTGCCCATGCATTTGCCAGGAATCTAAACAAGAGTTTGCCTATGTAATTTTACTGTCAGTTAGAAAGGGATCATCTACGCTAGTATAGTTGGATCCACCACACAAAAACATGTCAATAAGGAGCACACAAAGTTTGTCTAGAGAAAACAGAAGGTATAGAACAATTTACGTGGGACAACCAAGTTTCCATTAGAGAATACATGATTAGCAAGGTAATGCAGGATGGACCCCTTCTGTTGGAGGTCTTTGTTAATCTATTTAAAACATACTAAGTGTTCTTCCTGAGGGCAAGCTGCCCCTCCCTGGTTTACCTACCAACAGTCATGGGTCACTATCTCTGAAGCAGAAGTGGAGCCTAAGACAAAATGGAATCTGAGCCAGATCCTGTGTTAGCCATTTTAGTTAGGCCAAGTGCCTGTTTTAAGGTGTCTCCACCTATTCCCTTCTTCCAATCATGAATTTTCATACAAATTTTTTTATCACTATTACAAGTGTGTCTTCTTCCGCTCAGACACTCTGATTCTGTGATTTTAAATTAGGGTAAGTGCAGGGCAAGGACATATTGGAGGAACTACTTGGTTTCCCAAAAGGCTGATTCAAGGCATGAGGTCAATCTCCTCTGAGAATCCGGTTTCTTCAAGATACACAATTTTCTGCATAGTAAGGTAATGACAGTTTGATTACAAACATTAGACAGGTATTTCATACACCACTGTCTTGAAGACTAAACTACTGATTTTCCTTAAACATAGCTTCCAGTCTGATCTTTGGAGTTAGTTTCCCAAAACAGACTAAATTCTTCAAAACAGCTCAAGGCCTAGAGCAAAATGGTCTTCCTAGTTTATCTGGACCATTGTTTGACTCAAAAGTGGCTTCAGGAACCAGTTTTTTTAATCAAAGCTCAAGGTTCAAATGGACACCCAAGGGCAATGGCCTGTGTGGGTTACCCCAACCTCCACGAAAGCCAGAAATCTGGATTCCAGGAGAATTATAACTCTTTCATCACCCCCTGCTTTTGATCATGGTCCTGCTATGGGATCTTTGAGCAAAAACGTTCAAAAATGGTAGTTGGAAACTCTCTGGTTTTTAACATCCCAGACACCATACGGAGGTAGAATAGAAACACTAACAATAATATTAGGCCAAGTGTCTGAAATAACCAATGAAACCAGGACCCTACGGTCTTTGAACCAAGGAAACAAATCTCACGAGGTGTTTGTCTATACATAAGCAGCTTCAGTAACTCCTTTCATGGGCCTCAGCAGCAACTGCATTCTGCAGAACCTCAGATTGCATATTAATATAAACACAGTGACATTTATCTATTAAGGTACAAACTGTTCCTTGGGGGGCTAACAGGAAATCTAACGCCATTCTATTTTGCAAAATCATAGCTTGAACTTCAGACACTTTTCTCGTTAAGATATTTGCAACTTTGTTAAGTTTACCAGTCCATAAAAACCCACTGCTGCTGAGTCAATTCTGACTCATAGTGACCCTATAAGATAGAGTAGAACTGCCCCATATGGTTTCCAAGGCTGTAAATCTTTATGGGAACAGACTGCCACATCTTTCTTTCACAGAGCAGCTGGTGGGTTCAAACCACTGACATTTCAGTTAGCAGCCAAGCACTTAACCATTGTGCCACCAGGGTTCTGTGTTTACCAACAGGAACTTCTAATTCAAGAGTTACAATATCTAAATTCATTAGTTGGATAATTTAGGAGAAAGGAGGAAAATGGTTTCTTATACCCAGGAAGTAGGACCTTAAAACTTGGGCAATATTCCCACATAAAACTCATAGTAACCCTTCAGTTTACTCAGTCATATGTAGTTAATTTCAGTTTCATGTGATTCTGGATCAGCTGCAGTCTGTGAATCCATCAGCTTCTACATAAGAGTTCTGGAAATCTTGATTCAGTCTAGTCACAGTTCTTTTCACAAGTCCAATATAGTGCATCTTTTTGCTGAGATATCTTGGTCAAATGTTTTTAAGAAAATCAGCAAAGTAAAAACTTATCTGCAGATGACAAATCTTAATACGGCCATGATCAATTTATAAAAATAATATCTTAAAGTGAAAGACCTGATAGAAATTAATTACAAAGGAAATGTAAAGTCAAAATACCAACAGTTAAAAAAAGCTTTTCATAAAAATATCTCTAAATATAAAGATGAACTTTATTTACAAAGAGCTTCAGATATAATATATAATAATATTGAGACATAATATCATATAGTCAGGATATACTAAGAATATACCTGAACAGTAATTAAAAAAAAAAAAAACTTCATGGGTAAACAATGTGAATTCCCCAGTCAAACCATTGGCTTGGATGATGCTACGTTCAAAATAAATAAATAAATAAAGTTGCCACCAAGTTAGTAACTAAAAACAATAATAAAATTATGACATAGTATTATGGGTTTATTGTCTAATATTAGGCAAAAACGTAAAAGGAAATACTAACAAATTTCAACCAAAAAAGAATCAAGCAATTCCCTTGATTTTGACAAAACGTTCCGTGCAATTTATAACATATTAGATAAATCTTTTTAGCACTTTTCCTTTATAAAATTTTTTGTGGCTTTCCATGAAGTTTCAAAGTTGTCAAGAGTTTATTAAAGGTCACCAAGGAACAATACTTAAGTTATTTAACCAAAGATTTTAAAGATAAATACCATAGGTTTTTTTAAAAGCCACACCACTTGGTTTTCACCTCAGGAATGTTATTCCAATGAGAAGCTGAACCTTTGCTTTTGAGGCGAATTACACAAAGAATAAATTAACCCTTCAACCCAGTAATTAAAGAAAATTTTGTTATTTTTAACAGGGAGAAACCCAATTCTTTGTTTTATATGCTATTTAACATTAAAGCTTCTAAAAATCTCATAAATTAAACCATTAAACTTTAGCAAGACAGATAAAACTTTTGACCATATCAAATAAATTTCTTTTTGATAAACCTCTTAAACATTGTCTTTGTTGCATATTTCTTCTAGTAAATCCCTTTAAATGGCAAAAATGAACACACTCATTAGCAGACCCAAATATGTATATGTATCCTTTCTCTGTGGCTTAAAAAGCAAAAGCATATAAACTTAAAGTATGATGCATATCTAGTAACTCAATTTAATATAGTAAGTTACCTGAAAGGTCTTGGAAATTATTTTAAGCCTGTATACCATAAAACATAACTACTGTTGAAATAAACTTTGTTTAAATATTCTAAGTTTTTATCTAACTTTTACCATTTCCATATTTTTTCCAGTCTAATTTTAGCCCTTTAAGATTTTAAAGATTTTATCAACTGGCTTTGGAAATCACAAAGTCTCTGCTCAAAGAACCAATTCATTGATGTGGATATAACAAGTCTCTGGCTAGGTGGAAACATTTCCCTAGGCCATTTCAGGTGTGTCTCATTGTGCTGTCTATCTTTTGGCTTCTTAGAAATCCTCTACAATAGAGAGAACTTATTTACAGTTCTTTTATGATGGGGATCCACCCAATTTCTGATAAGTATAGTAAGGTGATCCAACAGAATGCAGAAATTATGGAACAGTATCACTGATATCACACACAAGTAAAATTTTGCTGAATATCATTCAAAAGTGGTTGGAGCAGTACATCCACAGGGAACTGCCAGAAGTTCCAGCCAGATTCAGAAGAGCACATGGAAGGAGGGATATCACTGCTGATGTGAGATGGATCTTGGCTGAAAGCAGAGAATACCAGAAAGGTGTTTACTTGTGTTTTATTGACTATGCAAAGGCATTCGACTGTATGGATCATAACAAATTATGGATAACATAGCAAAGGTAGGAATTTCAGGACACTTAATTGTGCTCATGAGGAACCTGTACATAGACCAAGAGGCAGTCATTCAAACAGAACAAGGGGATACTGACTGGCTTAAAGTCAGGAAATGTATGCACTATGGTTGTACCCTTTCACCATACTTATTCAATCTGTATGCTGAGCAAATAATCTGAGAAGCTGGACTATATGAACAAGAATGTGGCATCAAGATTGGAGGAAGACTCATTAATAATCTTGATATGCAGATGACACAACCTTGCTTGCTGAAAGTGAAGAGGATTTGAAGTACTTACTGATAAAGATCAAAGACACAGCCTTCAGTATGCATAGCATCTCAACATAAAGAAAACAAAAATCCTCACAACTGGACCAATAAGCAACATCATGATAAACGAAGATGATATTGAAGTTGTCAAGGATTTCATTTTACTTGGGTCCACAACCAACACCCACAGAAGCAGCAGTCAAAATATCAAACAACACAATGCATTGGGCAAAGCAGCTGCAAAAGATCTCTTTAAAGTGTTAAAAAACAAAGATGTCACTTTGGGGACTAATGTGCATCTGACCCAAGCCAAGATATTTTCAATCACCTCATGTATGCAATAGCTGGACAACCAATAAGGAAGACAGAAAAAGAATTCACGCCTTTGAATTATGGTGTTTGGGAAGAATATCAACTATACCATGGACTGCCAGAAGAACAAACAGACCTGTTTTGAAAGAAGTACAGCCAGAATGCTCCTTGGAAGCGAGGATGGAGAGACTTCATCTCAAGTACTTTGGACATTTCATCAGGAGGGACCAGACCCTGGAGAAGGACATAATGCTTGGTAAAGTACAGGGTCAGTGAAAAAGAGGAAGACCCTCAAGGAGATGGATTGACACAGTGGCTGCAACAATAGGCTCAAGCATAACAACAATTGTGAGCATGGCACAGGACCAGGCAGTGTCTTGTTCTGTGGTGCGTAGGGGCGCTGAGTCAGAACTGACTTGATGGCACCCAACAACAACATTGTTGCAGCCACTGTGTCAATCCATCTCCTTGAGGGTCTTCCTCTTTTTCACTGGCCCTCTGCTTTACCAAACATAATGTCCTTCTCCAGGGAGTGATCCCTCCTGACAACACGTTCAAAGTATGTAAGACATAGTCTCGCCATCCTTCCTCCTAAGGAGCATTCTGGTTGTACTTCTTTCAAGACAGATTTGTTCGTTCTTTGGCAGTCCATGGTATATTCAATATTCTTTGCCAACGCCACAATTCAAAGGTGTCAATTCTTCTTTGGTCTTCCTTATTCATTGTCCAGCTTTTGCATGCATATGATGCAACTGAAAATACCATGGCTTGGGTCAGGCTCATCTTAGTCTTCAAGGTGATATCTTTGCCTTTCAACACTTTAAAGAGGTCTTTTGCAGCAGATTTGCCCAATGCAATGCATCTTTTGATATCCTGACTGCTGCTTCCACGGGTGTTGATTGTGGAGCCAAGTAAAATGAAATCCTTGACAACATCAATCTTTTCTCCGTTTATCATGATGTTGCTTACTGGTCCAGTTGTGAGGATTTTTGCTTTCTTTATGTTGAGGTGTAATCCATACTGAAGGCTGTGGTTTTTGACCTTCACCAGTAAGTGCTTCAAGTCCTCTTCACTTTCAGCAAGCAAGGTTGTTTCATCTGAATATCATAGGTTGTTCATGAGTCTTCCTCCAATCCTGATGCCCCTTTCTTCTTCATATAGTCCAGCTTTTTGGATTATTTGCTCAGCATACCGATTGAATAGGTATGGTGAAAGGACGCAACCCTGAAGCACACCTTTCCTGACTTTAAACCACGCAGTATCCCCTCGTTCTGTCCAAACAACTGTCTCTTGATCTCTGTACAGGTTCCTCATGAGCACAATTAAGTGTTCTGGAATTCCCATTCTTCACAATGTTATCCATAATATGTTATGATCCACAC
>NW_004443943.1:23608204-23624714 GCF_000243295.1 Trichechus manatus latirostris
TTTATCTGGAAATGCCCTAATTTCACCATCATATTTGAGAGAGTTTTGCTGGATATATAATTCTTGGCTGGCAATTTTTTTCCTTCAAGGCTTTTTATATGTCATCCCATTGCTTTCTTTCCTGCATGGTTTCTGCTGAGTAGTCCAAGCTTATTCATATTGACTCTCCTTTGTAGATAACTTTTCATTTATCCCTAGCAGCTCTGAAAACTCTCTCTTTATCTTTGGTTTTGGCCAAGTTTGATTATAATATGTCTTGGTGACTTTCTTTTGGGATCTACCTTATGTGGGGTTCGATAAGCAACTTGGATAGATACCTTCTCGTCTTTCACGGCATCAGGAAAGTGTTCTGCCAACAAATCTTCAGCAATTCTCTGTATTTTCTGTTATTCCCTCTGTCCTGGTACTCCAGTCACTCGTAGGTTATTTCTCTTGATAGAATCCCACATAATTCTTAGGGTTTCTTCATTTTTTTTAAATCCTTTTATTTGATTTTTCCTCAAATAAGTTAGTGTAAGTGCTTTATCTTCAATCTCACTAATTCTGACTTCCATTGCCTCAATTCTGCTCCTGTGATTTTCTACTGATTTGTCTAATTCTGAAATTTTATTGTTAATCTTCTGCATTTCTGATTGCTGTCTCTCTATGGATTCTTGCAGCCTGTTAAATCTGTCATTATGCTCTTCTCTAATCTTCTTAATTTCCTCTATTGAATGTTCTGCATTCTGATTAATTTCCTTCCTGATCTCTTTAATAGTTCTGTATATTAATCTTTTGTATTCTGCCTCTGGTAATTCTAAGAAAATTTCTTCCTCCAGAAAATTTCTAGATTCTTTATTTTGGGAGCTTGCTGAAGCCATCATGGTCTGCCTCTTTATGTGATTTGATATTGACTGTTGTCTCCGAGCCATCAATAAGTTATTATATTTATTTATGTTTGCTTACTGTGTCGTAGCTTCTTGTTTTGTTTTGTTCTGATATGCCCCAATAGGCTGCTCGTGTGAGCTAGCACAGTTTCCAGGACCCCTGAAGCTCCAATGTCCTGCACCAGGTGGCCAGACCTGCCACTAAGTATGTGAGCCCAGGAGTCCACCAACTGCTCCTGTATGGATTCAGCTCAGTTCTCCAGGTGGTCAGCCACCAAGTGTGTGTGGCAGGCTCTCAACTACAGTTCTAGACAGGCATGAGTGATTGGTGTAGGCACAGGTATCCAGCTGCAGCAGGGGGACACAGGCTGAGCAAGGTGAGCAAGGCAGGGGGCTGACAGCCACCCCTGAGTGTCCAGGAAGAAAGTGTGTCCCTGTTCCCTAGAGTCAGTAGATGGGTGGGTTTTGCAGCTGGACTATGAGCACCCAATGCTGTTGGCTTTAAGGACTGGAGTGCACCCCTTATTCTTCGGCCTAAGTCGCAGGTGGCTAGGTGGCATGGGTGGAGCCACCACTACTCAGGCCCCTGATGTGGGTGGGTGAAGACCCTGCTTAATGGGCAGATGAGTGTCAAAATGTCACAAACCTGCCACTTCACAGCTGAAACAGCTGAAGTTAGATTTCAGGTATATACCCTGTTGTACTGTGGTAATGAGGGCCTATGCTGTTGAAATGGTCCCATACAAGTCTATGCAGGGGGAAGGGCACTCACTCAAAGTCTGTGGATCCCTTATGCCTTTGCCTAGGCAAAGGAGCTATGCCTACCCTGAATTCCTGGCTTAGGGGAGCCAGCAGATTATTTTTTCCCTTGTTTGTTAATTTGTTCACTCTATAAGGCCAGAAGAATGGCTCAGGGAATGTGATGGGTCCTACTTCTGGCCCAGGGGACTTGGCAATTGCTGATGCCGGTCCCAGACCCAGTGCAGAGCAGGGAGAAGGGAGGTAAATGGGAGAGAGACTTTTCCCTAAGCGGTGGCCAGATGCAAGTACTTATCTTTCGCCAATCAAGGGCTGCTTCTCACTGGTTCTGGATGGCCAAATAGACTCTCTGCCATTGGGTCTCTCCCAAAGTGGAAAACACCTGCCGAGCGCCACTGCTTGCCTGCCTCACCAGGCACCATGAGCTGATCAGGCCTGAAGGACGCAGGCTCTCGCTGGGTCAGGTCTGGCAACTCCTCACTGCTTCCGAACTGTCTCTCCCTCCCCCCGCCACTCAGTCCACTTCCTCAACTTTGCCTTTGTTGTTCAGGGCTCCTAGATTGTCATATATAATCAATTCACTTGTTTTTTTGGGTCTTTGTTGTAAGAGGGACCACCGGAAGTGTCTGACTACTCTGCCATCTTGGCCCGCCCCTTAAGTGACTCTCTTCTGAGATATAAAAGAGAGAAGTGAGCAGAGTGATGGGGGATCTCATTACCACCAAGCAAGAAGAAACCAGGAGCATGCATTCTTTGGACCTGGGATCCCTGCACTGAAAAGCTTCTAGACCAGGGGAAGATTGATGACAAGGACCTTCCCCCAGAGCCAGTAGAGAGAGAGAAAGCCTTCCCCTGGAGCTGGCACCCTGAATTTGGACTTCTAGTCTGCTAGACTGTGAAAGAATAAATTTCTCCTTGTTAAAGCCATCCACTTCTGGTATTTCTGTTATAGCAGCACTAGATGACTAAGACAGATAGCTTCTGGGGTTAATCTAGTTAATCTATTGATCTAGGGAAGGGTGACAGTTATGAGTAGTGGTGTATGGGGGAGAAAGAGTTGTGGAGAGGGTGTGTGGATGAGGTTGGGTTATTGACATACGATGGCCCAAACTTCTCAGGTCATTTGGTAGCTGAGGTCTGATTATCCTATACCACTTCTACAGCTTTGGCTCTAATCTTTGCCACATGACCTTGTCACTAAGGGCCAAAGAAAAATCTAGAGGATTAGGTCATTCCTCTGGTCATCTGCTATTCCGTTGACTTTGAAAGAAAAGCCTAGAACCTTGGCATTCCAGAATTGTTTTTCCCTCAGAAATTCGTTTATTCATTTGTTCATTCAACAAATGTGTGTTGAGTGCCTATTATATACCAGATACCAAGGTAAGAACAAAACACCGGGCAAGACAAACATGGTTTTTACCTTCATGTGGTGTTGTGGGGGAGAATGATACATAATGAAGTCATTTAAGACAGTGTGATTATTGCTAAGACAGCAGAAGTACTGAAGAAACACATAGACAAGATCCAGGAAGGCCTCTTTTAGGCTGGCCCTAAAAGGTAAGCTGGATTTAGGCAGGCCAGAGAAAGGCTTTCTCGGGGAGAGAGAATAGCAAATTCAAAGACCCCAACTGGACAGAGTGAAGCATTATGGTAGGCAGAATAATGGCTCTACAAAGACATCCACATCTTAATCCCCAGAAACTGAACCACTTTGTAGACATGGTTAAACTAAGAATCTTGAGATGGGGAGAGTATCAGGATTATCCAGCCAGGCCCAATATAATCACAAGGATTCTTATAAGTGAAAGAGGGAGGCAAGAGGGTCAGAGTCAGAAAGAGATTTGAAGTTATGCTACCGGCCTTGAAGATGGAGCAATGAGCCACTAGCTCCATGTAGGAAGCCGCTAAAAGGTGGAAAGGGCAAGGGAACAGATTCTCTCCTAGAGCTTCCAGAAGGAATGCAGTCCATGAACGCATCTTGATTTTAGCCCAGTGAAATCCACTTTGGACTTCTGATCTTCAGAACTGTAAGGTGATAAATTTGTCTTGTTTTAAACCACTCAGTTTATGGTAATTTTTACAGCAGCAATGGGGAATATAGGTGCCTTCAAGAAACTGTTCAAAGGAAATGAAATTGGGCAAGGTCAGCACAATCAAGCAGAGCCTCATAGGACTTGTTAAGGGTAAGGCTAAAGTCCACTTTGTCCTATCCTAAGATAGCCTAAGGAGATAAGGTGGGGAATTGGATTAGAAGCTGGGGAATTATATGATGAGGTTTGCATTTTAGAAAATTACATTTGGTCTAATTCAGAGGTCAGCAAATTTTTTATGTAAAGAGTCAGATAATATTTCACTTTGTGAGCCTTATAGTATTTGTTGGATATTCTTGTTTTGTTTTGTTTGTGTTGTTTGTTTTTTAGAAACCCTTTAAAAATGTAAGGCCCATTCTTAGCTCAAGGGCCATACAAAAACAGACCAGGGGTCCTATCTTGTCCTTTGACTAAGAATTGTAGCTATCCTGTTTCCCACTTTCTCAGCCTCCCTTGAAACTAGGTGTGGTGATGGGAGTCAGGAACCCAATTCTGGCTAAAGAGACATAAGGGAAAATCTCCCAAAAAACTTCTGGGAAAACTTATACTTTCTTAATGAATACGTCAGGCATAGTTGGTGCTGCCTTTCTCCCGTCTTCCTGCCTTGATCACAAATGTGATGCCTGGAGTTGTGGCAGTCATCTTGTGACCATGAGATAAGCCTAAGGGGAAAAAAACAAGAATATTGCAAAGATGACGGCCCATAGAGAGACTGCTTGAAGTAAAGCCAGAACTGCCTACCTCTAGATTTCTTGTAATGTGGTAGAAAATAAGCCCTGTTTTAAATCCTATTTTAAGTTGGGTATTCTGTTACTTGCAGCTGGAAGTATTCTTAATTGAATAGACTGATGCTAGGAGACCAGTTAGGAGGCTACTACAGTAATCAGAGTGAAGGGTAATGTTGGCCCAAACTAGGGCAGTGGCAGTGAAGATACAGAGAAGTACATAGACTTGAGAGATATCCAGGAGGTAACACCAATAGGATATAGACATTGAATGCAGGAGAAGAGGGAAGAGGGAAAAGATGGTGTCAAGGATTATTTCCAGGTTTACAGCTTGAGTCACTGAGGTTAGTGATGGTGTTACTTACTGAAACAGGGAACCAAGCAGGAAGAGCAGGTGTTAGAAGGGAAAATGAAAAATTGAATTTGGATGACTGAGTTTGAGGTGCCGGTGGGCCATCTAAGAGGAGCTGTGTATAAGCAGTTTGATGTAAGAGACTGAAGCTCAGGAAAGAGATGAGACTCATCAGCATCAAACCATACTTCTTAATCTTTTTTTTTTTTTTTAATGGATATCTGAGAAAGTACAAGTTTCCCCCGCTACCTGAAAGTAGAGTGTTCCTATGAAACCTTTGGAAAGCTGAAATGGCATAAAGCAAAGAAGCAATTACTATTAGTTAAAAAAAAAAAAAAAAAACCCACTGCCATCAAGTCTATTCTGACTCATAGCGACCATATAGCAACCCATTAGGACAGAGTAGAACCACCCCATAGGGTTTCCAAGGAGTAGCTGGTGGATTTGAACTGCTGACCTTTTGGTTAGCAGCTGATCTCTTAACCACTGTGCCACCAGGGCTCCACCATTAATCTATATGGGAAAAAATTTTGAGTATTCCCTGACCCAAAAAATAACCTACCAAATCATACCAAATAACTCATAAAACCCTTACGACCTCTCTTAGGCTTTTCTGATACCTTAGGACACATCTTGCTAACGGATGCACAAAATAAATCAAGATGAAGCACAGATGCACGAGATGAATCACTATGTGGAAAAATGGTATGGTATGATAAAGAGTAGATAATCTAAACCAAATAAAACTAAAGGAGAAACATGAGAGGCATTCCTTTCAAAACAACGATACCCACTATTATATATTATTATTACGTAGGTTTTTGAAAATTCTTGCCGGTGCAGTCTGATATTAAATAGAAATAAGAATGAACATCAAGGAGGAATTTCAGTTTCTCTATTTTTTCTTTCATTATCTGTGCTTTTGGTGTTATATCTAAGAATCCACTGCCACATCCAAGGTCATGAAAAATTTCCCTTATGTTTTCTTCTAAGAGTTTTATAGTTTAAATCTTAGATTTGCTCTATTTTGAGTTGATTTTTGCATATGATATAAGGTAAGGACCCAACTTCATTCCTTTGCATGTGGATATCCAGTTTTCCCAGCACCATTTATTGAAAAGACCGTCCTTTCTTCATTGAATAGTGGTAGTACCCTTGTCAAAAAGCAATTGACCATATATGTGATGGTTTATTGCTGGGCTCTGTATTCTATTCCATTAGTCTCTATGTCTAGCCTTATGCCAATACCATACTGTTTCAATTACTGTAGGTTTGAAGTAGTTTTGAAATCAGGAAGTCCTCTAATTTTTTCTTTTTCAATATTGTTTTGGCTATTTGAGGTCCCTTGAAATTCCATATGAATATTAGGATGGGTTTTTCTATTTCTGCAAAATAACACCATAGGAATTTTGACAAGGATTGCATTGAATTGATGTATCACTTTGGGTAGTACTGTCATCTTAACAAGAGTAAGTCTTCCAATCCATGAACATGATTTAGGTCTTCCTTAATTTCTTTGCAATGTTTTACAGTTTTTAGTATATAAGTCTTTCACCTTCTTATTTAAAAATTTATTCCTAAGTATTTTATTCATTTTGGTGCTATTGTAAATGGAGTTTTTTCTTAATTTCCTGTTCACATTGTTCATTGCTAGTGTATAGAAATACAACCAATTCCTGTATATTGATTTTGTATTCTACAAATTTGCTGAATTTATTAACTCTTAACAGTTTTTTTTTTTTTTTGGTAGATTCTTTAGGGTTTTCTATATATAACATCATGTCATCTGTGAACAGAGATAATTTTACTTCTTCTTTTCCAATTTAGATACCTTTTATTTCTTTTTATTACCTTATTGCTCTGGCTAAAACTCCCAGGACTATGTTGAACAGAAGTGGCGAAAGTGGGCATCCTTGCCTTGCTCCTTATTTTAGGGGAAAAGCATTCAATTGAGCATCAACAATGAGTAACATCATTATAATGCTAGGTGTGGGTTTTCATATATGGCTTTATCACACTGAGGAAGTTCACTTCTATTCCTAGTTGATTGTTTTTATCATGAAAGTATGTTGATATTGTCAAACGCTTTTTCCAATCAATTGAGATGATCTTGTTTTGCTTGTTTGTTTGTTTTTCTCCTTCAGTCTACTAATGTGGTATATTACATTGACTTTTGTAATTTGAACCATCTTGCATTCTGGGGGTAAATCCCACTTGGTAATGGCGTATTATCGTTTTAATATGCTGCTGAATTTGGTTTGCTAGTATTTTGTTGAGTATCTTTGTATCTATATTCATAAGGAATATTGGTCTGTAGTATTCTTTTCTTGTAATGTCTTTGTCTGGCTTTGGTATCAGGATAATGTTGGCCTCATAGGATGAGTTGGGAAGTGATATAGACTGAATTGTATCCCTTCAAAATATGTGTTGGAATCCTAATCTCTTTACCTGTGGATGTAATCCTATTTGGAAATAGGGTTTTCTTTGTTATATTAATTAGCTCATACCTGAAAAGGGTGGATTAAAAAACTAATCACCTCTGAGTTATAAAAAAGCAGATTAGACTCAGGGACACATGCACACACCAGGGGAAGACAGATGGCATGTGAGGATCATCTACTAGTCAAGGAAACACGGAATGCCTGAGGCTATCGACAAAGAAGGAATCGAAATGACCAAGACCCTGATTTAGACTTTTATCCTCTAGAATTATGAAAAAACTAATTTATGTTCTTTAAAGCCAGCAACTTGTGGTATTTCTGTTACAGCAGCACTAGGTAACTAAGACGAGAAGTGTTCCCACCTTTTCTATTTTTTTTTGAAGAGTGAGTGAAGAATTGGTATTAATTCTTCTTTAAATGTTTGATAGAAATTACCACCTGGTCCTGGGCTTTTCTTTGTGAGAAATTTTTGATTACTAATTCAATCTCTTTACTTGTTTTCTATCTCTTCTTGAGTCAGTTTTGATAGTTGGTGTGTTTCTGAGAACCTGTCCATTTCTAGTTGGCATACACCTGTTCATAGTATTCTCTTATAATCCTTTATTTCTGTAAACTCAGTAGTAATGCCCCCATTTTTCCCTTC
Organism: Trichechus manatus latirostris; assembly: GCF_000243295.1. NCBI lineage: Eukaryota > Metazoa > Chordata > Mammalia > Sirenia > Trichechidae > Trichechus > Trichechus manatus. The sequence continues at coordinate 23,616,081 of NW_004443943.1, forward strand.
TGATTTTAGTAATTTGAACCTTTTCTCTTTTCTTCGCAGTCAGTCTAGCTAAAGGTTTGTCAGTTTTGTTGATCTTTTCAAAGAACCAACTTTTGGTTTTGTTTATTTTCTCTATTGTTTTTCTATTCTCTATTTCATTTATCTCCACTCTAATCTTTATTTCCTTCCTTCTGCTAGCTTTGGGTTTAGTTTGCTCTTCTTTTTCTTGTTCCTTAAGGTGTACACTTAGGTTATTGATTTGGAATATTTTTTAATGCAGGCATTTGTAACTATAAATTTCCCTCTGAACACTGCTTTGTACACTCGTCTCAAGGTATTTTCTAATTTCCTTTATGACTTCTTTTTTGACTCACTGGTTGTTTAAGAGCTGTTTAATTTCCAAATATTTGTGAATTTTCCAATTTTTCTTTTATTATTGACTTTTAGCTTCATTCCATTACGAACAGAAAAGATACTTTGTATTATTTTAATATTCTAAAATTTATTAAGACTTGTTTTGTGGCCTAATATATGGTATCTCCTGGAGAATGTTCCATGTGCACTTGAAAAGAATGTGCATTCCTCTGTTTTTAGGTGGAACGTTCTGTATATGTCTATTAGGTCTAATTGGTTTATAGCGTTGTTCAGGTCCTCAAATTTTTACTGATCTTCTGTCTAGTTGTTTTACCCATTATTGAAATGAGGGTATTGAAGTCTTCAATCCTTATTGTACAACTATTTCTCCCTTTAATTCTTAATTCATTTTTATCTTAAAATTAATTTTAATTCTAAAATCATTTTAATTAATATTAATGAGAACAAATTTTTCTTGAAAATTCTGTTTTTATCTTTCAGGTGGACCAGGACTTTCTAAGAGGAATGCTTAAAAGATGCCCTTTGTAACATGTTTTTTTGCTTTCTTTTATTGATGCTTATGTCCCTTTTTGTTTCCTCCTTTTGTCTCTCCAATAACTGTTTGCTGTGAAATATAACTCATAGGCTTTTGTGATAAGCCTGCTATAAATGCCAGTGTCTGTCTGCACACGGAAGTGCTATTTCTCTCTCTTCTCCACCCATTTACCACGTAGACACAGGTTCTTGGAGAGTTAGCAGAGGTACAGAATCACAGCCTCTTTCAGCCAAAACATTCCTTCTCCCAGTCTATCTGCCTTGTTTACCAGCTCCTGCTGAGGATTTTATGGCCACAACCTGACTGCCTGCAGTTCTGTGCCCTCAGAAGGCTGAGCATACTCAGGTCTTTGGTCTGGAGAGGTTTCCCCTCTCTGGCTCCAAGGGGACTTTGGCCCTAAAACTAATTTGAAGTTGAGAAATGTTGGAGGGAGTAGGTTATGACTGGGAGGGCCAGTAACCACAAAAGAATGTAAGACAGGAGGGTGACAAATGCCCCTCCTATTATGGTTAACAGGGCCCACTCTTGGGCCAAATTCGGGACCAGCAAAGGCCCACGGAGGGGCCTCAGTGGGGATTTAGTGAGTGAGTGAATGTGATTCCTCTCACTCTTGTTTGGCTTAGCCCTGTTCTTTTATGCCGAGCACTGCCAGACAAGGTAAAGGAGTGAGAAAGGGATATTACCAGGCTTTGCAGGTTTGTGTACTGGGCCTCGTAGTTCCATACACCCTCTGCTGACACAACTCCTGACCCCAGCACGTGGGGTTTGCCAAGAAGCTGTAATATTTCCAGAGAGCCTAGTCACAATTCCCCACTGATCACCTTACATGGCCTAAGGTCTTATTACATAATCAGGCATTACTCTAGGAACTTTAGTTTTGTAATATTTAATCCTCCCATCAAGCTATTGAGAGAGAACTACTGTAATTTATATTCTACTGATAAAAAATTAGAGAAATTGAATCAACTGCCCAGAGTGACCTACCTAGTGAGTGGACAGAATTAGAAAACCAAACTTTGGTCTGATGTGCTTTATTTTTTTAGTAAACTTTTAAATTTTGGAATAGTTTTAGATTTACAGAAAAGTTGCAAAGACAGTACAGAGAATCCTGTATACCCCTCACCTAGTTTCCTCTGTTGTTAACAACTTACATTACACAGTACATTTGTCAAAACTAAGAAACCGATCTTGGTATATTAATATTAAATAAACTCCATTTTACACAGCACTTGTTTTAACTAGTATTAACTAAATTCCAGATTAGATTTCATTAGTTTTTTCCATTAATGCCTTTTTTCTGTTCCAGGATCCAATCTAGGATACCACATTGTATTTAGGGTCTAAAGTGCTCTTAACCACTATATAAATCTGCTTAAACAGCCTGTCTTAGTCATCTAGTGCTGCTACAACAGAAATACCACAAGTGGATGGCTTTAACAAAGAGAAATTTATTTCTTCACAGTAAAGTAGGCTAAAAGTCCAAATTCAGGGCATCAGATCCAGGGGAAGGCTTTCTCCCTCTGTCGGCCTTTTTCTCATCAGCGTTCCCCCGGATGAGGAGCTTCTCTGCGCAGGGACCCCGGATCCAAAGGACATACTCTGCTCCTGGCACTGCTTTCATGGTGGTATGAGGTCCCCCTGTCTCTCTGCTCACTTCTCGCTTTTATATCTCAAGAGATTGCCTCAGAACACAAACCAATCTTGTAGATTGAGTCCTGCCTTACTAACACAACTGCCACCCATCCTCCCTCATTAACATCATAGAAGCAGGATTTACAACATATAGGAAAATCACACAATACTGGGAATCATGGCCCAGCCAAATTGATACACACATTTTTGGGGGGACATAATTCAATCCATGACACAGCCATTTCCAGTCCATTCCTATACTTATTTCTAAGACTTTGCATCAGGCATAGGGAAAGACTAGGAACCAAGATGCTAAGAAAGCCAGCTCTAAAAGGCACCTCCGCATTCATCTCGTCAGCATTTCCTGAAGTGCAATCTTCAGAACAAGAGGCTAACAAGATGCTCTATTATTTTAAAGAAAAGAGGGGTTCTATAGTCAAATCAGTTAGAGAAATGCTAGATGACAATTTCCTTCTAGAAGAGGCAAAATGCCCATCATCATAAAACACTCTGAGAGAAGTCCTGCAACAAATAAGCCAGTTTAATTTGGTTTAACAGAGCATTTCTCAAATTACAGTCATTTGTATACCACCTTCATGCCTTTTGCCATATCTTCAATCTGTACTATTATTGATTTAATATTTTTCTTTAAGTCTATTCACCCATTAAAATCTTATATTTAGAGTGCTTTAGATCACTACTATAAGTGGAAAAGTAGGGTAATTTGCTATAATTAAATAACAATTAAATATTAAAGTTTCAACCAAGAACCACCTAAAGTCATTTCACCTAATACCAGTAGTTCACATATGGCAGCATGGGAAAAACTGGTTAACAGAATCTTTTTCTTCGTAATACCTATTAACATCCTAGGAAGACATTTTGGGAAATGCTGATCCAGTTGGCCCACTTCTGAGACCTAGAAGATGAGGAAACAAGTCCAGATCACACAAGGAGCTGGTGGGAAAGCCCCAAAAAACTGAGGGCCCCTACCTCTCTCTCTAGTGCTCTTGCCACAGCCCTACTCATCTTCAGGGTTTCAGACATTTCCAGGGCACAAGAGGCGGTCTATGAGGGCCAGGGTTTGTAACACAAAAGGCTCAGATTCCTTGTAACCAAGTTTTTGTTTTGTTGTTTGGCAAAGTGAAAGCCATTATTATTATTATTAAAAGCAAACAGTAAGCAATAACAGCAGATTCCTAAAAGGGAAATGCTTACCCTTCCCCCAAATTACTCATGTCCATTCTTATGTTGCCGGGCAGGAGTTTCATGGTTCTGGTGAGACGCTGTGTTCACGTCATCACTAGGCGTTACCTGACAGGTGGGAAGAACCCTGCCCAGATCTCCTGAGCCTCTGCTGCTGGGCCATTCCAAGGCCTCTGCTTCTGGCTCCTGCCACACTATGTGGGCCCCTACTGCCCAGAGCAGGGGGCGGGGGGAGGCTTGCAACCCCTGCATGGGGCACTCTCAGGCCTCTCTTGGCTTGCACTAGCAAGTGTTACAGCTCTTTTACCTCTGCTGGCAAGCCTCCTGCCCAGAGGCATCTGGGTCTGCCCTGCTGTAGCAAGACCCTTGCACAGGATCCTCCCAGGCAACCCCTGCACGGAGCACACTCAGGCCTCTACCTGCCCAAGCAAGTGTTATAGCTCTTTTAACTCCTCAGCAAGCCTCCTTCCTAAAGGCGCTGAGCTCTTGCTCTGCTCCCTGGCCTGGCAAACCCACCGCTGCCATCTTCTGCCATCTTCAGTGTTACAGCTCTTTCTCTGGGTCTAGGAGGTTCTCAGTGCAGGGGCCCCGATCCTTGGTCCTAGGGACAAGCTCTGCTCCAGATGCAAGGACCCCTTCAACAGCTGTGCAATTGGCCCTCATGTAAGTCTAAACCAAAAAAAAAAAAAAAAAAAAACCAAACTCGTTGCTGTTGAGTGGATTCTGACTAAGAGTGACCCTATAGGACAGAGTAGAACTGCCCACAGGGTTTCCAAGGAATGGCTAGTGGATTCGAACTGCCAACCTTTTGGTTAGCAGCCAAACGCTTAACCACTGTGCCACCCAGACCCCAATGTAAGCCTACTTCTTGTCAATTTCCTGGGTAGACAGATTATCTAATAAGCAAGGTAAGCATGCTTACCAGATCATCTGTAGTGAATAATTTCTTTTCTTTTTTTTTTTTTACCACATCAAAGATTCTGCTTCTAGGTATGGCTGGTATCTGTCTCTCTCCCAATCCCACAGCACCTTCCTGCAGCATCAACCCTCTTTTCAAATTTACAACCGCATGACCAAGTTTTGACATCATGTTTGGGATTTTAAACAGATTCCCACACCCAGCTCAAAAGACTGCCCGTCTCATTCTCCACTCCAGGGGAGAACTTGGATCTGATTCTTTGTCAAAGTAAACAGGTACAAAGTGTTTCTGATACCAACTATCATTGCTGCCTACACCCCGCCAACTCCCACCCATAGACCAGGTACTGCACTTTGTCCAGTTCTTCCTAAAGTCAAGTTATTTTAAATTTTAATTATATTTGAGCAGGAGGGTGTGGCAAGAGGGCACCCACAGTTAATCAATAACAGAGCAGCAGATAAACCAGGTGTTCTCAGCTGGGCTGGGCAACATTTGGCTCTCAATTATCCCTAAAATGGCCCCTGAAATATGAGCACGTGATTCACCTGTTGTGCTCTTGGCTGTCTTCTCATCCCAAGAGCTAGACCATGTCTCTCTCTCTCCTTCTCCATTTGGCCAGTTGTTTGATGCCTGAGAGTGTTTGACTATGTAATTCTGACTACTCCCACTCCAGCTGGATTCCAATATCCAGACTAGACCTGAGCTTCCTGGGCTTGATATCAGCCCCTGGAATCATTCATTCCTTTCCTCATTCAAAATACTGGACATCTAAAACAAGCAGGCTGTGCTAGGTGATATTAAGTATTAAACATAATATTATTAATTTACAACATAATAATAGGTAATGTTTACTTAATGTAATTAAGTAATAACAGAGATTTCCAGAGGATTGCTCATATGTTAGGCACTCCTTATACATTATCTCACTTAATCTTAGAACAACTCTGTGCGGTACATATTCTTTCTTCTCATTTTAGGGTTAAGGAAAACAGGGTTCAATTTAAGTTACTTTTCCAAATTTACATAATAAACGACAGATCAGAGATACCCACCCAGGCATATACTTGACACCAGAGCTTATACTCTTAGCCCTTACCCTCTCTATACTGCCTCCTCCTTGGAAGAAGACCTGGTTTTTGCCCTCAAGGAGATCGTTGTTGAGGAGGTAAGCGGTGGGAAGGGAGGGAGAAGCATGCTTATCAGACCAATAAACTACAAAACAAAGTGATGTGTTACAGTGGGGTCTGTGAAAAGTTATCTTTAATTTCTCTCATCAATGCTTTTTTTAGTTTGCAGATAGAGGAATTGCATACCTTTTTGTTAAATTCATTCTAAATATTTTGTTTTTTGATGTTATTGTAATTTTTAATTTTATTTTTCAATTGTTTGTTGTTAATTTATGAAATACAATTTATTTTTGTCCATTCACTTGATAGTATTTTTGGTAGATTCCTTAAGATTTTCCACATACACAACTGTGTTATGTATCCATAAAGACAGTTTTATTTCTTCCTTTCCAATATACATGTCACTTATTTTTCTAACCTTGTTGAACTGGTTAAAACTTAAGAAAAATATTGAATAAAAGTGGTGAAAGCAGCCATCTTTCCCTTGTCCCAATTCAGGGGGAAAACAGTCTTTTATCATTAAATATACGTTCGTTTAAGTTTTAACTAGATATCCTTGATCAGATTGAAGCAGTATTCTTCTACGCCTAATTTGATAAGTTTTTATAATGAATGGGTGTGGAACTTTGTGAAATGCTGTCTGCATCTATTGCGAAGACCACTGATATTTTTCCTTTATTCTGTTAAGGCAGAAAATTACATTAATTTTCAAAAGTTGAACTAAACTTTCAATGCTGGGGAAAATTCTGTAATTGGTCATGATTCATTATTCTTTTTATATATTACTGAATTTGACTTGCTAATATTGAGACTTCTGCAGTTATGTTCATGAGGGATATTATCTGACTTGTTAATATTTTGAGACTTTTGCATTTATGTTCATGAGGGATATTAATCTGTATTTTTTTTTAAAATTTAGATATCAAGGTATGGTGGCCATGTAAAATGAGTTGCAAGGTGATTTTTCGAAAGAGTTTATATAAAAGTGGTGTTATTTCTCTTTTAAAGATACGAAATTTTTTATAAATTTACAGATATAGGGCTATTTAGATTTTTTATTTATTTTAGAGTCAACTTTGTTAACATTTATTTCACATAATTATTTATTGGCATAAAGTTGTTCAAACTTTTTTTAAAATTATCCTTTTAATGTCTGTTGTACCCGTCATGATGTTCCCTCTTTCGTTCCTGATTGTCTTAGTCATCTAGTGCTGCTACAACAGAAATACCACAAGTGGATGGCTTTAACAAAGAGAAATTTATTTCTTCACAGTAAAGTAGGCTAAAAGTCCAAATTCAGGGCATCAGATCCAGGGGAAGGCTTTCTCCCTCTGTCAGCCTTTTTCTCATCAGCGTTTCCCCGGACGAGGAGCTTCTCTGCGCAGGGACCCCGGATCCAAAGGACATACTCTGCTCCTGGCACTGCTTTCATGGTGGTATGAGGTCCCCGTCTCTCTGCTCACTTCTCGCTTTTATATCTCAAGAGATTGCCTCAGAACACAAACTAATGTTGTAGACTGAGTCCTGCCTTACTAACACAACTGCCACCCATCCTCCCTCATTAACATCATAGAGGCAGGATTTACAACATATAGGAAAATCACACAATACTGGGAATCATGGCCCAGCCAAATTAATACACACATTTTTGGGGGGACATAATTCAATCCATGACACTGATATTAGTAATTTGTGTTTACTCTTTTTTTTTTAACTTGTTCAATCTAGCTAGGATTTATTCATTTTATTAATTTTTTCAAAGAACGAAATCTTGATTTCATTGATTTTCTCTGTTGTTTATACATTTTCTATTTCATCAATTTCAGAACTTTATTATCTCCTCTATTTATTTTGGGTTTAATTTGCACTTCTTTTTAAATTTCTTATGGTGAAAACATAAATGATAGATTTTAAGTGTACAAAGCTATAAATTTCCCTCAAAAACATTTAAAATGATAAATTCCCTTCTCTGCTTTTGCTGCATCTTACAAATTATGATACATTGTGGTTTCATCATTTGATTAAAATGTTTTCTAATTTCCCTTGTGATTTATTTTTCTGACCTATGTGTTAGTTAGAAGAGTGCTGCTTACTTTCCAAATACTTGGGGGATTTTCCAATTGTAATGTCAGAGAACATATTCTACATGATTTTAATCCTGTGAAATTTATTGAGACTAATATTATAGCCCAGTAGATAATCTCTTTTGGTGAATGTTCCATTTGCAATTGAAAAGAATTTATGTATTCTTCAATAAATATATAAATTTCAATTAAGTTGGTTCAAGAGCATTCAAATTTCCTAAATTATATATTTTTTGTGTCTATTTGTTTGATCAACAATTGAGAGAATAAATGTGAAAATTTACAACCATAATTATTTGTTTATATCTCTTTCTAGTTTTGTCAGTTTTTGCTTTATTTATTTTGAAGCTCTGTTATTAGGTCCATATATATATAATTACTACATATTCTTTTTTTTTTTAATTGTACTTCAGGTGAAGGCTTACAGAATAGTTTCTCATGAAACAGTAGTACACATATTGTTTTATGACATTGGTTAACAACCCCACAACATGTCAACCCTCTCCCTTCTCCACCTTTTTTTTTTGGTGAAAATATACATAGCCAGATAGACCAATTCAAAAATTTCTACATGCACAGTTCAGTGACATTGACTACTCTCTTCCAATTGTGCTGCTATTCTCACTTTAGATGAAGGTTTACAGAACAAAGTAGTTTCTCATTTAACAGTTAGTACACATGTTGTCCTATGACAATGGTTAACAACCTCACAACACATCAACACTATCCTTACTCAACCTTGGGTTCCCTATCACCAGCTTCCTTGTCCCCTTCTGC
>NW_004443943.1:23629717-23658131 GCF_000243295.1 Trichechus manatus latirostris
GATCCTGTTTCCACCATTTCAAATCTGCTTCTCAGCCCTTCTATGACACCGTCCATTTCTGAAATCTTGTTGTTTATCTTTTGGATTTCTAACTGTTGTCTTTGTATAATTTCTAGTTGTGAATTTATTTTGGCATTTTGTTTCTGCATTATTTTCCTGAATTCTTCCAATTTTTTGTTTCTATTTTCCATGAATTTGTCTATTTTTTCTTCATTTTTGTCTCCTTTTTGTTTCAGCTCTTGGAGAATTCTGAGTATTAGAGATCTGAATTCTCTATCAGGTAGTTCTAGTGCGTTTTCTTCCACTGGAGAGTCACCTGGTGTTTTATTTTGGACGCCTACTGGAACCATCCTTTCCTGTTTTTAAAAATGTTTTGATATTGTCTGCTGTCTTTGGGGCATTCAGTAGTCATTTTTCTCATTTATTGATTGTAGATTTGTTTGTTTCATCCCTTTTGTTTTTTAATTTGGTTATGTCTGAGCAGGTGGGCTGTGTGTTCTTTGTTGTTTACTCATCTGTGGGCACAGTACTTTTCTCCTCCTTCTCCAATTGGCAGGGTCAGTCACTCAGATATGGTACGGCAGGGTAGGTCTAGCTAAAGAGGAGTTACTGGGACGGGTTGTTTGTGGCACTTACTACAGCCACCAGGGCGTTCGGTAATCCGTGCAAGGCTGGTTCCAGTAGGCCGTGCCTGTTCTGCTTGGTGGTGTGATGTTAAGCACATGGTGCAGGTAGACAGGATGTAGTGGGGAGATTGTTATGTGTGGAGCTTAGATGGATATGGGAGAGAGGAGACAGGAACAGGAGCCAAAAAGATACAAACAAAAAAGAATGCCAGGGGAGCTTGTCGTTAGAGTGGAGAGATGAGAGACTATGAAATGGAGAAAAACAGAATGGGGAAGAGGAAGGAAAAAAAAAGAAAAGAATGAATAAATAAAAATCGGAAAGGTTAAAGAACCGCAAAGTTCCCAGGGATCCCACCAGTGCGGCTATGAAGTCTGGGGCAGTTGTTCTCAGGTGTTGCAGTAGAGCCTGGCTAGAAAGCGTAGAGGTATACAACGCCAGGTATTCAAGAAAGAGAAAGAGAAGGAAAATATAGAGAGACGAGAAACTGAGTAATGAAGAAAGACAAAAAGGGAAAAAGAGGAAAAAGAGAACAAAACCAATTTAAAAAAGAAAAAAAGAACAAGAAAAGCCCCCCCAAAAAACAGAAAAAAGATGAAAAAAAAAACAACAAAACCAACGAAGAAAGAAATGCGCTCAGGGATCTCTCTGCACATCTGTGCAAGCCGAGGGGGTAGTTTCGAAGCCACGCAGCACCGCCTGGCCAGAACATGCTCCCAACTCAAGAAAAGGAAAAGAAAACAAACAAACAATTCAAAACAAACAAACAAAAGCCCCGGGATCCCACCAGCGCGGCAGCCCAGATTGGGAATGGAGCTCCACAGCCCCTCAGGAAGAAGCAAAGATGGAGCACGGAGCCAGGTATTTCAGCGAAAGGAGTGGGAGGTGGTGAGAGGTAAGGAAGAAATCAAAAGAAGCAGGAAAAAAGCAACACAAGCAGCCAACAAATGGCACTCAGAGAGCCAGCTAGTGCGGGCTGATGGAATCCAAGCAGCCGGTGTTTCCCGGACAAGAGACTGTCCACGGGAAGCAGAGGAGGCCAAGTGTGGGTGAAGAAGGGTAGGGGGTGGGAAAGCATATATCACAAATTACCGGCGTTCTGCAGTCCCTCAGGAAGAAGCAAAGATGGCGCACAGAGCCAGGTATTTGAGCGAAAGGAGTGGGAGGTGGTGAGAGGTAAGAAAGAAATCAAAAGAAGCAGGAAAAAAGCAACACCTGCAGCCAACAAATGGTACTCAGAGAGCTGGCCCATTCTGGTGGGTGGAATACAAGCAGCCAGTGCTTCCCGGACGAGAGATTGTGGCTGCAGGAAGCAGAGGAGGCCGAGTGGGGGTGAAGAAGGGTGGGGGGTGGGAAAGCGTATATCGCAAATTACCAGTTGTTTTGTCTCCTGCTGGAAGCTCCATGAAGCTGCTTTCTCGTACCCCATTTGCTGGTCTCCGATAGGAGTCCAAGATGGTGGATCTGTGCTGTGTTAGCTGATAGGGGACCTCTGCATGAAATCTCTCCTCGCTCTCCATTCTCTGTCAGTTCTCACTCCATTTGGTGCTTGGCTGAGTTCTTTATCTCTTCATTTGATGTTTTAGGGTTTCAGGATTGTTGTTTTCTCTGTTTGGCTTAGTTTTTTGGATCTTTGCTGTGGAGGGATGGCGTGGTGCTTCTGCCTAGAGCTCCATTTTGCCAGAAGTCTACTACGTATTCTTGATGAATTTCTCCTTTGTTAGAAAATATCTCTCATTATCTCTTGTATTCCTCCTTGTTTTGAGACCTACTTTGTCTTATATTAATATAGCCATCCCAGCTCTCTTATGATTAGTGTTTGCATAGTATATTTTTTTCTTTTTCCTTTTAAGCTTCTGAGTTTTTGTATTTAAAATACATCTCTTATAAATAGCATACAGTAGGCCTTGATTTTTTGTTTTGCAATCTCTGCCTTTTAATTGGAGTGTTTAGTTCACTTATATTTAATGTAATTATTGGTATGTTTAAGTCTATTTGCCATTTATTTTCTTTTTGTACTATCTCTACTTAGTTCCTTTTTTCCTCCTTTTGTACTTTCTCTTGGATAAATAAAGTAATAACTAATATTCCACTTTATCTCTTCTATTGAATTTTTATCCATATCTCTGTTTTTAGTTCTTAATTGTTGTTCTAGGAATTACAATATCCAGCCTTAACTTATTAGAATCTATTTGAATTAATATAATCCACTTTATAATATAAAAACCATACAACATTTTATTTCCACTACCTCTCCATTCTTTATTATATTGTTGTCAAAAACTTTACTTCTACCTAGTTGGTGGAAATGGTTAAGTGGTGGACACAGCCTTGAAAACCCTATAGAACAGTTCTACTCTGCACACATGGGATCACTGAATTGGAATCAACTTGATGGCAACTAACAACAACACATATATTATAAGTGCCACAATATACTGTTAGTTTTGCTTTAAACTGACAACTGTTTACTAAATTAATATACAAGAAAAAATTATATTTTAACAAATATTTACCATTTCCAGTGCTGTTTATTCCTTAATGTAAATCTTCATTTCCATCTGATATAATTTCCCTTCAGCCTGAAAGGTCTCTTTGAATGTTTTTTGTGTAGTACAGGTCGGCTTGTGATAAATTCTTTCAGATTTTTTTCACTTAAAAAACAGATTCATTTGATCTTCATTATTAATGGCATTTTGCTAAGTATAGACTTTTAGGTCGACAGTTTTTAAAAGCATTTTATAGATGTTGTTTCAATTTCTTCTGCAGGAGTTGTCAAACTACCGCCTACAGATCTGCCGTCTGTTTTATAAATAAAGTTTTACTGGAATGTACTGATACTCATTTGTTCACATATTATCAATAGCTACTTTTACTCTACAACAGTAAAATTGAGTTTCAACAGAGACCATATAAGCTGCAAGCCTAAACTACTCATTTACTCTCTGGCCTTTTAAGAAAACATTTGTTGGCCCCTGCTCTTCTGGATTTCATTTAATGAGAAGTCAGTAGTGTTCTTATTACTATTCCCATAAATGTGTCTTTTTTTCTTCTGGTTGCTTTTAAGATTTTCTCTTTATTATTGTTTTTCAGTAATTTGACTATCATATATCCAGGTATGATTTTCTTAGTGACTTTCCTGTTTGGAGTTTGTTGCATTTCTTGGATTTGTGGAACAATATTGTTCACCAAATTTGGAAAAAAATCAGTCATTATTTGTTCAAATACTTTTTCTTTTCCAATATGTCTCTCCTCTGTTAGTCTCTAGTTACATGTCTATGTTAGAGAATTTGACATTGTTTCATAGGTCACTAAGGCTATATTTGTTTTGTTTTGTTTCCCTAGTTTTTTTATCTCTCTGTGTCAATTTGGATAGTTTCTCTTGGCCTGCCTTCAAGTTCACTGATATTTTCTTCATCAATGTCAAACTTGCTTTTAAGTTCCTCCAGTGAATTTTTGTTTCACAACTTGTATTTTTACTTTTAACATTTCCATTTGGTTTTTTATTTCCTTGTTAAAATTCATTTATTATATCCACTTTTATATTTAAATCCTTGAATTTACTTATAATAGCCATTTTAAAGTCCTTTCAACATATTTGCCATCTCTGGATCTGTTCCCATTTTCTGTTTCCTCTTCTCTCCCCCATCCCCATGGTTATTTATTATATTATCCTGTTTCTTCTCATATCTAGTATTTTTATGTTGTACATTGTGGATTCTACATTATAGAGTCTGGATTTTGTTGTCCTCCTTTGTTTGTTTGTTTGACAGTCAGTTAACTTAATTTGAATCAGCTTGATCTTGTCACAACTTTGTTTTTTACTTTGTTAGGGCAGGTCTAATTCTGCTTATCTATTCCTAAGGTATGGAATTTTTTAGATCCAAAGTCAATGCCTAGGGTATACATCAAAGTTCACTTTCTCTGGACAGAACCCTGAACGTCTCCTAGTACTCCAAGTGTTCCCACGGGTCTCCAAGGGTCACTGTGACCTGAGGGTTTCTGTTCTCATGGCTCACGAGTTAAGTGTTCTCTACCAAGCCTCATAAATGTTTTCCTGTGTACGTGTAGCCTAGTATTCAGCCAAAGACTAAAGGGGATCCCTTTCCATATTCTCAAGATCCATTTCCATACAGATATTTCCTCTCTGCTACCTTGCCTCATAAATTCTGGCTACTACAGCAGTCTGGAATTCTGATTTCTGAAGTTCAGCAAGATCTTTATGATCTCATTAGGCACCACCTCCCTGCACCATGGTTTGAAAAGTGTGCCCATGCAGAAAGTTGTGTTGAATACAGAGCTCATTTCATGTATATCCATTTTCTCAAAGATCCCAGGCTACCATGGTTTCTTGTTCAGTCCCTAGAACAGTTGCTTCATATATTTTGCCAATTTTAGCATTGGTTACTCCATTATGTCCACACCTAGAAAATCTGGATATTCTTTTCTAATAACAATAGAATAATCTTTGATTTTTTTTTATAACCCTTTCCATTCTATCACCATTCAACAATTTCTCATTCTTCAAGGCTGCAGTAATGCACTGACTTAACTGCCATGACCAAACCACTAATTATGTTCTTTGCTTGGCTTTATTCACCTTTTTATTATCCCTGTTAGGACACAGATTAGTAATTTGGAGACAAACCTCTTTTGCTTGCCAATTGTTCAAATTAGCTTATTAGTCAACTAATTAATAATGCAAATGAATACATATTTTAAATATTTAAGAAGATGAAAATTATAAAAGCCATTTATGAAGTTTCCTGTTGCAGATGATATACGCTAAATTCTACATAAAGAGAGCCACATGAACCTTGTTCCTTATCTTTAGGCATTTGCAATCACAGATGGGACTATAAAAGCACTTTTTTATAAATAAAAACTGTCATTATTTCTCTATAATATATAACAATGCCAGTGAATGTGGACTTAAAAAAAAGTTATTTAATTTATATTGCTTTGTTCAATGATGAGAATAGAATTAATGCTGAATGAATATATATGTATATTTATTGAGCTCTCTGCCACACTTTATGTATCTTATACAGGCATTACATATACCGTTTAATAATATAACATTTATTGAGTCTTTATTGTGTGTTGAGTAGAATGCTAAATGCTTTAAATATCTGAGGTCCCTTGCACTTATGCTGGGTTAACAAACAATTATAGAATTTCAATATTTTAAGAACAGCAATTGTTCACACTATATGTTCACTGAAGGGTATTAGAGTAGTTCAGGTCATTAGAGTCACTTAGAGACCCAAGCTGACAGAGTAGCTGCCACCTCAAAAGTTTCTGGTTGTCACCCCAGAGAGAAAAAGAGTGCTCAGGAGGGTGTTGCATTAGCACTTAAATGACCTGGCCAGGCAGTCATATGTACCTCTTCTGCTCACATTTATTCATTCACCACTATGAGTCACATGGTCCCGCCCAACCACAGGGGGCCAGGAAGTGTAACGTTATCACATCCACAAGTGGAGAGAACCAGAGACATGTGATAAACAGTACATTGTGTCATAATGGCAATCAATATTCTTCTAGAACATACTATCTAGCGTCTACACGGTAGTCTATCAAAGGAGGTCTCCTTATGCACATAACCAATTCCCTTTGTTGAACATTAATTTGCTTCTGTTTTTCACTATTATTAATAAATTAATATTAAAAGTTTGTTGTTCCTGTCCATTGACTTGTTTAAGAGCCTTTATATGGGATCAAATTTCTGCCATTTTGAGCAACTTGTGATGATCCTGCAAAAGCCTTCTCTGTTTTGGTGCTACAACACTTGCTAACTGGAACACATGAGATTTGTTTTATAATTCCTTTGTTTGGAAATTTATTTTGCTAGGCCTTGTTGCTTTTCATTGTTGTTTTGGGTTTTACTAGTGGTGTTATTGGTTTAGATGACACTGGCTAGCATTCCTACACATGATGCTACCCTATCTTCTTCTAGGAAGATTTTAATGCCTTAAATTTTTGATGTGTCACACCATCACATGAAAAACAAAGATTAGTTATTGTAATATTAGTTATATCAAATTAAAATGTGTGGTTCATTCAGAGTTGGGTCTACTTATTTTACTTAATATACCATGGTATGTATTACCTGCAATTTTGCAATTCTGTTTTACTTACTATGGGATTTTATTAAAATCTGCAAGTGTAAAATTATTTGTCTGAACCTTTCAGGCATATGACACTTAGGAATTCAAATAACTTAGACAACTCAAGCTATAGCAAGTCCAACCTTCTCCTTTTATAGAGATAGAAAATGAGTCCCAGAGAAGTTCAGTGATTTCTCGAAGGTCATAAAGCAAACTGATTACCAAAGGAGATGTCCAACAGATTTCAAAGGTATAAAGATGCTATGATCCTCAACTTTCTATAATGGCGATGGATCAAAGAACTGACCAATAGAGTTTACCAGAATTAATAGAGTTTTACAATTTGGAAGAGCAATTGTGCAGCAATGTCATTATCTGGATCACAACAGACTATTGTCTGATATGGTGCTGGAAGATGAGCCCGTTAGGTTGGAAGGCAGTCAAAATACACAGTGGCTACAGCAATGGACTTGAATGTCAGAATCCCTGGGTGGCACCAATGGTTAAGTACTCGACTACTAGGCGAAAGGTTGGAGTTTCGAATGCACCCAGAGGGCACCTTGGATGACAGGCCTGGCGATCTGCTTCTGAAAGGTCACAGCCTTGAAAACTCTATGGAGCAGTTCCATAGAGTTCCATGAGCCAGTCGACTACACAGTAACTAACAATAACAATAATCGTGCCACAAATTCATATTAATTACTTTGACTTTTTTTTCCTAAACTGATGGATACTTAAGATGACTGTATTGTCTTTTTGCAGTAATAATTACTGAGTTAACTACAATAAACATAATTAAGATTCACCTATGATGATGAAACTATTCCTTTATACTAACCCATGTTATTATAAAGCCAGAGCTGAAAGACCATTGTATAAGGAGTAAGCAGATGTGAATTCTATGCCTGGCTCTATCTGCTCTGTTTCCATCTTTGAAGATACAACGCACCCAGGGAATCTGTACCTTGCATCTTCGGACCCCTGAGAACCAACTGGTCTGTCACATAGTTGTTTGTGTAGCTGGCACATGGTAGGCTCTAAATAAACAAACTGTTTAAAGATTAAATGAAAACAAATTAGAGTTATTGTTCAGTAATGAAGAATTATTTTTGTTAGGGAAATGATCAGATATAAATTTTGAAATGTATATTCTGCTAAAGCTCAGCAAGGATGTTTAAGTACTTTCTGTGATTTGACCAAATTTCTTCTTATTTAAACAAAACTTTTCTCTGAGGACTTACTTTGGTTTTAGACTTCTCATTTTGTCTAACTCAGATGCTTTTATATCTTTACAGGCATAAAAATCGTAACAAATTTTCCACGGAAAGAGTTTTCGTTTGCTACCAACCTATAAATAACTCCTTTCTGGAGATTCTTCTTACAGTCACCTAACATAGACAATAGTAAACTGTTTGCTTTTTCCTGAAACCCAGAAGAAGAAAATACTATTGTGGTGAGGTAAATATAGGTCAGTATAAAACATACTTCTTAAGGCCTATGGAAAAAGAGGCTCACTCATTACTTTAAAAAATGAAAAATAATGCTAAAGATACTTTATTCCTAAATTCTCTTGAAGCTGCTTATATCTTAGCTAGCCGATTCTAGCACAATTTAGGAATATATCCCATAAACTTAAAATGCCACTTATTTACATCATTCTGTGTACAGTTTCACTCCAGTGTCTATTTATACATCTTTAAGCCACTATAATCTATATCTACTCCTCACTTATCAACTATCTTGTTATTTGACATTTTGCATTTATAACAATAGTAAAAAAGTCTACTATCTGACTATTTTGCACATTAACAACTTACATATGGCAGTAGCGAACACCAAGGTGCCAGACAAGAGTAATGCTGGCTGTGATGGTTAAGGTTATGTGTCAACTTGGCTCGGCCATGATTCTCAGTGGTTCAACAGTTATGTAATCATGTCATTTGGCAGTTATGTAATGATGTAATCACCCTCAATTTTGTGATCTGATGTGGTCATCCTCCATTTTCGCATAATGCCAATTTTTGTGTAACAACGTGGTCTTTGGGAACCTACCCATGTCAATAAGTGAGGAGGGGATGTATATGAATATGCTGTACTTTTTTATTTTTGGTTAATATTACATTAAATGTAAATAGCCAGATCCCATGTACTTATCATTCTAATTGGCTAGGTTATTAGTCTATGACATTGATTTTAACTTTTGAATCACTAAGATTAAATACAAATTAACATTTACTGAAGTTTAAACTGAAGGTTACCAGTTTTTAACATGAACTTGTTAAGCTTCTCATTATTTTTCCTGTATTATTTTACAATTTGCCACACATTTCAGAGTATTGCTAACACTTTATCAGAAAGTTATCTTTTAAAATTTTTAAATTGGAGCTTTCAGTGTGTTGCTGCATTATACCTATTTTTATTTAGAAAACATCTTCTTTCTCCTAATTACATAAATAATGTCATTATAAACAATTCAAATAGTGAAATACACGAAGTAAGAAAGACAAAACCAAAAAAAAAAAAAAAAAAAAAACCCACTGCCGTTGAGTTGATTCTGACTCATAGTGACCCCATGGAGTTTCCAAGGCTGTAAAGCTCCACAGAAGTAGACTGCCACATCTTTCTCCCGTGGAGCTGCTGGTAGTTTTGAACCGCTGACCTTTCAGTTAGCAGTCAATCTCTTTAAACACTGCACCACCAGGGCTCCTTTAAAAAAAAACAAGTACTCCATAATTCAGTCCCCACAAAGATAACCAGTTTTAACAGTGGATTATGTTTCTATACTTTTTCCAAGTATACATACACCCATTCATTCATCCATTTAATAAACATTTATTGAGTGCATACTATGTGCTAGGAGGCAGTTAAGAGGCTATTGTATTGGTTTATAACTTTAACCCAAATAGTTATACTATACATACAATTATGAAACTTTCTTTTGTCATTTAAAATATATTATAGGTTCTTACTCTACATCTGTAAGTATATATTTACTTCATTCTTGCTACCTTGTAAACCACTGAATGAGCACACCATAGCTTAACTATTTTCTTTTTTCTTTTTTCCAAAATGTACACATAGCTTGTGTACTTGTTAAAATTATTTTTACAGGATAAATTCCTAGAAGTGGGATTCTGGTGAAAAGAATATGTATATTTTACAATAAGATAGATTATCAAGACTTTACCACAAGACCAAATGATATGATCTGCTGGGGCAGAGTCTCTGGGAGGGTTTTAGTAGTGTATATCTGTGTGTGAAGGAGCCGTGGTGGTGCTACGGTTAAGTGCTCAGCTGCTAACCAAAAGGTCAGTGGTTCAAACCCACCAGCTGCTCTGTGGGAGAAAGATGTGACAGTCTGTTTCCATAAAGATTACAGCCTTGGAAACCCTATGGGGCAGTTCTACTCTGTCCTGTAGGGTTGCTATGATTCAGAATCAACTCAGTGGCAACGGTTGGTTTTACAGATGCTATAAGGAGCCCTGGTGGCAATGGTTAAGTACTCAGCTGCTAATCAAAAGGTTGGCAGTTCAAACCCACCCAGTGGCTCCATGTGAGAAAGATCTGGCAATCTGCTTCCATAAAGACTGTAGCCAAGAAAACCCTATGGAGCAGTTTTATTCTGTCACATGGGGTCACTATGAGTCGAAATCAATTTGACAGCACCTAGCAATAATAATAACATAGATGCTATGCATTTGAGGATCTGGATTTGGACTATTTTGCTGACAGACTTATTCATAGAGCTTTATTTTTCTTTATAAATTTTAGAAGGCTTGTTAAGTTCCTTTTGGAATCTTGGTTAGAATGGCACAGAATGCATGCCAGTCAATGTGGGGAAAAACTGATATCCACTGGGTGGGGGTGTGCCCAGTGGCCAAACAGATGACACTCTGGGGAGGGGGGCTGTAGAGACGGCAGGCTAAAAAGGTAACTAGTATGGTTGGGAGATTGTTACATACAGGGAGAATTGAGCAAACAAGCAAATACGTTCAGGCTAATAAGAGCCTAGTTTCACACTGTCAAAGGGAGATTGAAAAATATGGAGCAAGGAAAGTCTTGCAAGAATCCAGAGGTGCTGGATTGGAATCAACTGCATAAGTGTGAACTCATGGCTTCTTAATATATTTACAGATAGATTTTAGAAACAGGTATCAATATATGTGTGTCTGTACACATTATATACACACATACATTTCCTAGCTCTGACAGCTGATAGGACCTTGAAGCAAAGACACCTCAGTAGCAATGAACACAATGAGAGCCCATATCTTGGTTTTTGAAGACTATCCTCCAGAAATGGCTGATTGGAGAAATGGCTGATTCCAGAGCTGAGGCAGGGAAAATACAAGCTGAGCCTAGAACATCTTCTTGTAAAAGAAAGTAAGGAAATGTTTATAGAATAATGGGGACATGTGAACAGGACAAAAGGAGTCAGCTTGAAGCGGCTCCCACTGGCCAAATCTGGGACAATTTGAGCATGAAAACAATCATAGTAGTACATTACAACCAACTGAATGAAATAGGAACTGGTGAGTCCATACCAATATAAATAAGTAAATGAATAAATAAATAAAAAGGGAGAAAGGAGAGCTCTTCCTTACATGAGAATGCTAACTAATAAATGCAAAAAAAATTGATGGCTTAAGAAAGTCACTCTTTGACAGCCTGCACTGTAATGAGTGATTCAGGCAGGAGTCGTCAATGCATGTTACTGTCTGGTGGGTGAAGGTTTGATGAGGAACTGGATATTGGCATAATCTCAGAATATCTCCCTACAAAATATTTATCAATTACAAAGCAAAAAAACTTTTTGATGATTTTTATGATGGAGCAGACTACTTGACCAGATGAGCAAAGTTCACATCACCCATGGTAAAGAAGGGTAGATAAGTGTATGCCTGCGATGAGATGCACTGAGAAGAGCCCAGCCTCATTTTTGTGGTGTTCCTGTCAAAATGTATGGCTGACTCTGGTCATGAGGAAACATTGGACAGATTCAGTTGAGAATCATTCTACAGAATGAAAGGCCTTTGCTCTTTAAAATTGTCAAGGTCATGAAAGACAAGGAAGGACTGAGGAACTGTTCCATATTGAAGGAGACTGGAAAGACATGACAATTATATTCAATAGATAGGATTCTGGTCGAGAAAATAAAAAGAGACTGGTTGAGCCAGTTGGTGAAATTTGAATGGGGTCTGTGGATTGGATGGTTGTGCTGTATCAATGTTGATTTCCTGATATGGAGGGTTATATGGTGATTATAAGGAGCCCTGGTAGCACAATGGTTAAGCTCTTGGCTGCTAACCAAAAGGCCAGCGGTTTGAATCTACCAGCCACTCCATGGGAGAAAGATGTGGCAATCTGCTTCCGTAAACATTTACAGCCTTGGAAACCCTATGGGACAGTTCTATAGGGTCACTATGAGTTGGAATAGACTTGATGGCAGGGAATTTTTTGGTTTGGATGGTGATTATGCAGGAGACTATCTCTGTTTTGAAGATATACACATGGGAGTATTTAGTCGTGATGGGGCATCAAGTCTGTAGCTATCAGACTGTTGTTTAAAAAACCATATATATACATACAAGAAAGATTGAAAGCAGATGTGGTAAAATATTAACCATTGGGGAATCTGAGTGAAAAGGGATATGGGAGTTGTTGCAACTTTTCTACGATTTGAAATATCTCAAAATAAATTTCAAATGAAAACATGTCCAAACAAAAACTTGTACCTGAATAGAATTATTCATAAAGTCAAAAAAAACCTCCAAATGTCAATCAACTGGAATGGATAAACAAAATGTGGTATAGCCATACAATGGTATGTTATTTAGCAATAAAAAGGAAGTAAGTACTGATCCATGCTACAACATGGATGAACCTTGAAAACATTTTGCTAAGTGAAAAAAGTCAATCACAAAAGATCACATATTGTATGATTCCACTTATATTAAATGTCCAGAAACAGCAAATTAATAGTGATATAGAGTAGATTAGTTGTTATCAGGGGCTGGAGAGAGTGTGGAAGGAGGAGTAATGCGTGGGTAACGGGTATGAAGTTTCTTTTCGGGATAATGAAGATGTTCTAAAATTGGTTGTAGTGACAGTTGCACATCTCTGTGAATATCCTAAAAGGTACTGAAGTGTACACTTTGAATGGGTGGATTTTATGGTATGTGAAGTATGTATCAGTAAAACCGTAAAAGGAAAATAAATTTCACATACGTACACACATGCATACACACAAAAAGCCATTAAGTTTTCTAGGCCAATGGCACACAGCCAGAGAGACTGGAAGAGAGAAACTGAAAGTCTTTCATTTAGCAAGAATATCTACCACATGAGTAGTTCCCTAAAGAGATCAAGCCACCAAGTGACATGGCTTCACTTCTGTCTGACTAGGTCTTGTCCTCTCTTTAAGGCCACATTTCTCCTAGTAACATAGGAGGCAGAATGGTGTGATGGTTAAGGAGCTGGCTCTGCAGTCAGACTGCCTGGGTTTGCATCCAATTCTCCTACTACCTGCGTGATGTTGGGCAAATTACTTAACCTGTCTGTGCCTCAGCTATAAAATGGGCATAACTGATTGAGCTGTTGTGAGAAATACGTGACATAATCCACGGCAAGTGTTTTAAAAAGTGCCTGTCACTTGTTGAAATTCATTAAAAATTGAGTATGATTTTTTAAAAAGTCCCATTAGGATGCTTTTCTCCCTTAGAAGGCCCTGAATCTATTTCATCCCCGCATTTATCTATGGTCATCTCCCCATTATATGTCACCCACAACTAATCAGACCCAAGTTAGTAATTGATCTAATATTGACCAACCCAGTCCCATGGTTCACAGTCCCACACCCAGAGTCCACTCCTTCCTCTATATTCCTTTTAGTACTCTATTTCTTCGTATCATCTGGAGCCCATTGTGAGAACTATAGAATATGACTCAGAGAATGCTGTTTTAAAAGACCAAGGTCATCACTGTCATTCCCTCATACTGTCATAGATGGACTCCAAACTGTGCCAGTATCTTGGTTTCCTGTCACAGTGCAGACTGGGCAAGCAGATGGGAACCTAGAAAGGCCTGATTGTGAGAGCTGACATTTCATGTGTATTATGTGCCAGCCACTGTATGTGAATTGTTTCATTCATTTTCATACAAACTCCATCTTGTAGACTTATTATCGTTTCCACATGAGGAAAATGATGATCAGAAAAGCTAATCTGTCAAGGCCACACAGCAACTAAAGGATGGAGCCAGGACTCCAATTACACTCTGTCTTCAGCTGCTATTCTCTTAACACTGTGTCATTTTGCTTGGCTTTCCCCAGAATGAGAAAGAGCTCACAGGTAAGGCTCTACTCCAGGGCAGCCAAAAACTATAAAGATAAGAAATGATGTCTTAGACATCTATGTGTCATCAGTGCCTGGGACACAGCCTGACATACGATACAAATTCAAAATGTTTGTCAAACTGCTCAGTTGTACACTGGAACACCATCTTTCACATGGAATTACAGTAAAACCTGCGAAAGCCAGAACCTGTGTAAGGTGGAAACCTGTCAGGGAAGGAAACCGCAAATATTTCCCACTAAATTGAGCAATAGAAAGGTGATAAGACTGCACCCTCTCAAAGGCAGAAAACTTTTAAGCCCCAGAAAAACAAGGCAGTCCTGTCAAGTTCCAGCTCTTACAGGTTCACTGCGTATGCTTGTTCCCATCTTAAAATAAGTGTAGCAGTAGTTAGGATTGGAAGTGGAGTAGTGGAAATAGCACTGAGTTAGGAATCAGGAAATCTGTCTCCAGGCCTTTGTTTCCCTCCCTCTACCCAGCAGCTGGAAGCCCTGGTGGTGTACTGGTTAAAACCTACGGCTGCTAACCACAAAGGCTGGCAGTTTAAATGCACTAGGTGCTCCTTGGAAATCCTATGGGGCAGTTGCACTCTGTCCTATAGGGTCGCTATAAGTCGGAATCAACTTGACGGCAACAGGTTTGGTTTTTTTTTTTTTTGGTTACCCAGCAGCTAAGGAGCCCTGGTGGTGCAGCGGTTAAAGTTCTCGGCTGGGCACCAAAAGCTCATGATTTGAACCCACCAGCTGCTCCTATGGAGAAAGATGTGGCAGTCTGCTCCTGGAAAGATTTACAGTCTAGAAACCCTCTAGGGCAGTTCTATTCTGTCATATAGGGTTGCTATGAGTCAGAATCAACTCAATGGCAAGGGGTTTGGTTTAAGTACCCAGCAGCTATGTGACTCTGGGCTTCCAATTCCATACCTCAAATTAGAGAATCAAGTAGTTGAGCTCTGAAGCCTCTATGATCCTCTGAATCCATATATTTAAGACTCTTAAAGAGATTATGTTGAGGAGTGTTACCCTTGGCTTGATTATTTTAAAACAAATTATGCTGGATGACTGACTGGAAAATATAGTCATATTAACTCATTTTAGAGTTACATGTTGTTCATTTATTTGAAACTTTATGAAACATACTTCCTCCAAATGCCATAGAAATTTGGTTAAAAGCTACAAGACTCATATGCCACCTAGTGGTAAAGAAAGGATATTTTAGGTTGGTGAAGCAAGATGTCCTGCCATCAAACGTAAAGAATGGCTGTCGATAGCAATCTTTTATCTCATATTTGTCCTTTTCCCTCGTCACTCAGGATAGTATTTTGTATACAGAAACTCAACACTTCCTGACTTGTTCATTTGCCAGTACTCTTAAGACAATGAAATACTGCGGAATTTTGAGAATTGTGGAAAGATCATTGGCTTTAAGATCTGGGGGAAAGTGCCTTCTATCCATACATCTCAAACTACTCCTACTCAAGAGGACCACTCAGTTTCTTTTTACGGATAGACACACCTTTCCGCACGGGACCGGATGGATCTTGCCTAGTTCAGAGAACCAAAGACACTACCTTTGAAAACACATAAATGAGATCCCTTGATGTCAAGTATTTAACGACTTTGCTTTACCTACCACAGTAATTAAAATTAAGTCATCAAATTCAAATTTAAACATCTAAAAGCAGGAATGCAGCGTCCTAATCTTAGACCCCAAAGCTGGGGAAGAGGGCAGAAACTTACAGTACTGGGCCTATTGGTAAAGGGGACTTTCTTTTCCCTGTTTTCTTTTGGTTTTGTATCTTTTTTTTTTTTTTTTACCCTCTTTGTTCTTTTTTTCCTTTCTCCTTTCGTTCCCCCATCTTCCTTCCTCTTTTCATCTTCTCTCCCAAATAAGAATTAATAATTAAGACCAGTACTATGTTTAAAAGGAACAGATAGTCCCCTGTGCAGGGCGATTTAGTAATTCCAGGAGGCACCTGAAAATACCCTTTCTCAGCGAAAACATTTGAGTCTTTTCCCAAAATCTGAAATTAAGCCATTTTCCAAGACTCTGCTTTAAGTATTCTTAATTAAGCCTTCTTTTGAAATATTCTCACTTTAGCACAATTTTCTGAAACACCTTTCCACGTAACATAGGTGTTCTGAATATGCCAACTTGAAAATTTAACTTATGATCAGCCTTGCTAGTAATAATCTAGTTTACTTTTTTATTTTTAATCCAGAACGCTTTATTTCAATTTTCATTTGGTTTACGAATGTTCGCTAAAAATTTTCCAATGAGTTAATAAAATGCATCCATTTCACCTTTGAAAACGTGAGGGCTCGGCGTCTTCACCGTCATCCGGGCGTTTATTCTTAATTCTGCTTCTTAAACAGGCTCCGGGAAGGAGCAGTTTCGATCAAGAAGTTCAGAAAAGCAGTTATCACGCAACTTGCAACAGTTGGTGTCGGGCGATAGGGAAGTTGGAAGTGATAAATGGGGCTGGTTAAAAAACAAAAACACCCGGGAAAGGAAGAGAAAGCTGTGGCCTCTGGAGACGCTGCGACGGCAGCGTGCAGCCGGAGGTGCTGAACTCCGGCCGTGGGAAGGCGCCTTCCTGGGAAGGCAGAGGGGACCACGGGGACCGTAGCCCGGCGGCCGCGCGGCTGTACGTGCGGCGCGAACACGCAGGTTGCCCCCGGGGCCACTCCGGGGCCACTCCGGGGCCACCGCGGTGTGAGACTGGCCCTGCCCCCGTACCGCCCCCGGCGGGAGGTGCGACGCCCAGGCCGCGGGTGCGTGCGCGGCCCCGGGCGACGCGGCTGGGCGTGCGCGGGGCCGCGGCGGAGGCAGGGCCTGGCGGGCGGCAGAAGATGGCGAGGGTATGTAGGCGGCAGCAATGCTCCGTTGAGAGACGCGGCTTTCGGCAGGAACTGGATTCGTGGCGCCACAAGCTCATTCACTGTGTAGGTGAGACCCTACCCCGGCCGCCTCCGGCCCTCGGGTCGCCCAGCCGCGGGCCGCCCCAGACGAGGGAGGGAGGTGGGACAGAGGCAATAGCTTCTCCGGCCCGCCCGCCCTCTTCGGCTTGGCGTCCCCCTCCCCCACCCCCCGGAGTGCGAGCGGCGCGCGACCTCCTGGCGGGCTCTCCTCTATCCCGGGCCGAGCGCGCGCACTGGCCCCTCCTCTCCGCGCGCCCTCCCCGAGGCGGGCTCCCGGGCGGGAGCGCCTGCACCACCTCCTCCCCGCTCGGCGTCCCGGCGGCGCCGAAGGTTTATTGTGGAGATCGGTGCCTGGGCACTGCTGCTTTATCGGGGCGCTGCCGCCGGTTCTTCAGAGCCCTGCGCGGGGTCAGGGGTGGCGCGAGGGGCGGGGGCGTCTTGGTCCGCAGGTCTTCCCCCACCTTCGCTCCCGCCTCCGCCTTCTTCCCCCCCCGTGCCGCCCCTCCCCCCCACGCGCAGTGGCGCGCGCACTTTTTCCCTCGTGCACGCGCCGCGATCTGAGGGCGGGCGCCGGGCGCTCCGGCGTGTGCAAGGCGTGAGGTGGAGATGGGGGCGGAGGGAGCTGGAGCTGTCACAGGCGCCGGGTTAGCCTGACCGAGCCAAGTGGGGTGTCATGGCCGCGGGGGCCAGCGGCTGCACTTCCTCAGCGGGCGGCGGCGGCGGCGGCGGCCGGGGAGTTAATCCTCGACGCACGGGTCGGTGTGTGTATTTGTGTTCGGTGTGTGCGCTGTGGGGAGGAAGGGAAGGTGGGACCAGGTCTGACTGAGGAGCCGGAACGGGGGTCGCTCTTGTTTCCTCCCGGGGGATTTGCCGGAGCCGCAGCCTCCGAGAGCATCGTCTGCCCCCCGCCTCCCGGGCCGCTCTCGGGTGGCTTTTTTCCCCACCGCGGGCCGGAGGGAGTGTGGACGGGGGCGCCCGGGAGGGGCCGGGCGGCCGAGCTGCGCCTCTCACACTGTGCGTTTTGTCTGTTTTTCTCTTCCAAGGTCCCGTTTCCCTCTGTTCGGCGGCCGGCGGGACCATAAGGGCTTAACTCATATATTTAACCCCCCTCCGAAAAGTAAGTGGCCCGTGTGGTGTCTCCGCTCCGCCCGCCGCCCCCCCAGCCCCAGTCCATCCCTGTGTCTGACTCTCCTGTCCTCCAGCATTGTTATTTCCCCATCTTTGCTTCGGTGCTGCTGATGTGTGGGGAAATACTCTCTCGTCGTCCTCTGTCCCCTACGCCCAGCCCTCGGGGAGGCCCAGAATTCCAGCCCCCTCCTCCCCGTGAGGAATATTCTTGGGAACCAGGTCTTCCCCAATAGAATCTAGGAGATTCTAGCCGTTCGCTTGGGCCCCTCATCCCCTCCTTCCCGACAGGGTTTCGTTGGAAGGAATTATGCAAATCCTGCTTTCTGGTGTCCATTCAGCGGCAATTTCATGCGGTGAGAAGTTCTCTTTGTTGTGCGAGGGGGAGAACAGACACTGATTTAATAGACATATCTGTTGGGGGGAAGGGTGGAGGGGGTGTGGAGGCTCAGTTTGGAAGAATTACAGCACTTGGTTAGCTCAGTGTCTTTGTGTTTGAGCCTTCTGGCTTGACAGGAGGGTCTGCCCTTTACAACGTCCCACAAGGGATCTTCTCTATAATAGATTAAAAGCAAAACTGAAACTTTAAACAAGTGAAAAATAAGGTAACCTTTACTGATAGAACATAAGCCTTTCCATTTTTGTAGTGGTTCATTATGAATAGGTATAATGTGAATTTTGTTACGGATTTAAACTGTAACATCAAAATTAATATAGGCAATAATGCTTTAAGGTATATGATACTATGGTTGTCCAAAGCTTAGAAGTACATTTTAGAACATATGCTTGTGTAAATGATAAACGTATGAATCAATTTTTTGGTATGATCTGGCTTGTGAATATATTTTAAAATTTCCCCCCTACCAATCCAAGCCCAGCTCTGCCCTCCAGAAAACAGTTTTTTGGTTATCAGTTATCATTTACTGTGCTATCTCTGCTTGATTTATTTTCTGCCCTGTCATACATTTGGTAAAATGTTACATCAGCCTAAGCACTTTTTCAATTATGTATTATTTGTAACTATCGTATAAAAGAACTTTATAAGAAGCGTAAGAGGTTTTGAGAAGCATGAAATTAATGAGTTTTCAGAATTGTGGATTTAAAATGTAAAATCCTGAAAGTATTTTGAAGAGTTTTTTGTTCTTGCATAGTATTTGTTTCGCTTTCTTGGTTACTGGTTTTGTTAGTTGGGCTATTTGGTTTAAAAGATTTTGAAATTGATGATTTGTAAGCCTGTAGATTTCTTAAGTTAACGTTGGTTTAGTTTAGATGGCTTTAACGAGTTGCTTGTCTTAGTCTAATTCTGTTTTGAGTCTTTGCTTTCTGCCTCAACCCTCTTCAGTCATTGATGGTTGTAGTGGTTACTGCTGCATTTTGACAGGTTTCTCTTTTTTTTATAATATGACAAAATCTTGTAAGTTTGTGAATCATATATGAAAATTCAGAGTCTTTTTTTGAAGGAGTATTTTAATTTGGGATCAGTTTTCTTAAATCATACTTTTAACTCCAAATTTGCACTTTCAAGTTCAGGAATTTAGTCCAGAGTGCAGAAGCGGTGTTTTAATCTGAGTAGTAGCATATAGTTGATAGTCTTCCCAACTAAAATCAATTGAATCTCGTATTTTCTCTTTTATTATATGTAATTTTTTTAAGAGACAGATTCTCTGTAAGTTAATTGTAGTGTTAAGAACTTACTTAAAAGAGCTAGCAGTGATCCTTATAAACCCAAAAGGCAACAATGTTATTTGTTACTAGCAAGTGTAATTCTTCTTTTATCTTAAGGGGATTGGTTCTAAACAGTTAACCTATTTGATTCTGTTCATCCATTATCTTAATACTTTAGGGTCATTTGGTTTCTAACGAATGTTTAATTTATAACAATCTTTGGGTTAAAAATGAATTGTCACTCATTTCCAAAATCTAATTCTCCCTTCTACTTTTTTTTGGGGGTGGTGGTGGTGATTTCCATTATTAGGTTTAGTTGAAATGGAGATAGTAGGAGGTTCAGACAGTGATTATGATCAAGATGGATATTTGTTAACCAGGTAATTATTGAGGGGTCCTCTGGGGCTATGATGATCAGTCTAGATTCCGAAGATCTAGGCTCTTCTCTGCTGCCTGGTGTGATGTAACGTATTGCTTGGCACTCCTCACCCTTGCTGTATGCTCAAGAAGCTCTTTCCAGTATGGGGGAGGTTGCGGAGTGAAAGTTACAGTTTATCTCTAGCTTGACTGGAAAAGGACAGCAGGATGATTCTCTTTGACTTACAGAAAGTTATTTCAAATTGCGCTAATTCCCTCAAATGTGCTTGTAGCTGGAGCAATTCTAGGAAGCATTTGAATAATGCCTTTTTTTTTTTTTTTTTTTTTTAGCTTTGTGAGGCTGCACAGCATGGCTTGGGGTTTCTTCCAGAGTGAGAATTGGGTATTCAATGTCTATGGGAACTTAACCATTTCTGAGTTTCTGTGTAACCACTTAGCTGCTTGTATTAGTGCTGTTTTTAGGAGTGAAAGACAGTTGGGTAGGTACTTAACTAACTTCTTCTAAATATTTATTAAGCATCTGCCTTGTACCAGGCACTGTGGGGAAGCAAAAATGTTGGAGAATCTGCCCGAACCTTCAGGAACTTTTAGTCCTTAGAGAAAATATAATATATTCAGCTATAGTACAAAGCAAAATGTGCTATTCAGTGGTGCAAGCAAGTGCTAGAAGTATTTAGAAGTGAAAGAAATCTCTTCTGAGATAATGAAGGCAGGCTTCATGGAGAAGGTGGCAGTCTTTTTGCTTCATTTTGATGAATTCGGAAAAGGCATTCTAGTCATAAGAAACAACATGTGCAGAAGTGGAAGTGGATACATGAAAAAAACTGAACTGTCCATATAAAGTGCAGTCAACGATTAGTGTAGGGGGACATATAAGTCATAAAAACCAAAAACCAAACCCATTTGCTGTCGAGTTGATTCTGACTCATAGCAACTCTATCGGACAGAGTAGAACTGCCCCTTAGGGTTTTCAGAGAGCAGCTGGTGGATTCAAACTGCTGACCTTTTGGTTAGCAGCCGAGCTCTTAACCACTTTGCCATCAGGGCACCACATAGGTCATAAAACCAAAAAACCAAACCCATTGCCGTCTAGTTGATTCCGACTCATAGCGACCCTATAGGACAGTAGAACTGCCCCATAAGGTTTCCAAGGAGTGGCTGGCAGATTCAGACTGCCAACCTTTTGGTTAGCGGCCGAGCTCTTAACCCCTGGGCCACTAAGGTTTTGATATATAGGTCACAGGGGCTTGTAAAAGTAGATTGTGGGATTTTCAAATGCAGGATAAAAAGTAGAGCCTTTTTATTAGGCAACTTAGGGTTTGCAACACATTCATTTCCTTCGCTCAAGGGAGGAATGTTTCCTTTATTTAAGGATTCTATTGTGGAATTCTACAATAGTGACACAAACTCTTTTTTTAAACCACCTTGCCAGGAACAGAATTGTCATCCACAATAGTGCTCTCTTCAAAGTAAGCCCACTTGGAGGTTATGCCTTAGTCTGTTGCACAAAAAAGTCTGTTCCATTTTTTTGGAATTGCTAGAATCAGCAGCATACTCATTCTTTTGAGAATTTTTTCTGTTGACAGATTTTTATCTTTAAAGGTTGTAATTGGTATTTGGAAACAAAAATTATTTGTTGTTAAGTGTGACAAATAAAAGCACATATGAAATAATGAGGTTGATTTTCTTCCCTGGCTTGAAAACTGGCTCTGAAAGCTCAGCAAAGCGGCTGGATTGGTTTGGATGTGTCTCTGAGGCTGTCTCTTGATTCTTCCTTCCTTCATGTCCACGCATTTGCTCTATGGAATTAATCTGTGATATTGAGTAGATGCAAATAAATAAAGCCCTTTTTTTTTTTTTTTTGGTAGTTTCAAGTTAAAAGCTTACCATCACTACCCTCCAAATTATTTTAGTCTGTTTGCAAAAATTTTAAAAACCTTTTCACTATTCTATATCCCTGCACATTGCTTTTGGGATAATTGCAGTGTAAACCATTACCTCATTTTGTTGACCAGCTCTTGTACACAGGAAGTATCCCAAGTACAATGGCCCATGCCCGAAATTTTTTTGCTTATCTTTTGTTTAGATAAAGTTCACATATCATAAAATTCATCTTAAAGTAGGCAACTGAGTGGTTTTTAGTATATTCACAAGGTTGTGCAGATATCGCCACTAATTTCCAAACAGTTTCATCACCCCAAGAAGAAACCCCATACCTATTAAGCTGTCACTTCTTGGTCCCTCTCCACCCCCCAGCCCCTTGAGAACCACTAATCTACTTTGTGTCTCTGTGGATTTGCCTATTTTGGACTTTTCATGTAAATGGAATCATACAATATATTACCTTTTCTGTCTGACTTCTTTCTTAGGTTCATCCATGTTGCAGCATGTATCAGTACTTTTTTCTTTTTATGACTGAATAATGTTGCATTTTGTGGACATACCACACTTTATTTATTCATAAATTGATGGACATTTAGTTTTGCCAAACTGTTTTCCAAAGTGACTGCTCCATTTTATATTCCCAGTTTCTCAGTTACCATATGACCCAGTAATTCTAAGCCTAGATATATACCAAGAAAACTAAAAAACATGTCCACACAAAAACTTGTACGTTTATGTTCATAGCAGCATTACAGGCAGTCCCCAGGTTACGAACGTCAAACTTAATTAACGTACTTATGAACCAATCTCTGTAAAGTCTATTATATTAAAAATTCAAGATACGTGCAGTGGTTCGTAATAACAAACAGGTGGTATTTTGTGACATGCATAAAAACATTATTATACTACTGTTTTATGTTAAAGATGTTTTGGTGTATATGGAAGTGTTTCTTTAATGTTTTTAATGCTTAGAAAGGTACTACAAACCGTACATAGCTATTCCAACTTACATACAAATTCAACTTAAAAAGATGGACTTAGGAACAGAACTCGTTTGTAATCCTGGGACTGCATGTATTCATAATAGCCGAAGAGTACAAGTGTATCTTGCTTGATAAAAATCCCACATGTGAAAATATGAGTTTATCACCAAGAAATATGTTTCCTTTTACAGCACAATTCACATTTGATTTAATATAGGGAATAGTTCCACTAGTACATTTATTATTACTAGTTTCTAAAAGTTTTTTTTTTTTTTTTAAGTAAGTATACACATGTATAGGAGCCCTGGTGGTACAGTGGTTAAGAGCTATGGCTGCTGACCAAAAGATCAGCAATTTGAATCCACCAGCTGCTCCTTAGAAACCCTATGGGGCAGTTCTGTTCTGTCCCACAGGGTTGCTATGAGTCAGAATTGACTCGAGGGCAGTGGATATACATGTGTGTAGAGGAAAGAATGGTTGAATTTGTTAAATCAAATCAAGACACGCATACCTTCAGTTTGACGTTCTCTTGTTTTTCACTTTTTTTTGTTGTTGTTGCCAATGCAGGAGTCTTTGTGGGCTTTTGCCTGGATGTCCCTCTTCCTCGAATATCTTCCATGGCATTTGTAGGTATTCACCTATGTACCTATGCTATAGTGTCTTGTTCTCTTTCCATATTTTAGATTCATGATTTATCAAAGCTGGAAGGGATCCTAGAATTTGTTTTCTTGTCCAGTCATATCAATTAAAGGGAAAGAAATGTAAACAAAACAAACTTCTGTTATAGAAAACTTAAAATATAGATGAAAGTAGAAAGAGTTGTTCAATGAACACAGCTACATCAACTAATGACCATTCTTGTTTCAGCCCTACTGGATTATCTTGAAGCAAATTTGAGACATCATATTTAGTATTGAATCTTTTTTGCAACCTTTTCTATAATACCATCTCCCCGTTTCAACCCCATACCTATCAAGTAGTTGATAAATCTAAAGAAATAAGCTATTTATAAACATGGAGAAGACAAGTTTTTTGCTGATAGTATTTCTTATGAATCCTTAAAAGCTACTAAATACTGAGTAGTTATTACGTACCAGACAAAAACTCTTTGATGTTGTTAATATCTCTTTTATAGGTAGGGAAACTGAGGTCGAATGAAGAATTTCATTCATGGTCACTCAGCTGAGGAGTGGTAGAACTGGGACTGTAATTCAAAAGCATGCACTCTTATATCTTAAGCCCTCCTTTAGACTTTCCTATCTTGGTTTCGGAGCCCTGGTGAGACAGTGATTAAAGCGCTCGGCTGCTTTAACCCGCCAGCCGCTCCATGGGAGAAAGATACGGCAGTCTGCTTCCGTAAAGATTTACAGCCTTGGAAACCCTATGGGACAGTTCTGCTCTGTCCTATAGGGTCACTGTGAGTCACACTCGACTCAGTGGCAATGGATTAATTTGGTTTCATCAAGTCACCCCCTCATCTTTTCCAACTACTGATTACTTCAAATTTGAGTGTACCTGCTTTAAATGTTACACTAAATAATTCTTTTGTTTTCTACCCATAATCTTACCACAAAATATAATTACTCTTTTGATTCCCTGGCCTAGGATGCCTTGCCCCCTACTCTTCAGCTATTATAGTCCTGCTTGTCTTTTCCTTTTTCTTCTCGCTTTTGGTTTTGTTAGTGGTATTCAGAGCTAAATAGGTTTCTGAGCTCAGTGTTTCCACTGACTTAGTTTTCCTTCGTACCTTCATACAGTGTTAGACTGGCCTTTCTTCACCATTGGCTGAGATTTGAGTGTAGGTTTTGAGGAAGAAAGCAGAAGATATCCAGTGATATTGATTCTAGGCCTTAAGCTTGGTGCATCTTCTGTGTGAACCAGCCTAGTTCACAGGACACTAATTTTGGAATGTAACAAAAGTCTTATAGTAACAGTGTGTAGGTGCTTGGTCTGTTCTTCTAGTCATATCCTTCCCAAAGACAGGATTCCCAGATCTTAGCCAAATGCCTTCTCAATTCTGACCTTTAACTATGACTTAAATTTGGTGCAGTTAGCAATAAATATTTTTAAGAGTGTGATAAAAGGAAAGTTGAGTAGTGTATAAATACTGATAACGAGATTTCACAAATTTAAAAACCATTTGCTATTTTAGTAATTAAAACATCACTGATCATAGAATAATGCTTCATTGGTAGACATAGGAAGATGCTTTGACAAAAGTGAGAAACTTCCATCAAAATAAAATGGGAAGCTCCTCGCCTTCACTAAAAAAGTTAGAGGAACATAAATGTTTGTGAGTATGTCCCTGTGTTAAAGTGTGGCTTTATTGTTGCATTATTAATGATATAAACACTTAATCACATATGTTTTAGTTTATTCAGATTGTCATTCGGTGAGTTAAGGAAGCTAACAAAGTTTAACTTGTATAAATGGGTGTTTATTAGCTTCTCTGATCCCAATAAAATGATACTTTAATTATGGATTACCCTTAAGAAGTCTATAAATGTTTGGTAGTAGTTACTGGAAAAAATCCTTAAGCTGATCATTTTTCTGTGAGTGATTAATGTAACTGATACGTCTTTTTCAATGATTTCGTTAATGTATCAGTGTACTAAAGTTTTACTTACTGTTTACTTATTGGAAACTTCAAACAATCTTTAGCAATAATATTTTTATGGCACATATTATGTTACTTTGTCTAGATCTGGTTTCTGTTCTAGAAATACATCAGGATAAAAATAATAAAATAATATTTTATTAAAATAATATGGATTGATTCCAACAGTTTTTAAGAGTTACTGGAATTTGCTGGGCTGACTTTTTTGTTTTTTATTGTACTTCAGGTAAAGGCTTACAGAACAAATAGTTTCTCATGAAACAGTAGTACACATATTGTTTTATGACATTGGTTAACAACCCCACAACATGTCAACCCTCTAACTTCTCAACCTTTTTTTTTTGGTGAAAATACACATAGTCAAAGATATACCATTTCAAAAATTTCTACATGTACAGTTCAGTGACATTGACTATGCTCTTCCAATTGTGCTGCTATTCTCACTTCAGATGAAGGCTTACAGAACAAAATAGTTTCTCATTTAACAGTTATTACACTGTTTGGGCTGACTTTTAAAGAAAAATATGATTAAATAAACTATTTTCCATGTGAGACTTGTACATCCAGTGTTTATATGGGTGTATATTTACTATATATCTTTTCACTGTCTAGTATTTATTAAAATAGATTTTGGCAAGTTAAGTAGGATTTACAGAGAGTTCAAAATCACGTATATCTACAGAAGATAGTTTCAAAAAGACCCATGACTTATGGTTACAGATGTACAACCTTATCTAAAGGGTAACTTTTCCTTTGGCCCCTTTCTCCTTAAGTGAAGAACTTCTACTGCATTTTATATAATACATCCAAATAAAAGACTGGTACATTTTAGTGGGTATGTTGTTGTTACGTGCCATCAAGTCAATTCCGACTCATAGCAACCCCCTTATATGACAGGGTAGAACTGCACCATAGAGTTTTCAAGGAGCGGCTGGTGGATTTGAACCACCGACCTTTTGGTTAGTAGCCTGGGCTCTAAACCACTGTGCTACTGGGATACCTTAGTATAGGCAAGGGTAAATGCATAAATAGGGTAAAGATAGACTAAAGAAGCTAGAATTTTCCAGGTTAGATGAGATTGCTTTAACTGGGAGTTATCAAGATCTTTAACTCTTCGAAGGGCCTGACTTTTCTAGAAAAGTAGGCCTCATAAATGATAGTCTAACCTGAATTGTTTTGGTCAAGACTGTTAAGACTATTAAGAAGATTGAATTCTCCATAGATTTTTAAT
This sequence comes from Trichechus manatus latirostris, assembly GCF_000243295.1. NCBI lineage: Eukaryota > Metazoa > Chordata > Mammalia > Sirenia > Trichechidae > Trichechus > Trichechus manatus. The sequence goes on from NW_004443943.1 coordinate 23,656,605, forward strand.
CTTTAAAAGTAAGAGAATGTAAATTAATGGGAGAAGCATATTCTAATATAGTTACATTGATGAAAAAGTGATAAACCAACATTGTGGCATGGACAAAGGACCAGAGATGTTAAAGACCAGACAAGTTTTCCATTTTTATTCTTTTCCTGAGGACTTACACTTTATCTTGGAAAGAAATGGAAGGTTTGTTTTTATTAAATGATTAATAAATGTTCACGTATTACCTTCCAGACATTACTTGGTAGAAATTATTTAATTGTATGAAGATGTTTAAGTAAAAATACCTATAGTGATTAATTACTGTGCCTGAGTCAGCCAGCCCATGTTTTGTCAGACGTTCTTTAACAATCCAGATGAAATAAACTATTTTGAGTAATGTGAATATATATTCACTTACAAGTAGAAAAGAAGGTACAGAATAAAGGCTGTATTAAGAAACAGGAAGAATTTGTTGTCAGATCATGCTGCTGCCAGTGTTTACTTCCTAAGATTCAAGAGAACAGAAATGTGAGCAATAATAGCAGTGATACTGTTGCTACTATGTTGAACTGAATTATAAAATAAGAGCATGCTTTAAAATTTGATGCTAAAAGGATGCTCTCAGATGTCAGAATACACAGGATCTTCAGATATTTGGTCCAATAATTCAGCCTAGGATTCTTCCAAGAGTGTTCATTCAGAATTGATTTACTTAAAGTTTTTGCATGATAAACGCTCATTCATCTTTCTTCCCTACTTCGAATATCTCTATCTTTTCTTTATATTTCTTTCTCTTTCTCATTTAAAATATAAAATAAACTGATCTAAGCTATATATGAAATTAGGTTTAAAATTAAGAAATAAACTCTGGAATAATTTTTAAAAATAAGTGTGCATGTATATTTTAGTCTGGGGAAACAGACTTGTTCAGAAACCCATGGAGATAAGAATCAATTCAGAAGTAGAAACCAATGGTGGTGGTAGTTAAGAGGATTGAAAGTAACTAGACAGATTTCTGTGTGATGAAATATATTCAATGAAGGCTTGCTTTTTTTTTTTAATTTAGGTGAAGGTTTACAGAACAAATATTTTCTCATTAAACAGTCAGTACACATATTGTTTTATGACATTGGTTAACAACCCCACGACGTGTCAACATGCCTCCTTCTCAGCCTTGGAGGACTTTTTTTTTTCTTTTATTTTTTTGGTGAAAATATACATAGCCAAAGATACACCATTTCAAAAATTTCTACACGTAGAATTCACAATTCAGTGATGTCGATTATGTTCTTCCAGTTATGTTGCTATCCTCACTTTAGATGAAGGTTTACAGAACAAAATAGTTTCTCATTAGACAGTTAGTACACATATTGCCCTGTGACAATGGTTAAGAACCCCACTACATGTCAGCACTGTTCTTACTCAACCTTGGGTTCCCTATCACCAGCTTTCCTGTCCTTTTCTGCCTTCTAGTCCTTGTCCCTGGACTGCTGTGCCTCATTAGTCCCATTTGGTTTTATGGGGCTGTCCAATCCCCGGCTGAACGGT
>NW_004443943.1:23659984-23721854 GCF_000243295.1 Trichechus manatus latirostris
ATCTGCAAACAGGGACAGTTTAACTTCTTCATTACCAATTTGGATGCCCTTGATTTCTCTTTCTTGCCTTATTGCTCTAGCTAGAACTTCCAGCACAATGTTAAACAGGAGTGGTGATAAAGGGCATCATTGTCTTGTTCCTGTTCTCAAGGGGAAAGTTTTCAGCCTCTCCATTAAGAATGATGTTGGCTGTTGGTTTTGCATAGATGCCCTTTACTATGTTGAGAAATTTCCCTTCTGTACGTATTTTATTGAGAGTTTTTAAGGGCTTTCTTTTTAAATGAGTGTTTTTGACTCTGTTTGCATCATTGTTTTAGTAAGGTTTTTTTTTTTTTCTTTTTTTTGCTATAATGTGAATATAGTTTTGTCTCTTCTAGCTTCTGTATTTTACATGAATTAAAAAAATTAAGGGATGTAGATTTTCTTGAAGTTAAGTACTGATTCTTCCATTTTTAACAGTTTAAAAGTATGCTTGAATAGTAAATTTGTAATGATAATAGTAATAAACTTAATTTTGTTAGTATTGTTGAGTTACCTTTTAGCATCATAAAAGAAAGTATGAAAATGATTTTCTTGATTGGCCTGCATGGCGGAAGTGCACAAAGCAAACAAATATGGTAGCACTTTTTCAAGCCTCTACTTGTATAATGGCTGTGGACATATCGTTGAATAAAGCAAGTCACATGATTAAGGCCAGCATTACAGTGGAAGGGTATTATAAAACATGGCAAAGGGCCTGGGTATATCGAGGGATGAAGAAGTGGGACATTTGCACTCCACCTCAGAAAGCATCAGTTTTCATTTCTTTAAGTTCATAGTGACAAGTGTTCATCAAGCACACGGTAGGTGCTTAACATACTTTCCTCAACTAGCAAAGAATGGTATCCTTTTTATGCTTACGAGGGAACAGAGTTAGAATCATTAATCACAAATAAGATGGAACTATTGCTTTGAATCCAGGAGTGTTTGACTTCAAAACCTATATACGCTTTCATGTATTAGAATCATTTAAATTGTGATTTTAATTTCATGCAAATCAGATTTTACATTTTTGTGATGGGCTTTTTTTTTTAATTATTGTAAAAATACATGCATATAACAAAACATTTACCAGTTCAAGAATTTTTACGTGTACAGTTCAGTGACATTGATTATGTTCAACATGCAGCGTAACTGTTACCATGATCCTTTTCCAAATTATTCCACCACCATTAACAGAAACGTGGTGTCCCCTAAGCAGTAATTCATTCTTTCTCCCTTTTACGAGGGGCTTTAGATAGGTAAATTATGGCCGTAAAATTAACGTTTTGTATATACTATTTTCTCCCTCATTTTTGGGAAACATTGTGTATGTATTTGTTTTTATGTCTTTTGGATATCTTCTTTTTGTCCTCCCAAAATCCTTTCCCTTCTCTTTTGGTAGTAACACCTTGCTGTCCAGTCGATTCCAACTCATGACGACCCTATAGGACAGAGCAGAACTACCCCATAGGGTTTCCAGGGAGGTGGATTTGAACTGCCTACCTTTTGGTTAGCAGCTATAGCTCTTAACCTGTGCACCACCAAGGCTCCCTTTTGGTAGTAGCACCATGATTTTCCTTTAGGAGCCACCCTTCTACTATCGTTAAGTCCATACGGTTTGGATGAGGCTGACTAACTCCCACAGCTGATGTCTAGGCATTGTTCACAGTGAGTGATTCAGGGATCAGCTCTGAGACTTTGGCTGCAGTTCTTGGGAAAGAGATCTTCTGTTTTCTTTGGGGTAGCTAAGCTGCTAGTCTCTAAAGTGGGAGGTAGTCAACCGTGTGGGGAGAGCCTGCAGTGAGTCGTATAGAGCAATGGATGGAGAAATTCTTGAGTACTTGGATCCAGCTGTGTATGAAAGGAGCCTTAAAAAGCCTACCTGAGCAAATACTTAACCTTTTTTGCTCAAGCCTTGCAGCCAAAAGTCCTGGCTAATACTAGAAGATCTAGAAGTTTATATCTCTGTAAGAGAACAGAAAGGCACAGCTTACTACAGGTAAATGACTAAAAAAAAATTCTCTAGTCTTAAGGAAATGGGGAAGGATGGTTTGCCTGGGATGATGAGGTACCGGACGGGAACCTAATAATGTACAGCATGGGAAGGACATACTGCATGTAGTAAGTAGAGCAAAGAGTCATCACTTCAAGACGTTCTTTTCTCTCATTCCTTCTTAGTGAAGTCTTCAGTCACCTGTGAGTACCACATAAGACATTTAATACATGCACCCATTTGGGTGTTGGCAGAGTTCGTTTTTATTTTGATTGTTTCTATCTCAGGAAACATTTTTAACTAAGAAAACAGTGTTATAATTGTTAGTTTTGATACCAGGTCAACTTAGAAGCATGGTTTAAATAAAATAGAGTTTTAATAGTGTATTCTTGAAATAAAAAGAATAGGCATCTATTCCCAAGGCTGTCCCTTGGACTTTTTTATTACCTGGAAATTGTTGAAATCTTGAATTCCAATATGCCATTAGTTCTGTGTGTTTCACATGTGTTATCACTTGTAATTTAATCTTCATAACAATCTTACGAGGTGGGTACTATTTGCGTTTTATAGATGGAGAAATAGCTCTGTGGATTGATGTTACTACAAATTTATGGTGTCCAACCAGCCTTACCTGGAGTCTCAGCACTGAGAATTCTTTTGTATATTATTGATCAGTTTGCTGATCAGGTGGCTCTCTTTTAGCCCCTGTGCTCTCCTGCTTCTTTCTTAGCTGGTGATCTTGAGCTCAGTGAAAGTTGAGCTCTACTGAAGATGAATATTCCCCAATATCCTCCCTCTAACTTCTCGGGCTATTTGGAAAACTTTAAAACAATACCTGCCTAAAGCATTGTTTCATAGTAATGACCATGATCACCTGAACAAAACCATTGACATATTTGTAAAAAATGCAGATTTCTGTGTCCTACGCCAGATCTCAGGAGCCCTGGTGGCACAGAGGTTAAGCGCTTGGCTGCTAACCGAAAGGTTCGCGGTTCTAACCCACCAGCTGCTCCAAAGGAGTAAGATGTGGCATTCTGCTTCTGTAAAGATTTATAGCCTTGGCAACCCTATGGGGCAGTTCTGTTCTGTCCTTTAGGGTCACTATGAGTTGGAATTGACTTGATGGCAACAGGTTTGGTTTTTTTAACCCCAGATCTAGGAGCCTGGGTGGCGCAAGTGGTTTGCAATGGACTGCTAACTAAAAGATTGGCGATTTGAACCCACCCAGTGTCTTCGCGGAAATAAAGTCCTGGCGATCTGCTTCCCTAAAGATTACAGCCAAGAAAACCCTGTGGAGCAGTTCTCTGTAACACATGGTATCGCTTTGAGTTGGGGACTGACTTAATGGCAACTAACAACAATAGCAGCTCAGTTCTGCTGAATCTGAATCTTCTTGGATGGGGTATAGGGATCTATATTTTTAACAAATGCCCTAACTTATTCTTGTACACACTGAAGTTTGAAGAGCACAGGCATGTACAATAAGGTTCCTCATTAACCATCACAAAAGACCTTTCAAGATACCTCATTCCAGCCTACTTTTTGAGTCTTACCTCTCTCTGTATATCCTACCTAGTCCCCACTCCCTAACTCTTCATGCCCTGTAACCATAAAATACAGCTTACTCTTTTTGTAGTTTGCAAGCATTATTTTACTTCTTTATTTACCTCCTTCCTCTCCCTTTTTTCTTACTGACTCAACCTCTTCTTGTTAGCAATACCCTTGAAGTTAGTGACCCTGCCATGTTTTTCTTTGTATTTCAAGTACTTAACAAAGTGACAGACACACAGTAGGAGCTCAGTAAATATTTGTGGAAAAGTAGAAAACAGTACTTTGAAATATTAAAAAGTAAACAAGAAACTAAAATTGAGTAAGAAGTAGTGTTGTATTTGTGACTGAAGTTGTTTAAGGAAAAACAAAATGTGAGAAAGAGGGAGCATAGATATTTTTGACACAATTTGGGTATACTTAATGGATGTAAAGCAGTGATTTTTTTAAGGGGGGCTTGAGGGGAAGAGATTGCCCCTTTGAGAACCACTTTATGAGAGATAGTAAGGACTGTAGTTTTCTATGCATGTGAATTGTGTGGAGACAAGAGAAACCCAAGCTTTAACAGGTGAAACATTATTTATTTTGTGTAGTTTTGCTTCAAAATGTAATCTGTTGCTGTTTGTTCAGGATGTGTATATTACTTTGAGGTTTCTGAAGGCCCAGCAAATGGAATAGGGAAAGAGCCAGGAATTTTCCAGAGACACATGGGTAAAAGAGGTGGAAAGGTGGTGGAGAAGGAAGAACATTTAGGTTGTATGTGAGTGTAAAACGTTCATTATCTGTTATGGATTGAATTGTGTCCCACAAAAATATGTGTTGTAAATCCTAACTCCTATACCCGTGTTTAAGGAGTCCTGGTGACACAGTGGTTAAGTGCTTGGCTGCTAACCAAAAGGTCGGTGGTTTCAACACACTAACCTATCCGTAGGAGAAAAATTTGGCTCAGCTTCCAGAAAGATTTAGTCTTGGAAGCCCTATGGAGTAGTTCTACTCTGTCCTGTAGGGTCAGTATGAGTCGGAATTGACTCAACAGTAATGGTTTTGGGTTTGGGTATACCAGTGGTTAAGGAGCCCTGGTGGTGCAATGGTTAAGTACTCGGCTGCTAACCAAAAGGTCCTCAGTTCTAACCCACCAGCCGCTCCGCAGGAGGAAGGTGTGGCAGCCTACTTCTGTAAAGTTTACAGCCTAGGAAACCCTATGGGGCAGCTCTACTCTATCCTATAGGGTTGCTGAGAATTGACTGGCTAGCAATGGGTTTGGTTTGGTTTTTGAATACTTGTAATTATAATCCCATTTGGGAATGGCTTTTCCTTGTTAATTGGCAGTATAAGTGTAGGGTGTGTCTTAAATCAATCTCTTTTGAGATATAAAAGCAGATGAAGCAAGTGGAGATGGGGAAAGATAGATGCCAAGCACATGAGGTCACCAAGTAGCCAAGAAAGAAGCTGAAGAGAGACAAGGACCTTTCCCCAGAGCCAACAGAAAGAGAAAGCCTTCCCCTAGAGCCGGTGCCCTGAATTCAGACTTCTAGCCTTGTAAACTGTGAGAAAATAAATTATTTGTTAAAGCCACTCACTTGTAGTATTTCTGTTATAGCAGCAGTAGGTAACTAAGACTTGCTGTTTCCAGAAATCCAGGGAAAAATACTGACATACTATGTGTGTTGCACAGTTTGCTTGAGATAGAAACAAATGAGCCACGAACAATGATAGGCAGGCATATTAAAGGATGAGACTATTATGAATTTCCTCACAGTGGTCGTGGTACTGGCGAGAAAGAGATGCTTCAATATGACATTGTCTCCACTCTGGCCATTATGTGCTGCTATTGATCTGGGAGCATCATTGCTTTTGGGGATGATGGTAATGTGGAGTGTGACTGGGGAGGGGGAAATTGTATGAATATCTTGTTTTTGGTTATGGAGTGCATACAAGTTAGGTTTTTATAAATAAGAGTTCTTTATATTTCTCTGTCGGGAGCTCAGAGATCCATGTTTTAACAAACATGGAAGAATTTTTTTTTTAATTTTTATTTTTTATTGTATTTCAGGTGAAGGCTTACAGAACAAATAGTTTCTCATGAAACAGTAGTACACATGTTGTTTTATGACATTGGTTAACAACCCCACAACATAACAACCCTCTAACTTCTCAACCTTTTTTTTTGGTGAAAATACACATAGCCAAAGACACACCATTTCAAAAATTTCTACATGCTCAGTTCAGTGACATTGACTACGCTCTTCCAATTGTGCTGTTATTCTCACTTAAGATGAAGGCTTACAGAACAAAATAGTCTCTCGTTTAACAGTTACTACAAATGTTGCCCTATGGCAATGGTTAACAATCTCACAACACATCAACAATATCCTTACTCAACTTTGGGTTCCCTATCACCAGCTTCCTTGTCCCTTTCTGCCTTCTGGCCCTTGTCACTGGACTCCTGTACCTCGTTAGTCTCATTTGGTTTTACGGGGCTGTCCACTCCCAGGCTGAATGGTGAACCTCGGAGGTAACTTCATCACTGAGCTAAAAGGGTGTCTGGGGGCCGTACTCTCGGGGTTTCTCCAGTCTCCTTTAGACCAGTAAATCTGGTCTTTTTTTTTGTGAGTTAGAATTATGCTCTACATCCTTCTCCAGCTCTGTCCAGAACCCTCTGTTGTGATCCTGGTCAGAGCAGTCAGTGGTGGTAGCCGGGCACGATCTAGCTGTACTGGACTCAGTCCGGTGGAGGCCTTGGTAGCTGTGGACAGTTAGTCCTTCGGACTAATCTTTTCCTTGTATCCTGTTCTCTTCATTCTCCCTTGCTCGCGAAGGGATGAGACCAGTGGAGTATCTTAGATGGCCACTCACAGGCTTTTAAGACCCCAGACACTACTCACCAGGGTAGAATGTAGAGCATTGTCTTTATAAGCTGTGTCATGCCAATTGAGCTAGATGTTCCCCGAGACCATGGTCCCCAGAGCCCTCCGCCCAGCAATTCAGTCCCACAGGGAGTTTGGATGCGTCTATGGGACTTCCATGACCTTCCCTTGTACAAGTTGTGCTAGTTTCCCCTGTATTGTGTACTGTCTCACCCTTCACGCAAGATACCACTTACCTATTGCCTATTTAATATTCTCCCCCTCATCCCTGGTAACCAACAAAGATTGTTACATTTTGTGTGTGAACTTTTTCATGGGTTTTTACAATAGAGGTCTCATACAATATTTGTCCTTTTGTGATTGACTTATTTCACTCAGCATAATGTCCTCCAGTTTCATCCAAAACATGGAAGAATTTTTAAATTTTTGATGCTAGAACCTTTTATGGCAGATGGTCTGGTGGGTAGAGAATAGACATGAGTACAGATGAACAATTCTTTATATACTGGCTTTCCTGTCTCATTGCCTATTTTGAGAAAATAGCTGGAAAAAAGTGAGGCCCCATTTTCAACCACATGGCACTTTGTAGTATCCTCCATTTATCTGTCAGGACTGTTTATTGCAAGTGACAGAAACCCAACTCAAATTAGTTTAAGTCAAATAGGTCGTTTGTTGCTTTATGAACTGGGTAGTTCATAAGGTACAGCTAGGTTCTGACATGACTGGATCCAGGAGTTTTAACTGATGTCATCAGGAATATCTCCTTTTCTCCATCTCTAAGCATTCCTTTCCTCTTTTGGCTTCCATCTTTGACCACATTGTGGTAAAGATGGTCAGTGCAGCTCGGGACTTTCATCATTCTTAAGGTCCACGTTCCCAGAAGGAGACGTGTGTCTCTGTATAGCGGCAGCCAGACTGGATGGATGGAAGCACGCATTTGACCAGGCTTGGATCATACGGCCTTTCCTTGAACCAGTCACTGTGGTCGGTGGAGTGTGATTCTTTGATTTGACCAGGGTCAAGTGCCTGCTTTTAGAGAGGGGACTAAAGTCTACCCGCCTGGTGGCTTGAAGGAGGGGAAGATTGATTCTTCAAAAGAAAATTGGTGTGATATTATTCCCTAAGAAAGGAAAATGGATGCTGGTTTGACAAAATCTATAAACATCCCATATGCTAATCTAGATCTATTTTTTAAGAAAATGACAGATTTGCACCATATGTGGTACATACTAAAATTTAGTTTACAATTTAATCCATCCGCTTGAAATAAATGCTGGCCATAAATCTTCCCAATGCAGATATCTTTTACAGTTTAAATGGATTTTATGGGTATATGAGATGCCTTTGGAATCTACGGATTTGACACTTTTTAAAGAATATAATATTTGGTTAAAATTTCCTCCTACCCATGATGATGTAACATATTTTATGATTGATTGTATTTACTAAACTCTACATTTCAGTCTCTAGTTAGCAATTTAAATGAAGCAGTGGTCCTTGTTGGTGAACAACTGAGCATTAATTTTTAATGTATTTGTCTCCCAAATAGCATAGTTCCATGTGAGAACCAACAGTAGAAATTAATAATTAAAGTGAAACACCCAGAGTAAATATGTGCGAGTAGCCTGAGTATAAAAGGATATGTCTGAGGCAACTAGTTATCCAAACCAAAATAATAGTGTTTTGGTGAGACTAAAAAACTTCAGAGTAGCTTGAACAATATTTCTGGGCTCTTGTTCATTTCTGTAAACTGAGAGAGTTGGGTAATACCTTCAAGGTTTGTTAAACTTTGAAAAAGATATATATATCTTAGGAATATTCTTCTTATTTCGAATTTATAGGAAGTGGATATTTTCTGGAGCCCTGGTGGTGCAGTGGTTAAAGTGCTCGGCTGCTAACCAAAAGGTCGGCAGTTCGAACCCACCAGCCACTCTGAGGGAGAAAGACATGGCAGTCTGTTTCCGTAAAGATACACAATCTCGGAAACCCGATTGGGAAGTTCTGCTTTGTCTTATAGGGTCACTGTGAGTTGGAATCAACTCAGCGGCAGTGGGTTTTGGTTTTGGTTTGGGTATTTTCTACAGATACCGTAATTCTTACCCAAAACCTTTGTCAGAGGAAAATTCATTTTTGAGGAACTTAAGACTTCAGTGGAAAAAGAGAGCTAGAGGACCTATGAAAGTACTTTTTAAATGTACTTTTTTCCTCACAGTCATTTAAATGAAATAGTAACAGTAAGAAGAAAATGTCATGTCTTTAATTAGTAATAATGGCTGCAGCGCACTTAATTTTCATTTTGACAGTTGTGCTTTTTAAAAAGTTTGTTCATATTAATTCAGAACTCAGATTCAGTCTTGCTTCCACCCATACACTGTCTACTTTATTTTTACTTTTCTCCTGTAACCATTTTTATTATGTGTTCTTTCAGTGTTTCTTTATAAAAATAAAAAGCAGGTGTTAATAGTTTTTCTTACTTTTTCCTCTTCCTAAAGATACCACACAAAATACCCTGTTCTGTTCCTTGCTTTTTTTCACTTAATGTATCTTGGCTATCAGTATGTAGAGAGGATTCTTTTTTTTTTTTTTTTTTTTTTTGACGGTTGCATTGTATTTCATTGTCGGAGAACCATAATATTTTTAACGGTGGTTGATAACGAACATGTGACTTCTTAATCCTCTTCACTTATCACTGCCCCTGCTGCAGTGAATAATCTTGTACATGTGTTATTTTGTATGTATGATAATAAGTCTAGGAATATTTCCCAGACATGGAATTGCTTAGTTAAAGGGTAAAATTTATTTGTAAACCTGCTAGATGTTGCCAGATTGACCTCCTCATGGGGTGGTACAGTTTTGCAGTCCCTCCATCGTAGTAGGAGAGTGCACGTGAGGAGAATGTCTGTATCCCTACAGCCTTAACATTATAATATTTTGTTTGACTTGTGGATTTTGGCAAATTTGATAGGTAAAAAATATTCTCAATATAGTTTTAATTAGCATTTCCCTTATGAGTAAGGTTGAGCTTCTTATTTTTAAGGACATTTCCATTTATATTTGATCTCAAATTGACTTCCTGCAATGATGATTATGATGTATCGCCAATGATGAAAGTAATAATAGTGTTTTAATAGAAGGGGAAAGGGAGGGGATGCTTGCTGTTAGAAAGAAGATACTTGGACCCCCTTCCTCATGAATTTTCCTCAACTCATGAATTTTCACATACTTAGAGCCCTTGTGGCATAGTGGTTAAGTGCTACAGCTGCTAACCAAAAGGTTGGCAGTACGAATCCACCAGGCACTGATTGGAGACTCTATGGGGCAGTTCTACTCTGTCCTATAGGGTTGCTATGAGTTGAAATCTATTCGATGGCAGTGGGTTTTTTGTTTTGTTTTTAGAGCCTGTAAAATTTATTTTGAAAGTTCCATTGTATTCTTATTGAGTCGCAGTGTAAGCTCAGCTGCTAACCAAAAGGTCAGCGGTTTGAATCCACCAGCTAGCTGCTCCTTGGAAACCCTATGGGGCAGTTCTAGTCTGTCCTATAGAGTTGCTATGAGTTGGAATTGACTCGATGGCAACAGGTTTTAAAGTGTGTGATTGGCACAGCATTGGCATCTAGATTTTTCTGAGCATGCTTTTTCTACCCTTTTTTAAGAAAGCATAAACTGGTGTTGTACAGTTTCTTTAAACTGCTGTATAGGATTGTAGAAGATGATTCAGCCTTTGCCCAAAGGCCTGGTCTTGTATTTATCTTAAGCATTTGCGAAAGTAGAGTCTTTAATCAGTATAAGTTGGTTTCTACAGACGTCTTTTGCTTTCATTTAATATGTTTTGCAAAATGCTAGATGCCTTTCATGATACTGTTCTGCTTTTTGTTTTGTCTCACCTGCCTATTGTATCTGTCCTCTTTGACACTTCATTCTCAGTGTCAGTTAGTATTCTGTTTACTGAATGTTGGGAGAACTGTTTCGAGCTTTCGGTAATTATATCACTTGATATTTGCAGTCTGAACTGAAACTCTCCTCCCTGAGTAGTTATGAATCTACAGCTAATAATGCCGTTAGGTATTGTTCTGGTGGTGGTTTATAAACATTATTTTTAAATTTATTTAGGCCAGAGATTAAAGGTAGTACTTTGTGCTGAATTAAGAAGGAAGCAACAGGCAGAAGAGTAAGGGTAGAAACTAATGACTTAGAGTACAGTCCTATATTCTGAGAGCCAAGTTGACAAGGAAGTAGATAAGATACTCAGTGACTCCTAGATACTGATCCAAAATGTTCTCTGTCAAATAAAGGTGTAGTCAGTCCTCATTCATGGATTGCATATTTAGCAATTTGCCTGCTAACTAAAATTTATTTGTAACTCCAAAATCAATACTCACAGCACTTTCATGGTCATTTGCTGACATGTGCAGAGCAAAGTTAGAGTCACGCAACATGCCCATTCCCAGCTGAGGTCGAACAAGGTGACACTCCGCCTTCTTGTTTCAGCTCTCATACTGTAAGCAAGTGTTCATTACATGGTTTAGTTAGTGCCACATTTTTTTTACACTTTTATGCTTTTTCTTCTTTAAAGTGGCCCCCAAGCATAGTGCTGAAGTGCTGTCTAGTGTTCCTAAGCACGAGAAGGCTGTGATATGCCTTATAGACAAAATACATGTGTTAGATAAGCTTCATTCAGGCATGAGTTATAGTGCTGTTGGCTGTTAAGTTCAATGTTAATGAATCGACAGTATATATTAAATAAGGTTTTTAAACAAAAATACACATTAAGTAAGGTTACACATAGACTGGTTGACAAAAAATGTTGTGACCAAAGACTCTCAGGAACCTAACCTTGTATTTCCCTGAGTTGCAGTGGTTCAGTATTCACTACTTCAGTGTTCACAGTGACTTTATAGAACGTAATTACTTCAAATAACAAAAATTGACTATGTTGACTTAATAATGGCTTTTTCAGGCAAGAAAAACCAAATTTTTTGGGGCATCATCTTTGTTTAGATGGTTTGATTGAACTGAGTATTTAATTTATTCATTGATTCAGATGTTCCGTGAGCATCTACTATGTGCTAAGCACTATGCTAGATGTAGGGATACAGTAATGTGTAAAGCACACTCTTCTGCTTTCATGGAGTCTATATAAAGAGTCTCTCATAGAGTCTAATGGGAGAAACAGAGGCATTAATCTCATGAGGAACCTTTATCTACAGACTGAGATAAGAGCTCTGAAAAAAAAGGGAAACACTGTTCTCTGCATGTATGTAATTGTTGGGGTAGATTAGAGTAAGAGAAGATTTCTCTGAGAAAAGAAGTTTTAAATTTACAAGTGAATGATAAGAGTTAACTGTCCACGGGAAGGGGAAGGTGGTAGGTAGAGAAGATTCTTCTGTTGTTTTTGGAAGATAGGAAAAATTAGACCCTGGTTTTTCCTCTTAGGCTTTTGGTAATGTGTAATATTTATATTCCCTTTTCACCACTTGGTGGCATGTAAACATACTTTAAACTGACTCACTTTTGTCTCTGGAATGATCGTTGACTATTTTCAAAAAAAACTGGGAAACTGATATATGTCAAATTTTGGAGGGAGAGTGTTGGATGAGTATATCATTAAAATATTATGGGAAGACAAGGGTGTATTCAGGCATTAGATATTTCTGTGAACAGACAGCTGTATGATCCCTCCCACTGGGGAGGGCATTCTTTAGCAGGCACTCTTAGTCACTACTTACTCTCTTTCTTTCCAAGTCCCCTTTTTATTGAGATATAAGTAAAATATACAATTCTTAAGTTTTGACAGTGTGTACACTCCTGTGACCTCACCCAAAACAAGATATAGAACATTTCCAACCTCCCAGAAAGTTTATTCATGCCGCTTTCTAGTCAGTCCACCACCCCTACAGTCTCTTATCTGATTTGTCACCCTAAATTAGTTTTACTTGCATCTGGATTTCATCTAAAAGGAATCATAAAGCATGTACTCTTTTGTATCTGACTTCTTTTGCCTAAACATAATGTGTGTGTGGTGTTGCATTTGTTAATAGTTCATTCTCTTTTCTTTAAGTGGTTTTATTGATATATAATTCCTGTAGTATACAATTCACCCATTTAAATGTACAATTCAGTGGTTTTGTGTATATTCACAGAGTTGTACAACCATCACCACAGTCTAATTTTAGAATATTTTCATTGCCCCAAAATGAAACCCCATACCCATTAGCAGTCACTCCTCATCTTGCTCCCCTGTCTGCTCCCTTCTCCCCAGCCCTAGGCAACTCCTCATTTACTTTCTGTCTGTAGATTTACCTATTCTGGATATGAGTTCCTTTTTATTGCTGAATAACAGTCAGTGAACATACCACAATTTTTTATCCATTCTATTACTTTTGGACATTTGGATTGTTTCCAGTTTGGGGCTGTTATGAGTAAGGATGCTGTAAACATTTTTGTATAATGTTTTCAATTCCTCTTGGGTAAATACCTAGGAGTGGAATTGCTGGATGATAGGGCAGAGATGTATATTTAACTTTAGAAGAAACTGCCAAACAGTTGTCCAAAGAGGTTGGTGTGACCATTTTACACGCCCCCTCCCCCCCCAAATTTTTTTATGAGAGATCAGTTGCTCCGCATCCTCACAAATTGGATGTTTGTCAGTCTTTTCTGTTTTGGCTGTTCTAGTGCTTGTGAGTTGGTATCTCATTGTGATTTTATTTGAATTTCCCTGATGACTAATGATGTTAAACACCTTTTCGTATGTTTACTGGACATTCATATATGACTTGATGGGAAGTGTCTGCTCAAATCTTTTGCCTGTTTTTAAAAAATGGGTTATTTATTTTTTTATTGTTTATTTGTGGGAGTTGTTTATGTATTTGGAATCCTAAGTCTTGCAACATTGTTCTTCCTTTTGAAGACTTTTGACTGTTTTACATCCTTTGCATTTACATATAAATTTTAGAATCATCTTATCTATTTTTACAAAACAGTCTGCTGGGATTTTAATAAGGATTATGTTAAATCTTTATATTACTTTAATGAGGATGGACATCCTAACAGTATTGAGTCTTCCAGTATGCCAAAAGGAATGATTGATTTTTTTTTTTTTTTTTTAAGCATGCATCAGGCTTTTAACATGAAGAACTGAAATTAAGGAGTAATTTTAGGTAACTACAGAAAAATCTAGTCTGACCACATCAGATCAGATCCTCCAGTCATTTGCTATCAATATACTCTTTCATAGCACTTTTCACAATTTGAAATTACATATTTATCATCATTTCATTATTTTTTATCTTCTCCCAGTAAGCCCGTTGATGGTAGGACCTGCTGTCTGTCTTGTTCAGCGTTATATCACTAGCAGATAGCTTAGTGTCTGGCACATAGTGAGTGTTCACTGAATACTTGCTGGATAGATGAATTAATTTTGGGATGAATGGAAACTGGTGTCTCAGCTGTTTTTCAGCAGATATTCAGGTGACACTGAACCGTAAGCTTCATGAGGACATAGAACCTCTCTATCCTGCTCTTCATCATTAAACCTCAGCTAGTGAATGATGGAGCCCAGATTTAAATCTAGGCAGGATCTGACTCTAGAGCCTGAACTCCTAACCTTAAGCTTTGACTTCTGTGAGGAGAAGGAAAGATTTAAAAAAGAAACAAAATTACAACCATAATAAACTCTACTCCCAAAGGTGATAGTCACATATTATAGTCTTACCAAACTGAACAGATTTCTCATATTGTCAGTTCACAGCAGATGAAGGATAGCTCACATCTCACAGACTAATTTCAAGTCTTTTTAAAGTTTTAAAAAATAAGTATATTTAAATTATTATAACTTCCTCAAGTATTAAATCTAATCTCAAAAACCTGTTGTGGCCCCCAAAATAATCCTATTGCTCTGCCCCCCTTCCCATTCCTTCTGTAGTCATTCAGTTCAGAGCAGAGATGCTCATGAGTTTAAGAATTAGAGCAGTTGAAGAAATGGACTTGGAGATGTTCAAGTAACAACAGAGTTTGACAAGAGTAGTTTACCTTGATCCACACTCATATTTGAAGTGCTACGAAGTACTGACAAATCCTAGGACAGAAGACAGCCTTTGCAGCTGATAGCATATTTTAAAAAACAAAAACAAAAACCATTGCTATAGAGTTGTTTCCGACTCATAGCGGCCCTGTAGGACAGAGTGGAACTGCCCCATAGGGTTTCTAAGGAGCGGCTGGTAGAATTGAACTGCCGTCCTTTTGGTTAGCAGCCATAGCTTTTAACCACTGCCGCACCAGGGCTCCTTATTAGTCAGTAATAATTTGATTTCTGTGTACTGTATTGAGTCTGAAGGACACCACAGTGAGCTACTGTGGACCAGGATCTGAAAACACTGCAGCTACCCTAATGCAAGTGGTATCAAAGACATAGGTAGAGTGAGTTATCAAAGACATAGGAAAACTATGCTTTTCAAATGAGGCTGACGATGGGGGTATATGATAGTGTGCAGGGGGTTAAGAAGTTAGAATTTTTATTTCTAGATGTCAACTTCGTGTCATAATTAGTAATTCAAAATATTTTTAAAGATATTAAAAGTTTATGTAGTAGAATGCAAAATTTAATGAACTTCTAAGACAAAATATGAACCTTAAAAATGTGCTTACACTGAGTTGTTTCAGACTATACCTCAGAATCACCCAGGCACATGTATGTCTTTTACCTTGCCATCGGAGGTATTTCAGGAGGAAGAAAGGTCTGAGATACACATCTTAAGAAATACGAACGTGTGCTCATCACAAATAGGACCTCAGGTAAAAGTGGTAGTTTACTGTCTTCAAGGTGTTAAGGCTTTGTTTTTCAACAGATGTAAAGATAGAAATAGATATCGGTTGGGAAATACTGCAATGTGGGGTTTTTAGTCTCTCTAAAATATTTCAGAATAGAACAAGGTCCCTTTAATTAGCCGTTTTCTAAGGAGACTGCTGCAGTAGCTGGTTCATTGTTGAACCATGAAATGATTTTGTAAACAGGAAAGAAGAACAGCCTAGGAGGTATGTATTGTTTTTAAAAAGTCCAGTAATGTTCAAAAGTCATAGTACCTGCCATTCTGTAGAGATCAAGATAGAATCATGGTTCTCACCTCATCTCCTTCTCCCCAGGAAGATTTGTTACTTCTGGTAAGATCCTGAACCAGATCCAAGTAGTCCATAGTATATAGAAGCACCCCATCTGACCAGTAAGTTACCTGAAGTACTAATTACCCCTAAACTAGCTTTGTCCTTCAGAAGTTGTCCTACAGTCTGTTGGAGTTTGGTGTGAACTCTGCTATTAAGGGCACATGTGACTCGTGCCATTACCATAGTGCTAGTGAAAAGTAATATTAAGCCTGCAAAACTCTTAGAGAGGCTGAGTCAGAGTACTATCAGCATCAGCAGCCATAGTTTAGCCTTCGTTACTATGAAACTTTAAAGTGTCCAAAGGATCAGGGTGAATTTAAACTGAGGATTAGCAAGGTGCAGAGGTAGTGATGTTTACAAATGAAGAAGGAAAATTACCTCTACAAGACCTGAGTTAGCATAAAACCATAACCGACAATAAACTTATAGTGATGATAGAAACTACCAGTTAATTGCTTGTACAATAATAATAACGTTTGTGTTTCAGAACTATGGTGGAAGAATGCTCTTATTGTGTAGCTGTTTTGGAAGAATGTCCTTAACTGTATAGCCGTTCTGGGCTAAGCGGATATTTATGTGATTACAAATGAGTTTTTTAAAAAAGGTTTTTATTAAAATAATAAATACACTTTACTTTCCAAAAGTACTATAGGATAGTATTAGATGAGAGCAAAAAGTCATCCCAAATCCCAACATGCAGAAATAACTATCAGTATGAACACTCCAGAGCCCTGGTATCACAGTGGTTGAGAGCTTAGCTGCTAACCAAAAGGTCACCAGTTCGAATCCACCAGCCACTCCTTGGAAATCCAGTGGGACAGTTCTACTCTGTCCTGTAGGGTTGCTGTGAGTCAAAATCGACTGAATAGCAGTGAGTTTTGTTTTTGGTTTATTAACACTCCCGACATCTCTCAATGCATAGATGCAGATAGAAGGGTGAGCAGAAGGGTAAGAGTGATGGGTAGAGGGATGGATGGGTTTAAAAAAAAAAAAAAAAAACAACCAAACCTGTTGCCATTGAGTCGATTCCCACTCATAGTGACCCTATAGGACAGAGTAGAACTGCCCCATAGAGTTTCCAAAGAGTGACTGGTAGAAAGGTAGAAATCATTTTAATAAAACTGAGATTATATTTTATGTGCTGTTTGTATTTTGAAATATTACCTCCGGTTCTGTTTGAATCTAGCAGAAAGGGAAGTTGAAGCCATTGCTAACTTGTGAAAAATGTTAATGCACAGTGAGAAATACTGTAATTAGTTTCTAAAAGCTTCCTCTAGGTTTATGGAAAAACAATTATGCGGGGAAAAACTAAGCCATTGTGAATTTAAAAACTTTCAATTTTAGACTGTGTTGATTGATGACCTGTGCTTTGAAAGGTTAAGGAAGTTAGCTTTTAACATTTATTTTCGTCACCTGTCTCCTGAATTACTTGAGTTTATAAATTTTTGTTTTATGCCATCAAGGTTTATGAAATTTATATTCTGTTCTTCAGTCAGAATTTCCAAAATTGATTCTGTGTTTAAGTGGATTCAATGGTAAATAAATGGATTTTGTGCTAAATACGTTGTTTTTAATGTTAATTCTTTCTGTACAGTGATTAAGAGACATTATTCTATGATTAAGGCTAGAAGGGTGCAGGAAGAATAGCATCACGGCATCTTTAGAAAACGATCCTTTTGGTTGACTGGAGACATTCTTTCTTGGGTTTTCATCAACTTATTTGTGGACAAGAGGACATGGGGTATTTCATGACCCTGAAAGAATTTTGTTACAGATGATTTGTCTTTACTAAAATGGAAAGCATTATAGATAGTCCAAGAATATTTACTATTAAACGTATGTATCTCACTTGCCATAATATTTTTAGATATCTGGCATCTTTTAGTAGAGTATGCTAAGATGTCTTACAACAGGTTTGCAGATTTCCTGTACTTTATAAAAGTTTTTTTTTTTGTAAAGTATTCCATTGAGCACATCTACTGCAAAAGGTCTCTCTAAAGTATTGAAATTCATAGGTGTCAATTTGAGGACTCATGTGCTCCTGACCCAAGGCATGGTATTTCCACTTGCCTCATATACATGTGAAAGCTGGACAGTGAATAACGAAGACCATGGAAGAATTGATGCCTTTGAATTATGGTATTGACAAAGAATGTTGAATATACCATGGGCTGCCAGAAGAACAAACAAATCTGTCTAGAAGAAATACAGCCAAAGTGCGCCTTGGACTTGGTCTTACATACTTTGGACATTTTATCAGGAAGGACCAATCCCTGGAGAAGGACATCATGCTTGGTAAAGTAGAGGGTCAGTGAAAAAGAAGAAAGCCTTCAGCGAGATGGATTGACACAGTGGCTGCAACAATGGGCTCAAACATAGCGACAATTGTGAGGATGGCCCAGGACCGGCCAGTATTCCATACTGTTGTACATAGGGTCACTATGAGTCGGAATCAAGTCGATGGCACCTAACAACAACATAAAAGTTTTTATCACTTCTGCATAGTCCATCGTTAAAGATCCTTTGTGATTGTTGCTTATCTGTATTCCATCCAATCTTTGATACATACTGCCGGTGTAATTTTTTTTTTAAAATCATACCATTATCCTGTCAAAAATCCTTCAGTAGGTTCCCATCATCTTCAAGATAAAATCCAGACTTTAATATGGCTTTCTAGACTCTGCTTAGCCTACTACTTACCATTTTACTTAATTTATCTCCATGTCCCAATAATCAGCATAATAACAGCTAACTTTTGTATAGTATTTACTTTATATGCCAAGCACTGGCCAGGCAGTCATAATAAACTACTTGTAATTCTGCAAATAGATCATGTATTCTCACTTCATACCTTTGCATATTCTGTACCTTATGCCTGGAGTACTCTTTATCAGCCTCTTTATCTAGTTAATGCCTCCTTATTCTTTGAGACTGTATTCAGATATAATTTGAATTCCCAAACTCATTTTCTGCCCCCTTTCCCCTTGAAATTGTTCTGAGAAGTTAGGAGAGTGCACGCATAATATCTAGCGTAAAGCAGAACACATAGTGTTTTTTTTCTCCCCCACTTCATTTGTGCTGATGCTCCTTCCCTTGCAGTAAGCATAGTTTAGTAGGACTGAGTTGCCCTAGTTTAAGAGCAGAGAAAATAGGATTTATGTTTGTTCATCACCACCATGCCCTTCCTCAGATATGTTGTTTGAAAACACATGGTCCACAGGCAGGATAAGATACCCAAAAAAACCCAACCCGTTGCTGTCAAGTCGATTCTGACTCATAGTCCCTATAGGACAGAGTAGAACTGCCCGACAGGGTTTCCAAGGAGTGCCTGGTGGATTCGAACTGCCGACCTTTGATTAGCAGCTGAACTCTTAACCACTATGCCACCAGGGTTTCCACAGACAAGATACTTAGTCATATAACAAAGTAAGGTAGTTCTTGCCCTTGAAGAATTCAAATTCTAGTGGGAAAAGACAAACTTATAAACAGCTAATGATATCTAGCTGAGTCAGAGATTTAAAAAAAAAGAAGAAGAAACCATCAAAGAACTAGAAGAAGCATAGGCAATTTTTTTCTATCATATTGGAGTGGTAAAAGCCTTTAAATTATAATCCAAACCCAGAAGCTATAAAGGAGATTTGTTTTATTTAAAAATAAATATTTTATATAATGAAAAATACCATAAGATCAAAAAGCAAAGAGAGGAAATGATTGCAGCTTGTATTAACACATATTCTTCAGCTGTATATTAAAATTAAAATTCAGAAAGCAAGACAGATTAACACCCCATTAGAAAAATGAACAAAGGAAATAAGCCAATTCACAAAGAATTATGAGATCAGTAAACATATGAAAAACTGTTTAGTATTAATTATAATCAAGAAATTGCTATTTAAATTACAAGGTAATATCCTTTTCTTATCATGGTTGGCTAAGATAAGTTGAATTATCAAAAGGACACGGGTCATCTCAAAGGCACTCCCACTGGCCTACAGTGGAAATTTTAAATATAAAAAAATACTGCAATGGATTGCACCAAATCAACTAAATAAAACTTCAGGAGTTCAAAATGATACTTTAAAAATGAAAACCAAACGTAACTCATTGATCACCTGGAGTTCGTTGAGGTGTCATCTCATTATTCTGATAATTTGTAAATGAAGAAAGAAGGATGAAGCATGTATCTTGCCTTTTATTGGTCAGCTGTATTTCAGGGCAATCAAGTAGTTGATGGTGGAAAGATCTTCTTTATTGAAGAATTCCAGCTTAGAAACGAAGAAGGAATGATAGTATTAGAAAGTCACCACTATGCACCCTTAATAAAATAATGGATCTAGGCAGATTATCAGTGTATGCCACAATTATTAGGTAAAAGGTGATGGGGAACTTTATAATGGTGGGATCAAGTTAACATCCTGAATTCACTGGTCAATCTTAGCATCACTAAAAGTAGGACAGGCAGACTTTATGTGCCTCTTGATTTGAAGAAAGGCACTGCACCACCCTGAAGTATTCTATACTAAAAAAAAAAAAAAAAGTCAGATCTAATCAAGAAAAGTAACAGGGAGCAGATCATATAAGGTCAGTAGGCCATTGTAAGGACTTTAGCTTTTACTAGGGGTAAAATGGGGAGCATTTTAGGCTTTTGAGCAGGGGAGTGTAACTGATCTGGCTTAGTTTTAACACACACACTCTGGCTTCTGTGTTGAGAATAGATGGGGGTGGGGAGAGCAGAAGTACTGGCACAGATACCAAGTTCAAAGCTATTGCAGCAATCCAGTTGAGAGGTGAAAGTTGTTTGAACCACGTACTAGTAGAAGAGCGGAGAAGTGATTAGAAATTGTGAATTTATTGGTTTGGTAGAGGATAGGTTAGAATTGGTAGAACCAACAGAATTTCCTAATGGATTGATTGTGGAAAATGAAAGAGAGGCATCAAAGAGGACTCCCAAAATTTTTGGTTCAAGTAATTGAAAGTATGGGGGAGACTGTGGATAGAGCAGGTTTGGAGGAGATTTCTTGGAGTTTTGGATATCTTCCATATAGTAGGTTCTTACTGTGAGTATACCACTGATGAATAGTAAGAACCAAGAGTACCAGGCAGCTGCAATAAGAAGGCCTTTTATTGTCAGTCTCACATTGTTCATTAACTGTGTCAGTTCTCATTTCATCAGCTTGATGTTTCCGTTTTGTTCATATATATATTTTTGTTTTTCATTTTAAGGTGTGTGATGGTTAAGATTGTGTGTCACCTTGGCTGGGCCATGATTCTCTGTGTTTTAATGTAATCACTCCCATGATTGAATATACTGTGAGTAGCCAATCAGATGAAAGAGAGTCTCCTTGGGGGTGTGGCCCACATCTGTATATAAGCAGATGTTCTGGCTTTTTTCTCTCTCTGGATCCTGTGGCTGCTTCCTGTCATCTCATCTCCCGTTCGTGGGACTTGAGCTGTCAGCTTCTCTGCCGAAACTGGGATTCGTCGATCTGCACAGCCTGTGAGCAGGAGCCCTGCTTTCCGACCTTCTGATCTTGGGCTTGCCAGCTTCTGCAGCCATGTGACTTGGGAGAGGCCTCTACCCTGATCCACGGACTTGGGACGTTCTAGCCTCTACAATCGCATGAGCTGTTTCCTTGATATAATCTCTCTCTATGTATATATTTATACACTTTACTGGTTTTGCTTCTGTAGAGAACCCAGCCTAAGACATTTGGTACCGGGAGTGGTTTTAGAGAAACAAAATTGTAAGGATGAGTTTTCTAAATTGATTCTCAAGTCTGGTTAGTCATAAAGATGTTGATGACTCTGCTTCCAGCAGTAAAGAGGTCACTGCTAGTCCATGGAGCGAGGTGGCAATACAAATACGCAAAATATCACCACCGGTAGATCAGGTATTGGTGAAAGGTGAGGCTCAGGGTGAACACATGTGTGATATCTTTCTACAGCTTTGTCAGAATGAGAAGTATAAGGAAGCTGGTTGGTTTGTCCTACTTTCGCTAGACAAACTGATGAAGGAAGGAGATGCGCTCAGGGCTTCAGAGTCAAGGCTCAAGTGCCGCATTCATGACCTCAAAGCTTCCACTTGTTCTCTGAAAGAAAGCCTTATTTCTTGTAGTAACAGAGCCGAAATTGCTGAAAACCAAAACCCAGAGTCTTATCGTAAGAGTGGCTGAATTACAACGCCAGCTCAATTGCAAACCTCAAGAGGTGTCTGAGGTTAAAGTAAGGGCGTTGATTGGGAAGAGATGGGATCCTGAGACTTGGGGTGGGGACATATGGGCAGATAATCAGGAAGCTGGGGACACTGAGCCTCTAAATTCTGTTGAATCACTCCTGCCAGCAGAACCAGTCCCATCTGAAGAGATTACTTCATGTTTGTCTGCTGAACCACCCTGCCCAGAAAAACCATTAGCCCCTCCACTCCCATCTGAGGAGATTAGCCCTAGCCCAGCTGCCTCTAAAGAGCACTTGCCTGAGTCATTGCCTGGAGCATCGCCTGAGGCAGATGCTTTACAAGATAATGCTGAAGGTTCTCAAAACAATCTCTGTTTTTCCAGATAGTCAAGATGCAAGTTGGTATTTGTTATATTGAATGCAAGTGAACCACTGAACACAGATTGAGTGACTTTCACTTCTCCCAAGGATAGTACATAGGCTAATACTATTCTAGATGGCATTGGTGAGAAGTAAATTCATTACATACAGTGGATGCCTTAGGGCATTGGGTCTTAATTCTTTCAGGGAACCTTCTAGAGAAAGCTTGTCTGGGATGTGGTCTGTTTTTGTAAGGCACTAGATCTAAGGATGGCTTTTGTAAAGGATTATTAAAAAAGAAGAAAATAATACAGCAGAGACAGTATATGGCTTGCAACACCTGAAATTTTTACTGCCTAGCCTTTTACAGAAAAAGTTTGTTGAACTCTGCTCTAGAGAGAGAAACTTAGATTTGAATCCCAGCTTCTCATTTTTTGGCTATTTAGCCTCAATACCTGCCTCTGTAAATTGATGATAGTACCTACCTCAGAGTTGTTGTGAAGAATACGTAAAATAATGTCAAGTTTTAGAATAGAACTTAATGTTAGCTGCTATTATATTTTGTATATTATATAGTATATTATCAACTTAATGTGTAATTTAAAATAATGGTATTTACATATGTTGTTTCTTTCTGAATATGGTATATAGCAAATATCAAGTCTACTTTTCTGTGATATGAAGCCAGGGTATTTGAATTGAGACTATTAACCAGTATTTGTGGTACCATGATATTTTAAGATTCTTATGGTGGAAATGTCCTCTTAATAACCATCTAATCTGTCACCATTAAGTGTCTTATCACTTTCAGAGTTTAGTAATTCAGTATTTCCCAAGATAGTCTCTCTCCTTTGGATAGTGCGGATTTAATTATATATATTTGGTGTGTTGGTTTTTGTCTTCCTATGGAAACCCTGGTGGCGTAACGGTTAAGATCTATGGCTGCTAACCAAAAGGTCAGCAGTTCAAATCCACCAGGCACTCCTTGGAAACCCTTTGGGGCAGTTCTACTCCATCCTATAGGGTCGCTATGCATCAGAATCAACTGGACAGTAAGGGGTTTGGTTTTTGGTATAGTTTCTTCCCATCGCTGTTTGTTTTGAGTTTTGATTTGCCGGAGAAGTAGTTCTCAAACGTTTTGGTCTTGGGACCTTGAAAAATTATTGATGGCTTCAAAGAGCTATTGTTTATGTGGGTTTTATATATTGATATTTACCATATTAGAAATTAAAACAAAGTTTAAAATGCTAATTTAACAGTAACAATCTAGTATGTGCTAAATAATATTTTAATGAAAATAATTATATTTTCAAAAAAATTAAATGAGAAAAGGGGCATCGTATTTACATTTTTTTTGCAAATTTCTTCACTGTCTGGGTTAATACAAGCTAGCTAGATTGTTGTATCTCCTGATTCATTCAGCTTTTGCATTATGTTGCTTCGGTTGAAGTTTATGAAAATAGGTTGCTGGGAAAGGGAACATTTTAATAGCCTTTAAGATAGTTGTTGCTATTTTTATTTGATAAACACCAAAATTTAACAAGCGGTGGTTTCTTATAGGTTAATTGCAATGTGAAATCTTATAACAGTAATACACGTGCATACATACATCATATATACAATAATACATGATTATAATATATCATAAATTATAATATAGTGTTTTAAATGTTTGTTGTTTTTTGCTGCTGTCAAGTTGGCCCCCTTCTCATGGCGGCCCCATGCACAATTGAATGAAATGCTACTCGGTTGTACACCATCCTCATGATCCGTTGCAGATCGGACCATTGTGATCAATAGGGTTTTCACTGGCTGGTTTTCAGAAGTACATCTCCAGACTTTTCTTCCTATTTAAATGTGTAAATATGGTATATTCGTATATTATTAAATATATAATAATTTATTTCATTTGTAATAATTATAAATAATTTATACAATTATAACTTACATTATCTCAAGTTTTTAGGACTTACAACCCTCTCTTTGTTGTATCTGCTCATTCTTACTCATGATTAATTGTTCTCTGTGTTTCAGAATTTTTTAACTGTAGACTCATCTTTGACAGGACTTATTTTTTTTTTTAAGAATCCAGTGTGGGCAGTGACAGCTTCTGTAACCTTGAGAGAAGGTCTACATTTGCTTTGCTAGCTCCCACTGCTCCACTAACGGAAAGGAGCAGTTTTATGTTAATTTTATGGCTAGA
Source organism: Trichechus manatus latirostris (assembly GCF_000243295.1). NCBI lineage: Eukaryota > Metazoa > Chordata > Mammalia > Sirenia > Trichechidae > Trichechus > Trichechus manatus. The sequence goes on from NW_004443943.1 coordinate 23,684,307, forward strand.
GGATTCCCAGGTAATTCAGAAATGACAGTGGTTCTCAAAGTGGTCCAGGGACTTCTGGGGGTCCAGGTTGTCAAACTTTTCAATAATAATACTGAGATACATTTCCCTTTTTCACTGATATCTCTTCTTAGTAGAGTTTTCCAGAAGCTATGGGATGTAATGATGTTATCACTCTGACAGCTATTGGAATGTGAGCCTGGTGTTTTCTTGGGCCTTAAAATTTTCTGCTTTAATTTAAAATATAGCAAATATCAATAGGTATAATCCACATGTAAAAAAAAAAACAAAAAAAAAAAACCTCTTTTTAAATTATTGAGTCTGAAGGGGTTCTGGGCCCAAAAAGTTTGAGAACTGTTGAAATAGTGTATATTTGCAAGGAATTCAGTTTCTCCCAGGAGATTCCCATCCTTTCTCTCTGCCTAGGAAGAGAAAATTTCCTTTGCCTGCGGGTGCATTTTTCCGAGTCCATCCTTTATGCATCAGAGAGTACAGTGTCTCTGGGACCAACCCAAAAAACCCAAACCCATTGCCGTTGAGTCGAATTTTGACTCATAGCGACCCTATAGGACAGAGTAGAACTGCCCCGTAGAGTTTCCAAGGCTGCAAATCTTTATGGAAGCAGACTGCCACATCTTTCTCCCGCGGAATGGCTGGTGGGTTCTAACCGCCGACCTTTTGGTTAGCAGGTGAGTGCTTAACCACTGCTCCACCAAGGCTCCTTTTCTCTGGGATGGTGCTTCTTAAAGTTCAGTGAATGTAACAGTCACTTTGAATGCTTGTTAAAATTCCTGCGCTCCATCCCTAGAGATTCTGATACAGTATATCTGGGATGGGGTCCCAGAATTTATTATTTCTTACAAACTGCCAGATGCTGATGTGAGAGTTGAGGGGTCCAACTTTTGAGTAGCATTGCTCTAGAGTCTGCTAGCTTTATGCAAGGGTCTCAGTTCCGGTCTCCTTAAGGCCACTCTTCTGTTCCTGAAACCCATTCACGTTAAAAGCCATTCACGTTATGCCTGAATGTGAAGAAAACAAAAATCCTGACAACTAACTGGATTAATAAACAACATCATGATAGAGAAAAAATTGAAATTGTCAGTGATTTCATTCTAGTTGGATCACAATCAGTATTCATGGAAGTAGCAGTTAAGAAATTAAACGATGTACTGTATTGGCAAATCTACTGCAGAAGACCTCTTTAAACTTTTTTAAAGATGCCACTCTGATGACCAAGGTGTGCCTGACCCAAGCCATAGTCTTTAAATTCGCCTCAGATGCATTTGAAGGCTGGACAATGAAAAGGGAAGACAGAAGAATTAATGCATTTGAATTATGGTATTGACAAAGAATATTGAATATACCATGCCAGAAGAACAAACAAATCAATCTTAGAAGAAATACAACCAGAAGCGATGATGGTGAGACTTTGGCTTGCTTACTTTGGACACATCATCAGGAAAGACTAACTACTAGAAAGGGACATCATGTTTAGTAAAGTAGAGGGTCAGCAAAAGTGAGAAAAACCCTCAGTAAGATGGATTGACATAATAGCCACAACAGTGGACTGAAACAAACCAATGACCATGTACTGGGTAACGTTTTGTTATGTTATACATAAGGTTGCCATGAGTCTGAGCTGACTCTATGACAGCTAACAACCACATAGTTAAAGTTTTCAGAATTGGGCTCAATATGTTTTGTTACTTGGTATATAACAATGAATCTTTTTAAAATGATATTCTTAAATTTGTTGGCTTGTCATTTGTTATTCTTCTAACATTAAAATGTTAAATGTTTCTTATAAAGGTTTTCAGTTGAGAATTTGGGTTAGTTAGTTCTTAACTAAAGTTCTAATATGCAGTTAAATATATTCTATATTTTTGTTAAAAGGGATGCCTTGTTCTGCTATTTCTTGATATATTTCTCTTAATGGCTTTCAAGACTTTGTCATGTATTCTTCTTGTCCTTTTTATTTGCTGTTCTTGAACTGCACACAAAATTTCAAGGATCAGTTCATCGCTATATAGTAGTAATACTGTTTAGTTTATGATATTCTTCCCAAAGACATTCAGCAGTTTTGGTATTTTCTTTTAGCTGTAGTAACACATTTTCTAGTCATTGTAGATTAAGAGAAGAATATATAATGGCATCTAGGACTTACTGATTGCTTGGGGTCAATCATATATAATTTGGGTTATTTTTCCTTAAGTGTATTACCTTGTACTGGACTGCTTATCTAGTCTTTAGTGTTACTGTCGACTCTTCAATCTGTGTCTCTTCCAGATCACTTGTAATAATTAGACTAGATGCTGAGATGTCTTACTGCTTATACTTCTCCATTCAAAAAGTACTCATTTGTTTCCTGTCTTTAAACCAGCATTGTAACCATATAAATTTGTATTCTTAGCAAACAGAACTAAGGCTATGCTACAGTATTCCAAAATGTAACTGTTAATTCCAACTTTAGTAAATAGGACAAGAAAACTGACTGTAACAAAGATGGATTGATTTGATTAATTCCAGTTCTCAAAATGTGGTCCCTGGTGGTTCCTGAGACACTTTCAGGGATCTGCAAGGTCAAACTATTTTCATAATGATATTGAGATGTTATTTGCCCTTTGCACTGTGTTGACTTTTGTACTTCAATTGCAAGCATGATAGTAGGTGCTGGCATAACTCGATATCTATCTGCAAAAAAATCAAACAAAGATGCTTACCTCATACCCTGTACAAAAACTAACTCCAAATGGATCAAAGACCTAAATGTAAAATATAAAACTATAAAGATCATGGAAGAAAAAATAGGGACAACGCTAGGAGCCCTAATACATGGCATAGATAGTATACAAACCATAACTAACAATGCACAAATACCAGAGGAGAAACTAGATAACTGGGAGCTCCTAAAAATCAAACATTTATGCTCATCAAAAGACTTCACCAAAAGAGTAAAAAGACGACCTACAGACTGGGAAAAAGTCGTTGGCTACAGTTGGCTACACCATACCTGATAAGGATCTAATCTCTAAAATCTACAAGATACTGACTGCAACACCTCAACAACAAAAAGACAACCTAATTAAAAAATGGGCAAAGGATATGAACAGACAGTTCACCAAAGAAGACATTCTGGTGGCTAACAGACACATGAGGAAATGCCCATGCCTCATTAGCCATTAGAGAAATGCACATCAAAACTACAGTGAGATACCATCTCATCCCAACAAGGCTGACTCTAATCCAAAAAACACAAAATAATAAATGTTGGAGAGGTTATGGAGAGACTGTGGAACACTTATATACTGTTGGTGGGAATGTAAAATGGTGCAGCCACTCTGGAAAACAATTTGATGCTTCCTTGGAAAGCTAGAAATAGAAGTTCTTTTGGGTATATACCTAAGAGAGGAATTGCTGAGTTATGTGATCATTCTCTTTAACTTTTTGAGGAATTGCCAAACTGTATTCTACAGTGGCTGAACTATTTTCTATTCCTACGAGCAGTGTATGAGGGTTGATGTATTACCCCTTTTATCAGCATATATATAGTGTCCTTTGTCCCTTGCAGTGCTTTTTGATTTAAAGTCTTATTTGCCACATATAAGATAGCCACTCTAGCGCTCTTCTGGTTACTATTTGTATGGAATATCTTTCTTTTCTTTCATTTTCAACCTATTTATGTATTTGAATCTAAAGTGAATCTTTGGTAGACAGCATATATTTGCATCATTTTTTTTTTAAATCCGTTTTCCCAATTTCTGCCTTTTGATTGATTGGAAAGTTTAACTCATTTGCGTTTAAAGTAATTACTGATAAGGAAGGATTTATTTCTGCCAGTTTGCTGTTTGTTTCCTAGATGTCTTGTTCTTTTTTTGTTCTTTATTTTGTCCATTACTGCCTTCTATTGTGTTATTTTATTTTATTTTTTTTGGTAGTGTACCATTTTGATTCCCTTCAAATTTCCTTTTTAGTAATATTTTCTTAGTGGTTGCCATGGGAATTAGAGTTAACAACCTAATTTGAATTGCTACCAACTTCAATAAAATAGAAAACATCTGCTTCTGTACATTTCCATCCTCTTTCCTTTATGTTGTTGTCATTGTCACAAAGTACATCTTTATATATGTTGTCCCCATTAACATAGGCTTATGATTATTGTTTTATGCATTTATCTTTTAGACCAAATAAAAAGAAGTTATAAAATAATAATAATAATAATATTGACCTTCATATTTACCTATATAGTTACCTTTACCACAGTTCTTTATTACCTTTACCATAGTTCTTTATTTCTTTTATAGCTTCAAGTTACTGTCTAGTGTTCTTTCATTTCAACCTGAGAGGCTCCAATTAGCATTTCTTGTAGGGCAGTTCTGTTAGCAATGAAATTCTTCAGCTTTTGTTTGTCTGGGAATGTTTTAATTTCTCCTTCATTGTTGAAAAATAATTTTGCCAGATATCAAACTCTTGGTTGACAGTTTGTTGTTTTTTTTTTTCCTTTTAGCACTTTAAATATGCTATCCCATTGCCTTCTGGCCTCTATGGTTTCAGATGAGAAATTGGCTATTAATCTTACGGAAGATCCCGTGTATATGACAAGTCATTTCTTTCTTGCTGTTTTCAAGATTCTCTTTTTGTCTTTCAATAGTAGATTATAATGTTTTTTAAGGTGGGTCTCTTTGTGTTTATCCTACTTGGAGTTTTCTGAGCTTCTTGGATGTGTAGATCCTTGTCTTTTCATGAAATTTGGGAAGTTTTTGGCTGCTACTTCTTCAAATATTCTTTTTGCCCCTTTTCTCTCTTCTTCCGGGTCTCCCATAAAGCATATGTTGGAATACATAATGGTATCTCTCAGGTCACTTAGGCTCTTTTCACTTTTTTTTTTTCCTTCTGCTCTTCAGAATGAATAATTTCAGTATTCTTATCTTCAAGATTGCTAATTCATCCTTCTGCCGCTCAAATCTGCTGTTGAATCCCTGTAGTGAATTTTTCGTTTAGTTATTGTAGTTTTCAACTCCAGAATTCCTTTTTCGTCCTTTTAATAATTTTTTTCATACATATTTTCTATTTGTTGAGACATTTTTCCATGGCTTTCTTTAGTTCTTTGAACACAGTTTCTTTTTAACTCTTTGAGTATATTAATTAATTTAAACACTTTGTCTGTAAGCCTAGAGTTTGTTGCCATATGTATTCATTTCTTTTTTTCCTGTTATGGGCCAGACTTTCTTCTATGCATAATTTTTCTTTGAAACCTGGACATTTTGTGGATTATAATGTGGTGCCTATGGAAATCAGATCCCCCTTTTCCCCCGGGTGGTTGTTGCTGCTTGTCTTGATTGTTTGTTTAGAGACTTTTCTGTATTAATTTTGTAAAGATTATATTCTTTGTTATGTGTGGCCTCTGAAGTTTATGTATCGTTAGCTTAGTGATGAGGTTATGATTTGATAGCAATTTCCTTAACTACTTGGAACCGGGGGGAGAATTTTCCCAGTCTTTGCAGATAGGCTCTGTGGGCATGTTAGGGCACACCTTCAACACTCAGCCAGGCAGTTTACATCTCTTCCTTAGACTTCACTTCTTGCTTGCGCAGGCACTGAAGGTCAGCCAGAGGGGAGAACTTAGGGTTTTCTCAGGTCTTTTCTAAGCATGCCCCCAGCCCTGGGCATGTTTGTAGCTTTCTGGATTCCCAGGATTATATGGGAGCTTTTCAAAGCTCTTATTCTCAAAGTATCTCATTCTCTAGCCTTTCTTCCCAAGCTTTTTTGTTTTTTCTATTTTCACCCTGGGGGTAACTATTAAGAAATAATATGTATATAAATTCAAATGCTAACAAACTTTGTGTAATTCAGAATTTTCTGAAACCATACTGAAGCTTACTTCACTGGGGGCCAGACTATGGTTTACCTTTTATACTGACATATATGTTGGAGGTGTGCTATAAAGTAATGATTTTTAAGATATGCAGATTACCTGAACCCGATTCCGACTTAGATCGTAGTGCAATACCACCAATGTCATGGGTTCATTCCCCATATGGGTCACAGTTTGATATGCAGATTAGATATTGTCATGGATTGAATTGTGTCTCCCAGAAATATCTGTCAACTTGGCTAGGTCATGATTCCCAGTATTGTATGATTGTATTCTACCATTTTGTAGTCTGATGTGCTTTCCTTATGTGTTATAAACTCTATCACTATGATGTAATAAGATGGATTAGCAGCAGTTATACTGATGAGGTCTACAAGATTAGATAGTGTCTTAAGCCAGTATCTTTTGAGATATAAAAGAGAGAAGCGAGCAGAGACGCGTGGGAACATCATACTACCAAGAAAGCAGTGCCAGGAGCAGAGTAGGTCCTTTGGACCTGAGGTTCCTGGGCTGAGATGAGGTTCCTGGGCTGAGATGCTCCCAGAACAAGGGATGACTGATGACAAGGACCTTCCTCCAGAGCTGACAGAGAAGGAAAGCCTTCCCCTGGAGCTGACGCCCTGAATTTGGAGTTGTAACCTACTAGACTGTGAGAGAATAAATTTCTCTTTGTTGAAGCTATCCACTTGTGGTATTTCTGTTATAGCAACACTAGATGACTGAGACAGATATATTAAAAGGAATGTGTTTGGCTGTATCAAAAGGAATGTGTTTTCTTTTAAAATCATCTCTTTGGGGGGGCACGATTAGAATTTATTTTTTAATTAAAGTGCTATGTGTAATAGTTCAGTTCAGCTAGTATTTTTTTTTTTAGTGCTTACTGTCTTCCAATTGTTTGCTCTTGATGTTGGAAATATAACCATAAATAAGACCTGGTCTCCTCTGCAGACTCTTCTTCCTTAATTTGTAAACATTGGAATGCCCCAGTATTCAATCTTCTTTCCTCCTTTCCTTTTTGGTTACTCTCGTTAACTCAGTACGATCGCATCTAATTCTAAGACCTTAAATTCTGTCTATACTTTGGTGATTCGCAGATTTGCTTCTCTGGTCCCAGTGTCTCCCTTTAACTTCAGATTCATCTATCTAATTGTCTCCTACATATATCCACTTTTATTCCTAAGAAACATCTCAGACTTAACATGTCTAGACTTAACTGAACTAGATTTCTCTTCCCCAGATCAATTCCTCCTCCGATATTCCACACTTTGGAAAGTTGTGCTACCGTTAGCTCAGTTCTCCGACCAAAAGCCTAAGCATCATTTTTTACTCCTTTCCCTCATACCCCACATCCAGTGCATCATCAAAGCAAAGTGGTCCTGTCTCACTACTCTCTACCTCTATCACTGCCACTTAGTTCAAGCCACCATTATTTCTTACCTAGGCTATTGTAATTATAATCTCTTACAGTCTGTTCTCTGTGCCGTCACTCTGGTAATCTTAAACAATATAAATTGGATCACATTACCTTTCCCACTGACCAAATAAAAGACTCAAGGGAATTTCTGTTAAATTCAGAATCCAAACTCCTTACCATGGTTTATATAATCTTGCCTCCAGATCTCTGATCTCATCTCCCACTTTCTGCTTATTCACTTTGCTCAGGCCATTCCAGCTTTCTTGCTGTTTGTCAAGTATATCATACTTTCTCCTGTTTTAGTGCTGTTCCGTCCGCTTAGGATGTCCCTGTTCTGGATATCTGCATGGCTTGTTCTCTCACTTCATTCACTGTTCAGAAGTTGCCTCCTCAGAGAGAACTTTCTTGACCTCTCTATCTAAAAGAACTCTTCCCTATTTAGCACCTCCCCAGCATTTCTCAGTGTTATCAGTCAGGGTTTATCAGCGACTAGTTGCTATTCCTTTAGTCTCCTTTATATATTCTTCTACGGTTACTTCTACTTACCCTAGTTGTTGTGTTGTGTGCCCTTGAGTCGATTCTGACTCTTAGTGACCTTATATGACAGAGTAGAACTGCCCCATAGCGTTTCTTAGGCTGTAATCTTTACGGGAGCAGATTGCTATGTCTTTTCTCCCCGTGGTGTTACTGGTGGGTTCGAACTGCTGACCTTTCAGTTAGTAGCTGAGTGCTTAACCATTGCGCCACCAGGGCTCCTCTACTTACGCTTACCACTCATTATTTGTTACCATAATCGTCATTTTTATTATTTGCACCATTGATCTCCCACGCCAGAATTATAGCTCCAAGAGGATAAGGACTTTTGTCTGTGTCTTTCATGGTTGCGCCTCTAGTGCCTGGCTCATAGTTGACATTCAGTAAACAGCTATAGTCCACCAGGGAAGTGAGGCCTAGAAATAGATCATTTCAGTGCAGTGCTAGAGATATGCAAGCGGAGCTGAGGTAGCTGAAAAAGAGTTGTGGAACGTTTTCTAGAGTCAGTGATGCCTAAGCTGAGTCTTGAAGTATGAGTAAGAAAGAGGTTAAACCAAAAACCAAACTCACTGCCATCAAGTCAATTGCAACTCAGCAGCGACCCTACAGGACGGGGTAGAACTGCCCCCATAGGGTTTCCAAGGCTGTAAATCTTTACAGAAGCAGACTGCCACATCTTTCTTCCATGGCGCAGCTGGTGGGTTCAAACCGCCAACCTTTTGGTTAGCAGCTAAGCGCTTTAACCACTGCACCACCAGGACTCCTTAAGAAAGAAGTAGGCAGGTCAGAAGTGTGGGAGGTAGTGGTGTTTGGCAGAGAGCAGTTATTTTAGGGGTAGAACAACGTGGTATGTAGGGAATTATACTTTGATTATGAAAGACGCTGAATGAAATACCAAACAGGTTAAATTTTTTGTTTTTTTATTTTTGTAGATTAAGGTATAATAGAAATTTCATTCTTTAAAAAACAAACATCTTTGAAATAAAAATTATATGAAAGCTCCAATATATAAAGCCAACAAATTCAGGGCTGCTCATTAATTGGAAGTGTATAGATAGGGTTTGGAGTTATGACAATGTATGTAGCCTCTTTTCTCCCCTCCCTCTCTTACTTGTTGGGGCCCTGTGACACCGACTTTATTGAAAACTTGGATTCTGGAGTATAGTTTGCGAAAACTCCTACTATAGTGATGGTGATAAGCCTTTGAAGAATCTTAAGGTGTGTTTCAGTAGTCAGTCACGGGGCCCTGAGAGAAAATGGGTCTAACAAAATTCTCACATTTGTGAGTTGGATGCTGAGTGGCTGGTTGAGAATCAGGAAAAAAAGAATTCAGCCACAGTGAACGGCGGGGGCATGACATTTTAGGACTTGTTGAGTTTGAACTGCCTAAGGAACAGCCAAGCAAAAATGTCCGTCATGCATATGATTATGCAAATAAAAGATAGGTAAAATGGAATTAAGAGCTCAGATAGGTTGGTCATCAGTAAAAGGAGAATAGTTCCAGAAACTGAAGGGGAAGATAAATATGAATATAGAGAAGTTTATAAACAAAATGAGGAAAAATTCAGAAGTTGGAGTAGTTCGTGTTTATCTCAGTCTTCTCCATTATCATACCTTATCTGTATCAGGTGTGAGCTCTGAGAGAAGTGATAGAAGTTTCTTTGAAATTCAAAGTCATCAGTATTATTTAATGAATATCTTTTCATAGATGACAGGACAAAGTTACTGAAGGTGGAGAAGTAAATAATGACCTGAAAATCATACTACTAGTTTATAATAGAGTGACAGTTATTTTTGAAACTCTACTTTTGGATTGACCATCAAAGAAGTTGTACATCCTGTGTATCTCTTACTTATTTCTTTAAAAGAGGACTTGATTTTTGGAAATTGCCAAATGTCATTTGTAATTGAATTTAATATTTTCTGGTGAGTAAGGATGTGATCAGGTCATTTCTTTCTGGTTTTAGCAGTTTGAAGTATTAAGACTTCTTAAAATGGTTTATAAAGTAGCACTAAAGAAGCCCCCAAGAGATTCAGAATGGCTTGAACAAGGGCAGAATTATCAGAGTAGATTTATAACATAGTGTAGGTTATACTATAGTAGAAAGAACATTATTGTGTTAGCCATCTGGAAGTCTGTACCAATCTGGAGTCTCATGTTAATTTTATGGCCTTGGATAGTCACTTAACTGAGCTCTCAGTTTCAATACTTGTGAAATGAGCATGTTGGATTAGGTAATCTCTTTCTACTTTGACTTTTTACATCTAAAATTCTAAGAAAGTTGAGGAATTGGGAAATGTTAATAAGGCCTCCTCAAAAAAAAGCTCCTGGAATCAAAGAAGATTGGAAAATGTGGCATAGTATATTTCTTTCTTAGAAATTTACAAGACATACTACTCCTGCAGTAAAGAAAACTATAGTTATTTTATTTACCCTAATTATTTCTCAAACCTTCTTAGCACAGGGACACTTTTTTTTTTTTTTTTTTTGGAGGAGGGAGGTAAGATACAATACCCTATTTTTAGCTACATTGTTTTGTGTCCTAGATGCATACAGTATCCTTAGCTGACTACTTTCAAGGATAGCACTCATTTGTTTTGTTTTGTTGTTGTTGATTTGTTTTATTATTGTACTTTAGATGAAGATTTACAGAACAAACTAGCTTCTCATTAAACAATTAGTACACATACTGTTTTGTGAGATTGGTTACCAACTCCATGACATGTCAGCACTCTCCTTGCTTGACCTTGGGTTCCCTATTACCAGTTTTTCCGTCTCTTCCTGCCTTCTAGTCATTGCCCCTGGGTTGGTGTGCCCATTTAGTCTCATTTTATTTTATGGGCCTGTCTGATCTTTGGATGAAGGGTGAACCTCAGGTGGGACTTCATTACTGAGCCAAAAAGGTGTCCAGGGGCCATGCTTTCAGGATTTCTCCAGTTTCTGTCAGACCAGTAAGTCTAGTCTTTTTTGTGAGTTAGAATTTTGTTCTCCATTTTTCTGTAGCTCCGTCCAGGCCGGCCCCTCCACTGTGATCCCTGTCAGAGCAGTCAGTGGTGGTAGCTGGGTACCATCTAATTGTGCTGGACTCACTCTGGTGGAGGCTGTGGTAGTTGTGGTCCATTAGTCCTTTGGACTAATTTTTCCCTTGTGTCTTTGGTTTTCTTTTTTCTCCCTTGCTCCCGACAGGGTGAGACCAGTGGAGTATCTTAGACGGTTGCTCACAAGCTTTTAAGACGCCAGATGCTACTCACCAAAGTAGAGTGTAGAATATTTTCTTTATAAACTTTGTTATGCCAGTTAAGCTAGATGTTCCCTGAGACCATGGTCCCCACAGCCCTCAGGGAGTTTGGATGTGTTTATGGAGCTTCCATGACCTTGCCTTGGACAAGTTGTGTTGGCTTCCCCAGTATTGTGTACTGTCTTAACCCTTCACCAGATTTACCACTTATCTATTTATTGCCTATTTAGTGATGTCTCCACCCCTTCCTTCCCTTGTAACTGTCAAAGATTGTGTGTACCGTAGTTTTGTTTATCCATTAATCTGTTGATGGGCATCTAGGTTGTTTCCATCTCTTTGCTATTAAGAACAGTGCTGCCATGAACATGTGTGTGCATATGTCTATTCATGTGATGGCTCTTATTTCTCTTGGATATATTCCTAGGAGTGGGATTGGTGAATCATATGGTATAAGGAAGCGCCATATTGTTTTCCCAAATGGTTGTACCATTTTGCATTCCCACCAACAGTGCATAAGAGTTCCAATTTCCCCGCAGCCTCTCCAGCATTTGTTATTTTTGTTTTTTTTATTTGTGCCAGTAATGCCAGGGTAAGATGGTATAGGATAGCACTCATTTGGATGTTAGATTGTTGGTATTTGGGGTGAGGGGTATATCAGCATTACTCATAGTCATACCTTACGTCACCCACAGTTTATTGTTTAGAAATGTACTGGACTGAAATAAGTATTTTCAGTCACGAATAGTGTACACTGCTTGTGAGGAATTGGGGAAAAATATGAGTAATTAAAAAACAGTGTAACCTGTTGCCATCCAGTCGATTCTGACTCATATCACCCTAACTTCCCCATAGGGTTTCCAAAGAGTGGCTCGTGGATTCGAACTGCTGACAACTTTTTGGTTAGCAGCTGAGCTCTTAACCACTACACCACCAGGGCTCCAAAAAAAACAGAGTGAAGTCATTGAAATCCATACAATGAAAATATGTAAATATCAGAGTTTCCATAGTTTCCACTAGGATGATAGGCTGAGGCTAACTCAGGAAAACCAAAAACCCATTCCCCTCCAGTAGATTCTGACTCGTAGCACCAAGTAGAACTGTGGAAAGAGGGAAGTAAGTGGACAAAGGGATAGGAGAAGATGGGGATGGGTACAAAGGAGCCTGTTTTCCCCAGGAACCTTTAAAGTTTAGTTTTTATCTCTTACAGAAATTTATATTTTAACTAAAGTGAAGTAAATTATTCAGCCTGCAGTTTTGTTTTACTTAACTCCATGGCTCCCAAGGACTATGAAGTTTCACGTTTTTAACGTCCACATAAAAAAAAGAAAAGAAAAAGAATACCAACTCTCTCCAATTATATTGTATTTTTAATATCTTTGAGAAAACATGGCATGACAGAAGACTTAAGAATTTACTAAAGCTTTTTAAATAAATACCTATTTTATTGTTCGCAACAAGATGCATTTGAAAGAGCAGTGGCTATATATACACGCACATTTTAATTTAATTTACAAACAGTACTCATATGGATTTACTGACCTTGTAATGACTGAGGTCCTCTAAGGAATTGTGGCCCACAGATTGTGAACTCTTGATATAATTGACTCACTCCTAATCAACTTCAGATTTGCATTTAAATGGCTTCTTTCTAAGCATAATTACTCTACAGAGGACAGTTTGATACAACACAGGAGCACACCAAAACTGTCCTTGAATTTCCAAAGCGCTAAATTCATCTGATCCAACTACTTACTACCTTTGTGATCTTGGTTTACCTTCTTTGGATCTTATTTATAGCATTATATATGTAAATATAATTACATGAAGTTATTTTGGTAGTATTCTAGCTACTCAATAGGAATTGTTTTTCCCTCAGTGTATTCATACCACTATTTTTCAGGACTTAATCTTTCAGTTTGGTTCTGTCTTTTCTGTGATCACAGCTTTGCACACACACAAAAGAGTTTGCTGTTATCTCTCTGTTCATGGGCCAGAAAAAGAGCACTTGATATTGTTCTGATTTTAGTTCTATATGCAGGGAACTTAATTCAGCTGAAGCAGAAAGCCATCCTTTTTCCATCAGGTGTCAATTACGCTTCTATTTTATTTACTTATTTCTTCACGCCTTCAACATAGCAGACACACAAAATGGAGTCATTGTAAAATCTCAAACCACTCAGGTAAATATAAAGATGTAGGAATTAGGAAAGTATGTTTGCATTCATCTAATAAACATTTATTGAGCACCTACTTGAGCACAGCAGTTAAGGAACAGACTGATGTTAAGATGAATAGGCTCCAGTTCGTTGCTCAAAATCTAGTGGATAAAATGCTTAAAAAAATTAATGTATAATTTATAAATAGTACAACTTCAGCACTGATAAGGATGTTCCTAGCTTCACCTGAGGCTTGTGGGGTGAGATGAGGAATGCATTGGAATTAACTACATTGAGGGTTGCAGGAGGAACATTCTAGGCAGAAGACATTCTGCGCCCAAAAGGCATGGAAGCATTAACATATATATGATTGATAAGTCCATGTAGCCAGAGAATAATATTTGTGGACAGAAAATGGTAGGAGGGGAGACTGAAAAGGTAGTTTTCAGCCAGACCCTGAATGATCTTGCATGCCTTCCAGGAATTTGAAATTTTCAATATTGTCAGTGGAAAGCCAACAAAGGTTTTTAAAACTGAGACAGGATAGGATGAGTGTGGCAGCAGTGTGAAGGATGGATTCTGATGGAGATGGTGGTGAAGGGGGATGTTGAAATAAAAAATTAGATGTTAACAGTGTGATAGAGTGAGAAGAGCATGAGCTTTAGAATCACAGGCCTGGTTTTAAATCTAGGCTCTGCCTCTTTCTAGCTGTGTGACCTTGACAAATTAGCTGCTTTGATGTTTCAGTTTTCTTGTCTGTAGGAGATAGTACCGGAGAAGGACGTAAAGTAGAGGGTCGGTGAAAAATAGGAAGACCCTCAACGAGATGGATTGACACAGTGGCTACAACGGTGGGCTCAAACATAGCAACAATTGTGAGGATGTCACAGGACTGAACGGTGTTTCGTTCTGTTGTACGATACCTAACAACAGCAAATAGATAGTGATAATACTGTTTTACAGTGTTGTTCCGGAGATTTGTTTAGAATGAATATGAAGTACTTGATATAATGCTTGCCAGATACCAAATTATATCATTACATAACTGCCAGATTACATAACTGCCAAACCACTGCGAATCATGGCCCAGGAAAGTTGACACATAACCTTTACCATCACGGCGAGCGTTAACTCTCGCCTTGCACTTCCCCGTTTGTTACTGCCAGACGCACGTTGTTAATGCGCAAAATAGTCAGATGGTAGATTTTTTATTATTGTCATAAATGCAAAACGTTGGCTAACAAGATAGTTGATAAGTGAGGAGTATTTAGTTATTTTGACAGTTTTTCTCCCTCCCGAAACTCTTGCTCTCCACTCTTTTTCGGAGCAACTCTCTCTTTTTTAATGCATTGCCTCCTTAATCTCAATGTAAATACTATTTATAATTTTTTTCAAGTTCTAATCTTTTTCCTTCATTAATTCTGCTTCACATTGGGCCATTAGCTGTGATTACATTGTTGTTTCTCTTCAGTATACTTAGTCAGATTTTATTATCAGTTCATACACTGGGTAATTATCAGTGTGGAAAGTGGACCAACAGATACATTCCATTAGAGTGTTTGGGCTGGGAGCAGATGCTCAAGGGGAAGAACTTCTAATGAATATAGTTGTCCAGTAGTGAGATGGATTGCCCAGCTTTACTATGGAGGAGAACAGGAGCCTAGTTGAACATTTGTTAGAGATACTTACATTTTAGTTTAAATCAGATTATTTCCAAAGTTCTTTCTAATATGGATTCTGAAATTTTGTGAAAGAGGAGGAGAGATTTTTCTGAGAGTCATTTATTAGTCTGGTTTAGATTTCCTCCTCCTAGTTATATTGCATTGTAAAATTGTACTTGGGCACATAGCACAATGCCAGATCTTTTCATCAAAATAATTAAAGTGTGAGCTTTCCCCTTTTTCATTTTAAAATAGGTAACAATACCACTTAACCTATCAAAGTTCACCCAGACTTCTCTGGTTATATGACACACTGCAATAGTTGGGGAGCCCTGGTGGCACAGTGGTTAAGAGCTATGGCTGCTAACCAGAAGGTCGGCAGTTTGAATCTATGAGCCACTCCTTGGGAACCCTGTGGGGCAGCTCTGCTCTATCCTGTAGGGTCACTGTGGGTCAGAATCGACTCGACGGCAATGGGTTTGATGGGCAATAATAGGAGCATCAATAAAAAAGGATTAATTACTTTATGTTATCTTGGATAGAATATAAGAGATTATATAATCCAACCAAAAAAACCAAACCTGTTGCCACTGAGTGGATTCCAACTCATAGCGACCCTGTAGGGCAGAGTAGAACAGCCCCACAGGGTTTCCAAGAATGGCTCGTGGATTCAGACTGCGGACCTTTTGGTTAGCAGCTGAGCTCTTAACCACTGCGCCACTAGGGTTCCATTATATAATCCAGTGCTTTTAAATTAGTTTCATTTTGTGGCTCACTTATAATGAAGTTCAGTGTGGTGGTAGCCATAACACCTGAGTTTCAAGAAAAAACGTCAGATATTCTCAGCCCCCTCTTTATTAGAATGTTAATAATTGTTACCAGTGCACACTTCTGAACTATACTTTTTGAAATGATAATACTTTATTGAAGATTCAGTTGTTTTTATACCCAGCATCAAGCTTTACTAGATGCCCAAGAACCTTGATATAAAAATCGCTAATTTTCTGATATGCTCCTACTTTTCCTTCAGTACCTCTTGTCTTTCAAACGGGTTATCTCTGTACTTATCTCAGAGGAGAGACTCCCAAGATCCATGAATGATTTTTTCCCATTCCATCCATAATACTTTTCTTTATTTCAAAAGTACAGGCCATTTTGCTAATTTAGGTGGCTATGTATTTGACATGTTCCTATCATGTTTTCATAAAGTGCTTTTTTCATTTTGGTTGGAAATAGAGTAGAGATTATGATTAGTTTGAAAAGGGAAACTTGTGGGAAATTTTAATCTATCTTTTGTTTTCGAGAGCTATGTGATTTAATCAGAGTCTAAAAATTAAGGCATGTGGAGCCCTGCTGTAAGATAAACAGTGCGGGAAATGGAAAGACTTCCTAACCTTCCTGGATCATTAAATCAAGACATAAACATGTGGAAAGAAAATTACAAACACAAGATTTAGATAGCGTTTGACAAATTTTATTTTACAGAATGCTTGCACAGCAGTGCTTTGCACATGGCAAAAGCAGAGAAGACATTAAGCAACTGATATTTATTTAAAAAGTGGCAGTGATATGGGAATTCTAAGGGTGAGAAAACTGAAAACCATAGCTCCATGAGGGCAGACACCCTCATGGCATCGCCACTGCCTACTCAGTGCTTACCACAGTCCCTGGTAGTAGGCTTTCAGCTAATATATATTGAATAAGCAAATATGTATTTGTTGAGCAAATGGAAGAGTGCCTTGAAAGAGATCACTTTATTTGGGCAGAGTTGAGATACAAAGGCTTGAGAAATGTAGGTGGTAGGAATGATTGCTGAATACTGAGAGACTGTGAGCAGACCAGCCTGGAAGGAGCTCTGAGAACCAGCAGGGAAGTTCTGGGAAATAAGGCTGCTGCAGGTAGGTTGGGGTCAAATTATAGGTAGCTTTGATTGCTGGGCTTAGGAATTTGGGATTTGTTCTTTAAGCAATGAAGCAGTGTATAATTTTTCTCAAGAGGGAGCGTCATTGTCAAAGCAGTGTTACAGTCTAAAGGCACTGTGCAGGCTGGAGTGAGAAAGAGGCTGGTGTCTAGCTTTGAAACCAGTTGTTATGTTGGACAGGAATTCTTTGGATAGTAGTGATGTCCAATAAGATAAATAATTTTACTTTATATTTGATATATTATGTAAAAATGTTTTTTAAGCCCTAAGCCCTAGTGTTTGTACATAATGACATGGCTGTCTTTTTCAGTATTTAAGTTTTCCATGGCATTTTATTATTGAGCTTCATGGCTTTTCTGTGAGACCTTGGTATAAATTTTGAATACATTTGTTCTTCTGTTATTTGCCTTTTGTTAATGTCAGGCATAGCACATGAGATATTCCCTGTTGCTATGCAACTGCTAAATCCAATATTTAATATTAATAAAACTGAATAGCATTAACATTCAGTGAACAGAGGGTAGCAAAATATGGCTTTACAGTATTCAGTAAATAAAATTTGTAGGGTTTAATGTATTGTTGCAAGTGTGAGCAAAAGAGGCATGACTTGTTAACAGTTATTATTTGGATCAAAATTAGTTGCAGTTAAATCTTTGAGTTTATGATCTAATTTTTTCTTGTTTGATTCATTTTGGTCTTTCCCTATCACTGCTTTTTTACCGTGATTAGATTTTTGTTAGTGTTTGTATGTTGTTTACATTGTTTCCTCTTTTGAGAATTTCTGCTTAGCATGCAAGTTTGGAATTTGTTATAATTTCATATAAATCCAGGTGAAAGAATATTAGATTTGCTCTTGAGAATAAAAACCACCTTTAATCTCTTATAGCTGTTTGCAGTGTGTATTTGGTACTTTCAAGATATTAAAATGTTTTCATTAACATTTGTGAAATCAGAAGGATATCCTTTAAAAAGAATTCCCTTTTTTGGAAAATAGAGCAGTTTAAAAGTTGGAGGCAAACAGTAGTATTTATTAAAGGAAATAAAAAAAAAGTTGGCTGCTGTTGAGACTATCTAGTCTCCAGGGCTGAGATAAGCAGTATCTAGCAATTTCTTTGCATTCTCTTACCACCACCTACCTCACCCTGTCCCCCAAGCCCAAACCTCACACCTCCACCCTTTCTCCTGCCTAGTGTGGGGATGAGAGGGTGCCATACTCATTTATTGAGAAATGCATTAGTTACAGGAGGTAAATAATAAACAGACATAGACACCTCCCATTTGCTTGGGTAGATAGTTTGATATTGCTAATGTCCTTGGAATAATTTTTATGAGAAGAAATATAGAGAGTTGGAAACAATTACTCCTTAATAATAGAATTAAGGGAGTGTAGAAAAATCAACTCTCTAACTGCAATGCAGATAACAGAAACTCTACAGATTTCTCTACTGAAAATGATGGATTTAATACTAAGGACTACAGAAATTCCTTGCATTATACTTTTATTCTTATAACTAGGTAAAATACTGTTTCTAGGGACAATGTTTGCTACCCTTTATCTTCTAAACCTTTTATTAACGATTATATTTGTGGTAAGGAAATGCTGCCTGTTTGTGGACCTCATGTATCCAGCAGGCTATATAGTATTTTAAATTAGTGGTTCTCTACCTTATTGACTGTAAGAGTGCTTTTTAACGGTTGGGAAAAAAAATTACAAGCCCTCAGGTGATAGTAGTTTTGTGACAAAATACATAGACAATATATAATGGCTTAAACTACAAGGAATCCAGTAACCCTTTTTGTATTTTATTTACAATAACATTTCTGTGCATTTCCACACTTCTGTCAGTTTGTTGTACTGTGGGGGCATGCATGTTGCTGTGATGCTGAAAGCTATGCCACCTGTATTGAAATACTGGCAGGGTCACCTATGGTGGACAGGTTGCAGCTGAGCTTCCAGACTAAGACAGACTAGGAAGAAAGACCTGGTGGTCTGCTTCTGAAGAGAATTAGCTAGTGAAAGCCTTATGAGTAGCAGGAGAACTTTGTCTGACATAGTGCCTGAAGATGAGCCTCTTAGGTTGGAAGGCACTCGAAACAGTGAACTTAAAGCATAACAACGATCGTGAGGATGGCACAGGACTGGGCAGTGTTTCATTCTGTTGTACATAGGGTCACTATGAGTCAGAACTGACTCGACACCACCTAACACAACAACATACTAACTGTGCAATATGGATTCTTTTTAAAGGTCACGCTTAGAGCTCATATAGATTCACAGACCCCTCGGGATAACTGGTTGAGCTCCATTGAAGTCTATGACATATATTGGGAACCATTGCTCTAACCTGTTATTCTGGTATGTTATAAAAAGGTACATTTGGTTCCCTTTCTCTTTTTCCTCCTTACTCTTAATAACCCATAGAAAGCATCGAGATATTTTTTTAAAATTGTATTTCATTAAGTAGATCAGCAATATTTGATATAATAAGTTAGAAATTTTTTTTGGCAGGGGATTCATTTTCTAGTTTATTTGTACTGGTATAAGGCGATAATGGTCTAAACATTTATGTACAGGTGTATTTGAATTTGTCCCCCCTCCCTTTTTTTTTTTTTTTGGTATGTGTAGCCTAGTGGGTTTTAGCTTTATAAAAGTAGTATTGTGGCACTGAAATAATTACAAAGTTTCTTTTAGCATATGATTATGTTATAGCTTTTTTCTTTAGTGGTATATAGAAGTTGTTATTCCCTTCTTCAAGAAACATAATTTCAAAAATCCATCTGATCTCGGTTGGTAGTCAGAAAAATGCTATTTCAGTTAACCCAGAACGTCTTAGAGATTTTGAGGCAGTTTGACTCTTTCATTGGGGAAGGTACCATTTAAAATGGAGTTTGCAAGTTTATATAACAAAGTATTTGAGGGTTTTGTAAGATGGTAAGAGAACTCATGAATTTCCACTCCTTTATCAGTTATTTCTAGTGTTAACTGTTTTGTCTTGCTTTTTTATGTGCTCAGAATTTGTGTTGAAAGTTAATCATTGACAAAAATGCAAATGCTCCTTTTAGATTTATCTTTGACACTCTTTTTCTCAGCATCCCTTTAACAGTAATCTAGGGATCCTTGAGCACTGGAAGAAAATGTCAGCATTTTTTTCATGCAACAGATTAATATTAAGTTACTATAGTGTATATATTGTGATAATGGAATTTTTTTTTTATCCTTTTCAGGGTTTGAAAGTATTTTTGAAGGGCTGTTTGGACCTGGATTATTAAAAGATCTCAGTTTATTTAAAGGTATTCAAATTCTTTTTGGTATTTCCAATTCTTCCTCATGACACATACCGGATAGGTAGTCCCCAACATACGACAGGGTTCCATTCTGACGATTTCATCGTGAGTTGGTTTTGATGTAAGTTAAACACCTCATTTTTTTTTAGTTTTCATTATTATTGCCCTTTATTAATCAGTATCTTTATAAGTCATAACATTGAACATCTGTGAGTAAACATCTGAGAATGATAACATCAGCAAATTACGTGCTGCAGCGTTGTACGTAGTATATGTTACTAATGATAAGATATACAAAAATAAATTTAAAAAAGACAGTCGTTTAAGAGCTGGTTCATCGTAACTAGAATATGTCAGAAGTTGGGGACTACCTGTGTGATTATTGGTGATTTAAGTTTCAGTCTCCTTCTCCATTCTTTTATTCCCAGTTTCATGTGGATTAAAGCTATATCCATGTAAGCATCATTTTGTGTTTAGTTGATATGTATTAGCTAGTGAGCACATACAGAACTAAGAATTTTCAGACAAATATGGAATCTGTCTACCATTTAGTGGGATTTTTTTGTTGTTAAAGCAAACAATATTTTTAAAGTTAGTTTTGATTTATTTTCTGAAAAATTCTTTTTGAAAACTACTGATTTGTTATTTCTATTATTTTTGCAGACTGTGAACCTGAAAGTGTTTCTGATTGGACTTTTGATGAAAATTGTCTATTCTGTTGCTTGAGAAGAGATAAAGTAAAGGTACCCAAGAGACTTGTGAAACTTTGTTCTGGTGTGATATTTTAAAGTTTCTGTTTTGTTTATTTTTTTAAATTTGATTTTAAAAGGATTTGTTTGTTGGAGGATTTGTAGGAAAAGGAAGGTATGAGTCCATATTTACTTATAAAGGGTATGATAGTAACTCTGGGTTTTGCAATTTAAGCTGTTTCCATTCTGTTGATTAGTCTCTTGAGAAGTCTATATCCCAGCATGCACTGCTGTTTTATGTAGTTCACTAGGCGGAATAATTAAGTAGTCTCAAACTGTTCTGTTTATTTTAAGTATGAAGTGTATGATAATTCAAGTAATGAGAATCATTTGTAGTACAAAAAGAACAGTAATAGGGGTATGAATCAAGCAGTTACTAATTCATGTAAATTTATGATGAACTGTAGTTTATATTTTAGTGTAAGATGTTTCTTTATATTATCTGGGCATGTAATGTCAAACTAGTGTTTTCTTATTCTAAATGAATTCTGTTTATATTCACTTGTAGAAGCTGGTAGTATCTTTGGTTTTCTATTGTTTTATTGCTTTGTGTTAAACATTAAACACAAAATATTGGTTTAGAAACATTATATCAGTTGTTGGAAACATTTATTAATAGTGTTTACCGTCTTATGCTTCTTTGTTTGTGATACTTCTGTTCCCAGTTTTAAAGCCTTGGAAACATTTTAATTCCTTCTTTTCTCCCTTGTACACTTCTAATTTCAAATCATTGACCACATTCTATCAGTTCTTCCCCATAATGAATTTCATTCTTTTTCATTTCCACAGTCATCACCATAGTTCCGGTCTTTGGCATTATTTCTGGACTGCTGAAATAACACGATAGGTCTCTTTATCTCAGTTTTTTTTCAGTTTTTTAAACACTGCTACTAGGTTAAATTCCCTACCCCTACTCCTTCTCCCCAAATAGTGTGAAGATGTTACCCTGTACTCGGCTGTCAGTGACTTTTTCATTATCTTCTGGATTCTTTAGCCTGACACTCAGTGCTTCAGTACCCTCCACAGTTCAGTCCACTTCTCTTTCTAATGGTGCCCCACTAGTTATCTTTACAATTTCCTTTCGGCTAAACTGGTTTGGTACATTTGTATTAAACAGCATACTTTTACTGTTCTTTGGACTACACCATTGCATATTCATTGTTTCCTGTAGCTTGACGTTCCCTTGCTCTTATTCCTAGTTTAAGTTCCACCCTCCTATAAATGGTGCAGCTCTGCATTTATTGTTTCTGTCGGGTCTTTCCCACAACTGTTTCAACCCTTCACACTTTTGTAGTAGATATTATCTCTATCAGTCATTGGTCAATTAATTCTTTACATTATTTTTTCCATCCTTTCCTGTGTTTAAATCTTGTGTTCCTGACTAAGTTGTCAACCTCTGAAGGCTGTGAATCATGCCATCTCTTTCTTTGTATCCCTGAATGTAGCCAGTGTACCACTGTTTACTGTTGTTGGCAAGTTATTTTAAAGTCTGAAAGGCAACATGTCAGTTTGAGCTTTTCAATATTCTTATTTTGTGGCATCTTTTTCTTGTTTTTCACATGAAAAAGCTGTTGGTATAACTCTATCCGGGATGGTCTGTTTTCATTGAATTAATCAGAGAAGTTTTTGAAATTTAATGTGGTTTGGAAGAGTGAGACCAGAAAATTAAACAGCTTTGTTTTGAGTTAAACTACCAACAAAGTTGAAAATTTTAAACTCTGTGTGTGTTGGAGGGGGGCGGTGTTGTGGCTATTTATGGAACAAGGCATTTAAGGGAGTTTTCATTAACTAGACGAAGGAGCAACTTAAGTACCTTTTTTTCAGGTTAGGATTGGGAGGAAAACCAGTTTATATTTGATAATTGAGTACAGTATACTTTTATAATATGATTAAGAGTTTTCCATTGCTATATGAGGAGAAAATATTATATGAATATTTTAAGAAGAAAATACAGAAATAGGAAATTATGGGACTATTAGCATTTAAAGCACCTATTTTTGCCATTTGTGGTTTTACAGGTTTTAGTTGGTTTACTAATTAGAAGGAATATTTTCATTTGACAGCTCAACTAGGTCTGGGGAAACTGCTTTTCTCCATTAGATACTGTACGCCCTGTCTTAGGCATTTACTTTTTCAGAGACAGCCTTAACATCTGTAATGGAAAATAGGAAAAGAAAGCCCAGCTAATGTAAATTGTCAAATATATATCTTTAGTTGTGTTGGGTTTAAATTGGTTATACTGGGACTCTTTGCAGGCACTTGGACATCTCATCTGAGAAGGACTAGAATCTGGAAATTAAATATATCCACTGGGTTGAGGCTTGCATTTCAAGGCTGGCCCAAGATTCCAAAATAGAAGGAAGTATCTGAAGGGTATGGTAATAAGCAATAGATGGCAGCATAGAGCATGATATTGGATCTTGTGTTTGAGCTTGACATGGTGCAGTATTTAGGTAATGTTTGGAAAAGCTGTTGTAAATATTTGTCTGATATTTGGAAAAGAGATGGGAGTTAATGTATATTTTCTAGTTAATTGGATTTCGATGAATACTGAAGCTGTTAGAATGAATAAAGTAAATACATTATTTATATTTAATTTTAAAAATGTGTAGGTAAAAAATATGAAATAGCATCTTTGGGAAATAGGACAGAGATTGATCTAGAGATTAGTAAAACAATTGTTGAGCTGCACTTAGGATCCTACAGAGGCTGGAGAATATAATTTTTAAGGGAAAGGTAACTTTTTTGAGCATATACTATGTGACATTTAGTTTTATGCACTGCAGTCTAATCTTCACAACAACCGTATAAAATTGGTTAAAGCTATCCAGATTTTACAGATAAAGAAATGGGAAGTATCAGAGAGATTAAGTTACGTAACAAAGTCACATAGCTGAGATTTGGTCCATATTTTTAGAATATAGTCGTGTGCTGCGTAACATCCATTCGGTCAACGTCTGACCACATATACGTCCATGGTTTTATAAGGTTATTGTAGAGTTCAGAAATCCCTATCAGAGAATGGTATAGTGGACATAACTGGACGTACTGAATGCAACAGTTTCCTGCACGCAACACGTTTATCTCGTGTCTCCTGTATACAGAACAGTTGCTCTGCCAGGCGTATAATGGTACAGTACATATATAACCTATAACAGATATGCCTTGAGAGTCATAATAAACACCTATGTTACTGTCTCATGTATGTAGTGTACTATAATTTCTGTGGTTATTTTAATGTGAACTTTTCTCACTTACAAATAAAAAGTTTACCGTATAACAGTGTGTGCTTTGACTTGTAGGCAGCAGCATCAAATTTCATGTACCACACATCTCTTTAGAGTTGTTTCGTTATCTCTCTGTTTAATTTTCTTGCAAAAATAATACCGTGAAGTGCATGATGGCTCCCAAATGCAGCAGAACCAGTGCTAGTGATAGCAGCAGCAGGAGGCAAAGGAGAAGAATCAATTTGGAAGTGAAACAAAAGGTGTTCCATATAGCTTTGCCAAGTATATAAGACTGTTCACACAACGTCCAAATCACATGGCATCCTATTTCATAGAACGTATTGTGGACATTAAATGACGTATGACTATACATGCATTTTAATAACAATACTAGGAACAGGAACACGGGAAGTGAAGATCAAGAACTAAGTAGGACTTGGAATTGCTTAGTTTGAAAGAAAGAGAAGAGAAGAGGGCAAATGAGCATCAGCACATTTGGAGTAACCAATCTTAGCTTTGTTTTATTTTGACCTGGATGGAGTAAAGAAAATCAGTCGTAGTTTTGTTTTCAACGTGGATGGGGGTAAAGCTTTCGAGACCCTCATTTGCTGATGTATGGACATGAGAAGAAACACCTGCAACTGTCCATTACTAATTGGAACGTGAAATGTACGAAGTACTAATCAAGGAAAATTGGAAGCTGTCAAAAATGAAATGGAAAGCGTAAAGGTCGATATCCTAGGCATTAGTGAGCTGAAATGGACTGGTATTGGCTGTTTTGAATCAGACAGTCGTGTGGTCTACTATGCTGAGAATGACAAGTTGAAGAGGAACGGCGTCACATTTGTTGTCAGAAAGAACATTTCAAGATCTGTCCTGAAGTTCAGCTCTGCCAGTGATAGGATAATATCCATATGCCTACAAGGAAGACCAGTTAATACAACTATTATTCGAATCTACACACCAACCGCTAATGCCAAAGATGGAGAAACTGAAGATTTTTACCAACTTCTGCAGTGAGAAATTGATTAAACAAGCAATCAAGATGCATTGATAATTATTGGTGATTGGAATGCAAAAGCTGGAAATGAAGGATCGTTAGTTGGAAAGTATGGCCTTGGTGTTATAAACGACATGGGAGATCACATGATAGAATTTGGCAAGAATAGCTACTTATTGGAAGTACCTTTTTTCAACAACATAAACCGTGAGTGTAAGCATGGATCACACTGGATGGAATACACAGGAACCAAATCAGCTACATCTGTGGAAAGAGACAATGAAGAAGCTCAATGTCATGAGTCAGAACAAGGCCAGGGGCCGACTGCGGAACAGACGATAAGTTGCTCATGTGCAAGTGCAAGTTGAAGCTAAAGAAAATTAAAACAAATCCATGAGAGCCAAAGTATAAACTTGAGTATATCCCACCTGAACTGAGATTGTCTCAAGAATAGATTGTTGCATTGAACATTAATGACCCAAGACCAGACAAGATGTAGGATGACATCAAGAACATCATACATGAAAAAAGCAAAATGTCATTAAAAAGACAGAAAAGAGAAAAAAAAAGACCAAAACGGGTGTCAGAAGAGACTCCGAAACTTGCTTTTGAGTGTAGAGTAGCTAAAGCAAAGGCAAGAAATGATGGAGTACAAAAGCTGAACAGAAGATTTCAAAGGGCAACTCCAAAAGATAAAGTAAAGCATTACAATGAAATGAGCAGAGACCTGGAGTTAGAAAACCAAAAAGGAAGAACATGCTTGACATTTCTCAAGCTGAAAGACCTGAAAAAAAAAATTCTAGCCTCAAGTTGGCAGTACTGAAGTATTCTATGGGCAAGATATTGAACAATACAGGAAGCATCAAAAGAAGATGGAAGGAATATACAGAGTCACTGTATCAAAAAGAATTGGTTGATATTCAACCATTTCAGGAGGTAGCATATGATCAAGAACCAATGGTACTAAAGGCACTGGCAAAAAACAAGCCTCCAGGAATTAACAGAATACCAATTGAGATGTTTCAGCAAACAGATGCAACGCTGGAAGCGCCCACTCGTCTGTGCCAAGAAAATTAGAAGACAGCTACCTGACCAACCCACTGGAAGAGATTCATATACATGCCATTTCAAAGAAAGGTGATCCAACTGAATGTGGAAATTATCAAACAGTATCATTAATATTGGAGCCCTGGCGGTGCAGTGGTTAAGAGCTCAGACTGCTAACCAAAAAGTTGGCAGTTTGAATCTGCCAGCCACTCCTTGGAAACCGTATGGGGCAGTTCTGTTCTATCTTACTGGATCGCTATGAGTCAGTCAGCTCGACAGGAGTGGGCTTGGTTATTTTTTTTTTTAATCATTAACATTGCATGCAAGTAAAATTATGCTAAAGATAATTCAGAAATGGTTGCAGCAGTACATTGACAAGGAGCTGCCAGAAATTAAAGCCAGGTTCAGAAGAGGACGTGGAACGAGGCATACCATTGCTGATGTCATACGGCTCTTGGCTGAAAGCAGAGAATACCAGAAAGATGTTTACCTGTGTTTTATTGACTATGCAGAGGCTTTCGACTGTATGGATCAGAACAGATTATTGATAACATTGCAGAGAATGGGAATTCCAGAACACTTAATTGTGCTCATGTGGAACCTGTACGTAGACCAAGAGGCAGTCAGTCGAACAGAACAAGGGAATATTGCATGGTTTAATATCAGGAAAGGTATGTGTCAGGGTTGTATCCTTTCACCGTACTTATTTAGTCTGTATGCTGAGCAAATAGTCTGAGAAGCTGGACTGTATGAAGGAGAACACAGCTTAAGGATTGGAGGAAGACTTGTTAACCACCTGCAATATGCCGATGATACAACCTTGCTTGCTGATAGTGAAGAGGACTTGAAGCACTTACTCGTGAAGATGAAAGACTGCAGCCTTCAGTATGGATTACTCCTCAACATAAAGAAAACAGAAATCCTCACAACTGGACCAATAAGCAACATCGTGATAAATGGAGAAAAGATTGAAGTTGTCAAGGATTTCATTTTACTTGGATCCGCAATCAACACCCGCAGAGGCAGCAGTCAAGAAATCAAAGAACGTATTGCGTTAGGCAGATCTGCTGCAAAAGACCTCTTTAAAGTGTTGAAAAGCAAAGATGTCACCTTGAGGACTAAAGTATGCCTGACTCAAGCCATGCTATTTTCAGTCACCTTATATGCATGCGAAAGCTGGACAATGAATAAGGAAGACTGAAGAAGAATTGATGTATTTGAATTATGGTGTTGGTGAAGAATATTGAATATACCTCTGTCATGGATTGAATTATGTCCCCCCAAAAATGTGTGTATCAGTTTGGCTGGGCCGTGATTCCTGGTATTGTGTGATTTTCCTATATGTTGTATATCTTGCCCCTGTGATGTTAATGAGGGAGGATGGGCCGAGTTGTGTTAGTGAGGTAGGACTCAATCTACAAGATTGTATTGTGTCCTGAGGCAGTCTCTTGAGATACAAAAGAGAGAAGTGAGCAGAGAGAAGAGGGGGACCTCATACCATCAAGAAAGCAGTGCCGGGAGCAGAGCGCTACCTTTGGACCGGGGTCCCTGCGCAGAGAAACTCCTCATCCGGGAAAGCACTGAAGAGAAGAAGGCCAACAGAGAGAAAAAGCCTTCCCCTGGAGCTGACGCCCTGAATTTGGACTTTTAGCCTGCTTTGACTGTGAGGAAATAAACTTCTCTTCGTTAAAACCATCCACTTGTGGTATTCCTGTTAGAGTAGCACTAGATAACTAAGACAACCTCGAACTGCCTGAAGAACGAACAAATCTGTCGTGGAAGAAGTACAGCCAGAATGCTCCGTAGAAGCAAGGATGATGAGACTTCATCTCACGTACTTTGGACATGGTATCAGGAGGAGCCAGTCCCTGGAGAAGGACATCATGCTTGGTAAAGTGGAGGGTCAGCAAAAAAGAGGAAGACCCTCAACGAGATGGATTGACACAGTGGCTACAACAGTGGATCGTAGCTCAAACATAGCAACAATTGTGAGGATGCCTCAGAACCAGGCAGCGTTTTATTCTTTTGTACCTAGGGTCGCTGTGAGTCGTAACTGCCTTGGTGGCACCTAACAACAACAACAGCTTTGTTAGGAATCTGTTAATAACTGACTGACTAACTGGCTTGTTTGTTTCCCTCTTTTTTTGTATCCTTTTCTAATTTGTTTGGTCATAAGAGGCATAGTGTAAAACATTTATATTAAATGAATGATTAAGAAGAACTCAGGAGGCTTAATAAACTCTGAGAATTATATTAAGGCTAAATGTTTCGAGTGCTTATATTTACCAAGTATATACACAGAGTTCTCTGTGTATTATTCAATCATGAAGCTTTTTTTTTTTACCTTTTTGTTTTGTTTTTAAGCTGCGTTTTGAAATAATTTTCTACTTCTAAAACATTTAGAAAAATAAAGCATTCCCATATACCCTTCACCCAGATTCCTCAAGTGTTAACATCTTAGGTAACACCGGTAAAGTTATAAAAACCAGGATATTAACATAGATGTAACATTATAAGGTAATCTGCAGACCTTTTCAAAATTTTCCAGTTATCCCACTAATGTCTTTTTTCTAGTCCAACATCCAATCTAGGATGACACTTTATATCTAGTTGTCATGTCTCCTTAGTCTCCTTTAAGAATACTAACCAGCTGATTTGTAGAATGTCTGTCAGGGTAGGTTTGTCTGGTATTATCTTCTGATTGAATTCTCATTATACATTTTTGGTAAGAATTCTGCAAAATTGAAGTATGTCCCGTTTAGTGGATCACAGCAGATAGCACGTGGTGATACTGACTTTGAGCATTTAGTTATCTGCCAAGGTTTCTACTAAGTATCTTGTGGAGAGATTTTGTAAATGTCCTCTTTTGCATCATGCTAATCTCTCATCATAGACTAATTTTATAATCATTAATGATTCTTGCCTGAAGGAATTATTAATGTGGCATTTACCAAATGGTGATTTTTCTATTTCCATTATTTTTTCTATGTGTATTAGTTGGAATTCTATTCTAAGAAAGAGCTTTCCCTTCTCCCCAGTTTATATGTTTATATGTTTACTTATCAGTATGGATTCATGGATTCTTATTTCATTCTATGGATTATAATTCATTACAATCATTGTTTATTTTTGCAGTTCAAATTTTCCGGGATTTGGCCATTGAGAGCTCTTTTAAGTTAGCTCCGGTGTCCTTTTTCCATGTCTTTATCATTGTTTGTTACATTTTGGCACCAAAAGATGTTCAGGCTCAGCTTGTGCTTTCCCTGTTCCAGCCCTAGATTTCTGTAAAGAACCCTAGTTCCTTTTAACTGGAGGATAAAAGAAGGCAATGTCAGGGCACTAGGTGTGCTCATTGGTACTAGGGTATTATTGGTTTTAGGCTCTTTCAGTTGTCTGAGTAGGAAATAGGTATGTTTACTAAAACACGCATACACATACTTCTATACTTCTTTCTGTATCTAACTATGTATATTAAAAACCATTTCATGAGGTGACTTTATTGACTGTCAATCCTGTTGATTGTATGAAGAGCTGTTTCAGTAGTCGTGAGAGGATGGTGGAGGTATGAGAAAGATAAAAAATGACTTTCAGTATTTAAGATCCCTGAAAATGGACCAGTAAAAAAGTGATTAATCTGCCTGTGGTATGGTTATTCTTGTGCATGGCTGAGTTAGAATAGAGATAGTTGTTACAGAGTAGAATAGCACGGGTGTTTTAGTCACTAAGGTGATAGGAGAGTGGAATGTTATACCAAAATAGGCTTATGCATCTAAGAAGCTTATTATAAGACTGCTAGTAAGTTTAGTATTTGACTAGTATGTTAGGCAAATGTTTTAAGTAGTTGGGACTTGAGCTGTATTTTTTGAAGACTACATAGGTCTAGATAGGCAGAGACAAGAGGAGCATGTCATGTGTGGAGCAGAGCATTTATTTTTGGAAGTAACTGGTGGTATGATTGGAGCTAGATCATAGAGTCATTGAATGCCAGGCTAACTTAGTGGTCGTGTAACTTGATCCATTTCATGTTTATCATTTGTCCATCATTTGTTTAGTCTGAACATTCCATAATTACTTCTGTTTCTTGAGTATATATAAATTAAAAGCTTAGGTATATCCTTTTAACACTTTAATTTTTATTGCTGTTTTAGCACATTGAAAGTAGTAAGAGTAGAGATGCTAAACTTATTTTCTCATTATATTCTATAGCATGTTATTTTTTATATAGTTTATTTTTGTTGTTGAGAATATACACAGCAGCACAGTACACCAATTCACCTATTTCTACATGTACAATTCAGTGACACTGATTACATTCTTAAGTTATGCAACCTTTCTCACCCTCCTTTTCCAAGTTGTTCTTCCCCCATTAACATAAACTCACTGCCCCTAAGATTCCTATCTAATCTTTGGATTTGCTGTTATCAGTTTGATCCCATATGGATAAGGCAGACATTCTTTACTCCTTAAGCTAAACTATCATTTGGTTTTAAGAAGACTTGGGATATTTTTGTTTAAGGTTTAAAGATTATCTCAGGGCAGCAGTTTCAGGGGTTCATCTAGCCTCCATGACTCCAGAAACTCTGATTCTGTGGGAATTTTAAAGTCTGTTCTGCATTTTCTCCCTTTTGATCAGGTTTCTTTTATAGAATCTTTGATCAAAATTTTCAGTAATGGTGACAGGGCACCATCCAGTCCTTTTGGTCTCATGGCAAAGGAGGAAGTTGTTCAGGGTCTACCGCATGTTATTTATGTTGAATATATTTGTTATTCAACCCTCCTTGATATGACTTGTCTGTCTTCTTGTCCCAGACTACCACAACAGTAAGTATTCACAGTACTTGTTATATGAAATGAACTGTTGAAGAAAAAGTTATCAAGGTAGTTGATATCATTATAGCTATTAGATTGAGAAAAAAGAAACAAATATGGGACATTCAAAGGCAATGTATTTATAAGATTTAAATAGATAAAAGGCAGAGTTAAACAGATACTACAAGTAATAACATGATAAATTGCTCAGTGGATTGTACAGATCTAAACTGAGGGACCTAACCCTGTGGTATTTCCATGCACCTTTTGTATAGATTATTTAGAAAGATTAAGGAAAACCTCTTGATACAGTGAATCAGTTCTCAGTCCAAGAGTCCATTACATATCAAAGAATTTTTTCTTTTCTTTTCTATGAACTTGTCTGTAAAACATACAAACAGGCTTGGACAAATCAGTAATTGATGATTAAGTTGCCTCTGTTCAATTTTATGTGGTCAGAGTTAACCAACAGACTAATCATTTGGCCAGTTTATTGAATATCTGATTCTGTGCTGGGCCAGAGAAGATGCAAAAGACGTACAAGGCCTTATTCCTACTTGCTTATAAAATGTTGAGGAAACAATGAGTGGCTAAAGCACTTAAATCACTTATCCATAGGAAGATTTAAATCATCCACCTTACACCCCTAGAACAAAAGCTCTCATGTTAGTAGGAAACATTGAAAGTAAGATGCTCCCCCCCCATCCCCGCTTCATTCTCATATGTACTATTTTAAAAGACAGTGAGTAATACAAGAAAAAAAGTCCTGTAACAGTTAAGAAGTGCATTAGATGATACTGGAATTGCTTACTCAGGAAGATGGAACTCAGCCTGGACCTTAAATAGATCTGTGTTCTAGGGTGATTGATTTGGTAGTTGTATTTAGGATGGAGTGGAGAGAAATTTACAGGAAGACAGTTATAGGTGGCTCTTGTAATCATCCAGAAAATGTGCCTAAACTAAAGTGGGGGCTGTGAAAATGTAGAAAATCTGGATTAAATAATTGTTACACAGAAGAAAACATTCTTGGATGGTTACGAAGGTGAGGAGGGAAGGAGAGGGTTATTCACTAACTAGATAGTAGACAAGAATTCTCTTAGGTGAAGGGAAGGACAGCACATACTACAGGGGAAATGAGCACAGCTGGACTAAACCAAAGCTAAGAAGTTTCCTGAGTACAGCCAAACACTTCGAGGGACAGAGTAGCAAGGGCGGGGGTCTGGGGACCATGATTTCAGGGGACATCTAGGTCAATTGACATAACAAAGTCTAAGAAAATGTTCTGCGTCCTGCTTTGGTAAGTGGCATCTGGGGTCTTAAAAGCTAGCGAACGGCCATGTTAGATGCATCAATTGGTCCCAACCACCTGGAGTAAAGGAGCATGAAGAACACCAAAGTCACAAGGAAAGTATTAGCCCAAGAGACATAAAGGGCCACATAAACTAGAGACTGCATCAGCCTGAGGAAAACTAGATGAGGCTTGGCTACCACCAGTGACTTCCCTGTCAGGGAACACAACAGAGAGTCTCTGATGAAGCAGGAGAAAAGTGAGGTGCAGAACTCAAATTCTAGTGAAAAGACCACACTTAATGGTCTGACTGAGACTGGCCCCAGAAAGCGTGGCCCCTGGACCCTCTGTCAACCCAGAACTAAAACCATTCCCGAGAACAGCTCTTCAGACAAAGATTAGACTGGACTATGGGACATAAAATGATACTCGTGAAGAATGTGCTTCTTAGCTCAAGTAGATACATGAGACTAAATGGGCAGCTCCTCTCCAGAGGTGAGATGAGAAGGCAGAGAGACGGTTAGGAGCTGGTTGAATGAACACGTGAAGTCAGAGGTGGAAAGGAGGAGTGTGCTGTCACAGTATAGGGAGAGCAATTAGGGTCATATAACAACATATGTATAAATTTTTGCATGAGAGACTAACTTGAATTGTAAACTGTTACTTAAAGTACAACAATAAAAAAAATAATAATTGTTAAAACTTAATGGTTGAGTAAATATATAAATAAGGGAGAAGGGATACTGGCTTTAGGCTTCCAGGCTGAGATGACCTACCATGGTAAATTAACAGAATTCAAGAAGTAAGAAGGGGAAAGGTGCAGTGGCCGCTCTTATGGGGAGGATAATAAGGTTAGCGTGAAGCAGTTTGTGGTTAGAGTGAATGTTTAATTGGAAGTGTCCAGCAGACAGAGTTGTGAAAATTGAGCTGAAACAAAAGGTCTGGACTGAATACATAAATTTGGTGGGTTTCTGAATACATACGAGGATTGGAATGTTTGAACAGACGAGGTCTTTGGTAAGGAGTAAAGCACAAAATACTGAGACTTGAAGATGACGTTCATTTTAGGAAGCTGAAGATTCAGATTGGAAGGAAGATAAAATCACAGAAACAGTAAAATAAATGAATTGCCTATCCTGAATGACATATCTGTCCTGGTCCAAGCACCTATGTCGATGTTACGAGTAGGGGGATTGGTTGTCTTGTTTGCTGTACTTACGTGGACTCCTATGCAAGTTCCCAGAGGAAGGAGATTCTGTGTATTGAGCAGGCACCCAAAACATACCGCACTGGCCTTTGGGAGAATAGCTTCTCAAGAATACTGACTGCAGGAGCCAGACTGTAAGTGTTAACAGGGTTAATGAATAATTGGGTGTTGTGGGAGTGAAGAAATAGATATAGACTATCAGCTTGAAAAGTTGGCAGTGCAAGGAATGATGAAGAAAACAAGACCATAGAAAGAACAGCGATGGATTTAAAAACAAAGATTTTTTTTGGAGAGGAGGGGAAAGCTTAAATATTTACACTTTTAGGAAAAAGGAAGCTGGAAGAGAGGAACAAATTAAAGTTATAAAAGGAGGGAACAGTTGAAGGAGGCAGGACTATAAGAGAACCAACAAGAAATTAGTTGCTGAGCAGTGATGGGAGATTCCTGTTGAAATTAGAATAAAGTCAACAAAACTAACCATGAAATTCCAGATTTGGCAGGATTTAAAATGAGGCAAAAATGCCTAAGTATAAGAACTCTAGCTAACTGACCTATTCATACTGAGAACAAAGAATAGTGAGGAACTCTGAGGTATGAAGGTGGTGTTTTAAAAAAAAAATAATAAGGGGTATTAAGCTATACTAACTATTCCAGATTGAATTGCTGCTCAGAGTTTTTGTAGTTACACCAGGAACAAAACAGATAAAGTTTTGAGAAGATTAACAAGATTGCCTCATGCAGCAATGCATTTTTAAGTAGAGAAAAATTACTAAATAGGAGGGGGGGCCAAGTTGGTGGCATAGTCAGTTGCTTCTGGTGGTCCCTCTTACAACAAAGACCCAAAAAAACAAGTGAATCGATATATGACAGTCTAGGAGCCCTGAAAATCAAAGGCAAAGTTGAGAAATCAGACTGAGCAGCATGGAGAGGGAGAGATGGTTCAGAAGCAGCAAGGAGTTGCCAGACCTGCCCTGGCAGGAGCCAGCAGTGTTCAGGCCAAATTGGCTGGCATACGCGGTGAGGCAAAGAGTGACGCTTCAGATGTGTTTTCCACATCCGGAGAGAGCCAGCGGCAGAGACTGTACTCGGGCCTCCATAACCAGTGAAAAGCGGCACTCAGTAAGCAAAAGATAAGTGTGTGTGTCTGACCTACCGTGCAGATCAAAAAAACACCCCTTTTGGGAAAAATATCTCTCTCCCATTTACCTGCCTCTCACTGGGTTGCGGGCCGGCTTCAGCGATTGCCATGTCCCCTGGGCCAGAAGTAGGACCCGTCACATGCCCTGAACCATATCCTCAGCCTTGGAGAGGGAACAGATAAACAGGAGAAAAGAATCTGCCAGCTCCCCTAAGCCGGGAATTCAGGACAGGCACAGTTCCTTTGCCTAAGCACAGGCGTAAGGGGTCCACAGACTTTGAATGCCTTTTACTCCTCCATAAACCTGCGTGGGCCCATTTCAGTAGCATAGGCCCTCATTAGCACAGTACAACAGGGCATATACCTGAAGCCTAACTTCAGCCATATCAGCTATATGGTGGAATGGCAGGTTTGTGACGTTTGACATGACTCTGCCGGTTAAACAGGGTCCTCACCTATACATGTCAAGGGCCTGAGGACTGGTGGCTCCACCCACGCCACCTAGCCACCCGCGACGGGTCCAAGAATAAGTGGTGCCTCCCAGTCCTTACAGCCAGTAGTCTGGCTGCAAAACCTACCCACCTGCACACTCCAGGAAACAGGGATATACTTTCCTCCCAGGCACTTAGGAGCAGCTTTCCGTCCCCTGCCTTGCTTAGGGTGTGACCCCCTACAGCAGCCAGATACTTGTGCCGCCTCTAATCACCCCTGCCTGTCGAGGACTGTAGGTGAGAGCCTATACCACACACTTAATTACCAACTACCCAGACACCTGAGCTGATTCCATATAAGAAAAGTAAACAGGCTCCTGGGCTCATATACGTAGTAACAGATCTAACTACCTGATGTGTTGTAGTTATCTAGTGCTGCTGCAACAGAAATATCACAAGTGGCTGGTTTTAATGAAGAGAAGTTTATTTCCTCATAGTCAAAGTAGGCTAAAAATCCAAATTCAGGGCGTCAGCTCCAGGGGAAGGCTTTTTCTCTCTGTTGGCCTTCTTCTCTTCAGCGTTCCCTCTGACTAGGAGCTTCTCAGTGCAGGGACCCCGGTCCAAAGGACGCATTCTGCTCCCAGCACTGCTTTCTTGATGGTATGAGGTCCCCCAGTCTCACTGCTCACTTCTGTCTTTTATATCTCAAGAGATTGCCTCAGGACACAATCCAGTCTTGTAGATCAGGTCCTGCCTTACTAACACAACTGCCACCCATCCTCCCTCATTAACATCATAGAGGCAGGTTTACAACATACAGGAAAATCACACAGTACCAGGAATCATGGCCCAGCCAAATTGATACACACATTTTTTGGGGGACATAATTCAAACCATGACAGATCTAACTACCTGGTGACACAAAGTTAGAGCTTCAGAGGTATCAGTAATCAAACTAGCTCACACGAGCAGCCTATCTGGGCGTGTCAAAACTAAACAAGAAGCTAGGACACGGGAAGCAAACATAAAATAAATGAAATAACTTATTGATGGCTCAGGGACAACAATCAATATCAAATCACATAAAGAGGCAGGCAAGCTCCCAAAACGAAGAAATTTTCTGGAGGAAGAGAACTTCTTGGAATTACCAGAGGTAGAATACAAAAGATTAATATACAGAACTCTTCAAGAGATTAGGAAGGAGATCATTGAAAATGCAGAACAAGCCAAGGAACACACAGACAAAGCAGTAGAGGAACTTAAGATTGTAGAAGAGCTTAATGACAAATTTAACAGGCTGTGAGAATCCACAGAGAGATAGCAAACAGAAATCCAGAAGACTAACAATGAAATGTCAGAATTAGACAACTCAGTAGAAAGTCATAGGAGCAGAATTGAGGCAATGGAAGTTATAATTAGTGAGACTGAAGATAAAGCACTTGACACTAACTTATTTGAGAAAAAATCAGATAATAGAATTTTAAAAAATGAAGAAACCCTAAGAATCATATGGGACTCTATCAAGAGGAATAACCTACGAGTGATTGGAGTACCAGAAAGGGGTGGGGATAACAGAAAATACAGAGAGAATTGTTGAAGATTTGTTGGCAGAAAACTTCCCTGATACCGTGAAAGATGAGAAGATATCTATCCAAGATGCTTATCGAACTCCACAGAAGGTATATCGCAAAAGAGTCACCAAGACATAATCAAACTTGCCTCAAAACCAAAGATAAAGAGAGAATTTTAAGAGCAGCTAGGGATAAATGAAAAGTCATCTACAAAGGACAGTCAATAAGACTAAGCTCAGACTGCTCAGCAGAAACCGTGCAGGCAGGAAGGCAATGGGATGACATACATAAAGCCTTGAAGGAAAAAATTGGCCAGCCAAGAATTATATATCCAGCAAAACTATTGCTCAAATATGATGGTGAAATTAGGGCATTTCCAGATAAACAGAAGTTTAGGAAATTGGCAAAAACCAAACTAAAATTACAAGAAATACTAAAGGGAGTCCTCCGGTTAGAAAATCAGTAACATCAGATAACAACCCAAGACTAGAACACAAGACAGAGCAACCAGATATCAACGAAGATAGGAAAGTCACAAAAATAAATCAAAGCTAAAAACACTGAAAATAGGGAAACAGAGACATCATTGTGTAAAAGATGACAACATTAAAACAGAAAAAGAGGGACTTAAAAATGTACACATAGCCCTTTCATATGGAGAAGAAATCAAGGCAATATAAAGAAATAAAAGAGTATTTTAAACTTAGAAAAATAGAGGTCAATATTAAGGTAACCACAAAGGAAACTAACAGTCCTACACATCAAAATAAAAAACAAGAAAAACATAAAGACTCAGCAAATACAAAATCATCAACAATGAAAAAGATGAAAAGAAAAACAACTCAGCACAGAAAATTAAGTGGAAAAAAGAAACTGTCAACAGCGCACACACACACAAAAAGACATCAAAACGACAGCACTAAACTCACACCTATCAGTGATCACGCTGAAGGTAAATGGACTAAATGCACCAATAAAGAGACAGATAGTGGCGGAATGAAA
>NW_004443943.1:23722534-23779252 GCF_000243295.1 Trichechus manatus latirostris
TGGGTTATAGAAGAAATTAAGGATGGAATAAAGACATTCACAGAATCAAATGAGAATGGGGACACAGCAAAAGCAGTGCTCAGAGGTCAGTTTATACCAATAAGTGCACACATCCAAAAAGAAGAAAGGGCTAAAATCAAAACATTAACCTACAACTCGAACAAGTAGAAAGAGAGCAGCAAAAGAAGCCCTCGGGCACCAGAAGAAAGGAAATAATAAGAATTAGAGCAGAGTTAAATGAAATAGAGAATAGAAAATAATTGAAAGAGTTAACAAGACCAAAAGCTGGTTCTTTGAGAAGATCAACAAAATCGATAAACTATTGGCCAAACTGATGAAAGGAAAACAGGAGAGGAAGGAAATAGCCCAAATAAGAAATGAGATAGGTGATATCACAATAGACCCAACTGAGATTAAAAGACTCATAACAGAATACTAAGAAAAATTGTACTCTAATAAATTTGAAAATCTAGAGGAAATGGACAAATTTCTAGAAACACAGTACCTACCTAAACTAACATAGAGGTATAACAGCTAAATAAACCTGTAACAAAAGAAGACATTGAAAATGAAATTAAAAAAACAACCAACCAAAAAAAGCCCTGGTCCTGATGGTTTCATTGGAGAGTTTTACCAAACTTTCAGAGAAGAGTTAACACCACTACTAGTAAAGGTATTTTAGAGTATAGAAAAGAATGGAATACTCCCAAACTCATTCTCTGTAGCCAGTATAACCCTGATACCAAAACCAGGTAAAGACACCACAAAAAAAGAAAATTACAGACCAGTATCCCTCATGAACATAGATGCATAAATCCTCAACAAAATTCTAGCCAATAGAATTAAAGAACGTATCAAAAAAAATAATCCACCACGATCAAGTGGGATTTATACCAGGTGTGCAGAGATGGCGCAACATTAGAAAAACTATCAGTATAATCCATCACATTAATAAAAACAAAAGACAAGAACCACACGATGTTATCAATTGATGCAGAAAAGGGATTTGATAAAGTCCAGCAGCCATTCATGATGAAAACTCTCAATAAAATAGGAATAGAAGGGAAATTCCTCAATATAATTAAAGACATTTATTCAAAACCAACAGCCAACATCATCCTAAATGGAGAGACTTTGAAAGCATTACTCTTGAGAACGGGAACCAGACAAGGATGCCGTTTATCCCACTCTTATTCAACATTGTGCTGGAGGTCCTAGCCAGAGCAATAAAGGGCATCCACATTGGTAAGGAAGAAGTAAAAGCATTTTTATTTGCAGATGATATGATCTTATACACAGAAAACCCCAAAGAATCCACAGAAAACTACTGGAACTAATAGAAGATTTCAGCAAAGTGTCAGGATACAAGATAAACATACAAAAATCAGTTGGATTCCTCTACACCAACAAAGAGAACTTCAAGAGGAAATCACCAAATGAATACCATTTACAATAGCCCCCAAGAAGATAAAATACTTAGGAATAAATCTAACCAGAGACGTAAAAGAAAACTACAAGACCCTGCTGTAAGAAACCAAAGGAAACCTACGTAAGTGGAAAAACATACATTGCTCATGGATAGGAAGGCTCAACATTGTGAAGATGTCAGTTCTACCCAAAGCAATCTACAGATACAATGCAATCCTGATCCAAATTCTAACGGCATTTTTTAATGAGATGGAGAAACAAATCACCAACTTCATGTGGAAAGGGAAGAGACCCCAGATAAGTAAAGCATTACTGAAGAAGAACAAAGTGGGAGGCCTAAAATCGCTATCTGATTTTAGAACCTATTATACCACCATGGTAGTCAAAACAGCCTGGTAGTGGTACAACAACAGATACATAAACCAGTGGAACCAAATTGAGAATCCAGACGTAAATTCATCCACCTATGAGCAGCCAATATTTGACAAAGCCCCAAAATCCTTTAAATGGAGAAAAGACAGTCTCTTTAACAAATGGTGCTGGCATAACTGGATATCCGTCTGCAAAAACATGAAGCAAGACTCATACCTCACACGATGCACAAAAATTAAGTCAAAATGGATCAAAGACCTAAATATAAAATCAAAAACGATAAAAAGCATGGAAGAAAAATTAGGGACAATGCTAGGAGTCCTAATACATGGCATAAACAGAATACAAAACATAAGTAACAGTGCACAAACACCAGAAGAGAAAGTAGATGACTTGGCAGCTCCTAAATATCAAACACTTATGCTCATCAAAAGGCTTCAACAAAAGAGTAAAAAGACAGCCTACAGACTGGGAAAAAATTCTTGGCTACGACACATCTGATCAGCATCTAATCTCTCAAATCTGCAAGATACTGCAAAACCTCAACAACAAGAAGACAACCCAAAGAAAAAATGGGCAAAGGATATGAACAGGCACTTCACCAGAGAAGACTTTCAGGCAGCTAACAGACACATGAGGAAATGCTCATGATCATTAGTCATTAGAAAAATGCAAATCAAAACTACAATGAAATACTATATATCACCCCAGCAAAGCTAACATTTATCCAAAAAACACAAAATAACGAATGTTGGAGAGGTTGTAGAGAGACTAGAACACTTAGACACTGTTGGTGGGAATGTAAAATGGTACAGCCACTTTAGACATAAATTTGGCACTTCCTTAAAAAGCTAGAAATAGAAGTACCATATGATGCAGCAATCCCACTCCTTAGAGTATATCCTAGAGAAATAAGGGCTGTCACATGGATAGATATATGCACACCCATGTTCATTGCAGCACTGTTCAGAATAGCGAAGAGATGGAAGCAGTCTAGGTGCCCATCAGCGGATGAATGGATGAACAAATTGTGGTATATTCACACAATGGAATACTACGCAATGGTAAAGAATGACTGTGAATCCATGAAACCTCTCATAACATGGATGAATCTGGAAGGCATTATGCTAAGTGAATTTAGTCACAAAAGGACAAATATTGTATAAGACCAGTATTATAAAAACTGAAGAAAAGGTTTAAACATGGAAGAAAATATGGTTTGATGGTTACGAGTGTCGGGTGGGAGGGAGAGGGGTATTCACTAACTAGATAGTAGACAATTATCTTCTGTGAAGGGAAGGACAACATACACTATAGGGGACCTCAGCACAACTGAACTAAACCAAAAGCTAA
The DNA here is from genome assembly GCF_000243295.1 of Trichechus manatus latirostris. Taxonomy (NCBI): domain Eukaryota; kingdom Metazoa; phylum Chordata; class Mammalia; order Sirenia; family Trichechidae; genus Trichechus; species Trichechus manatus. The sequence continues at coordinate 23,725,688 of NW_004443943.1, forward strand.
GAGGTTTCCTGAATGCAGCCAAACATTTTGAGGGGCAGAATATTAGGGGTGAGGGTCTGAGGACCATGTTTTCAGGGACATCTAGGTCAGTTGGCATAACAAAGTTTATTAAGAAAATGTTCTGCATCCTGCTTTGGTGAGTGGCATCTGGGGCCTTAAAAGGTAGCAAGCGGCCATCTAAGATGCGTCAATTCATCCCAACCCACCTGGAGCAAAGGAGAATGAAGAACAACAAAGACACAAGGTAAATATTAGCCCAAGAGACAGAAATGGCCGCATAAACCAGAGACTTCATCAGCCTGAGACCAAAAGAACTAGATGGTGCCCAGCTACCACCAGTGACCGCCCTTTCAAGGAACACAACAGAGAGTCCCTGACGGAGCAGCAGAAAAGTGGGGTGCAGAACTCAAATTCTGGTAAAAAGACCAGACTTAATGGTTTGACTGAGACTAGAGGGACCCCGGAAGACATGGCCCCCGGACTCTCTGTAAGCCCAAAACTAAAACCATTCCCGAAGCCAACACTTCAGACAAACATTGGACTGGACTGTGGGACATAAAATAATACTCGTGAAGAGTGTGCATCTTTGCCCAAGTAAATAATGAGACTAAATGGGCAGCTCCTGTACAGAGGCAAGATGAGAAGGCATAAGGGACAGGATCTGGTTGAATGGACATGGGAAATCTGGGGTGGAAAGGAGGAGTATGTTTTCACAATATAGGGAGAGCAACTAATGTCACATAACAATGTGTGTGTAAAGTTTTTGTATGCAAAAATAACTTGAGTTGTAAACTTTCACTTAAAGCACAATGAAAATGAAATTACTAAATGGCTAGATATTAAAATCTTGTCATGTGTTTTGTTAATACCATTTACATTTTCTCAATGTAAAAATTGAAACAACTGGAATGTGTAGACACTGAGGTACCTTTCATATCTAAAATTCCATGACTCTTTGAAAAAATCTGTTTTTGAGATCTCGCTTGAGAAGATTCTTATAATTAACCAAAACCCCAAATAAGTGTAGAATATGCGTTTTGTTGTTATGTGCCATATGACCAACTAGAGCTGACCCATAGGGTTTCCCAGGCTGTCATTTCCCGGTAGCAGATTGGAGCTGTTGGTAGGTTCAAACTGCCAACCTTTTGGTTAGCAGTCGAGCGTTTAATCATTGTACCACCTGGAGTCCTTAGAATATCCCTAGTTATAAAAAAAAGTTTTGCTAGAAAGAGTATTATAGTGTACCTCAGTGTTTCATTTAAATGTCTTGTATTGAGCCAGTTTTTCATTTCTTCCTGTCTTGTCCATGACTGTAATCTCGCTTCTGTTTCCTTTCCTTTCTTATAAACTATTTACGCACTAGGCTTTTTCTCTTTGTTCTTTTCCCTATATTATGAGAATTTGTATTTGTTCTGCTTCTCTTTCCCCTTCCCCTGTTCTTTTATTTGGTTTATATCCTTTTTTTGAAATAATTTACATTTTAGCTGTGGATTGTACCTTTTTATTTCTTCTTTTAAATAATTTCTATTTCTAAAGTTAAAATCAATTCATATTTCACTTAACGACATTAAAAGTCCCAGATACTGTGGATGATACAAAGGTGTTGTGAATGATATAAAGAAGCTTTAGCCACATAAGATATTTTCAAGGAATTTATAGTCTAATATAGGAGATAAGATTATATATATATATAAACAAAAACACCCTCTCCTCACTTATTTACATGGTTAGCTTCCAAAGACCAGGTCATTATGTGAAATTGGCATTAAGCAAAAATGGAGGATGACCACATCAGATCACAAAATGGAGGATGACTACATCATTACACAACTGCAAAACCACTGAGAATCATCACCCAGCCAAGTTTACACATAACCTTAACCATCACAGCCAGCATTGCTCATGCCTCGCCACTCAGCATTCATTACTGACAGACAATACATCGTTATTGCACAAAATAGTCAGATAGTAGATGAGATAGTCAATAAGTGAGGAGAAGGTGTACAACATTGTTTATAAAATGTGTACTGTCAGAGAAGCACAGATAAAGTGATACAGAAGTTTAGAAAAATGCGAGATTACCCTCAGCCAACCTTTATAATGCTGCTGCCTCAAATATGTAGTTCTTTATCCTACTCCTAGAGCAGATGGAAATTCAGGAAGCCTCTGATTACGATTGGGCTGTGGATGAAACTTGAGGAAGTGTAAACTTTGAATTTCTGACCAGTGGAAGGGTATAAGAAACTCTTGCTGTTGACTGTGTCTTGCATTTGTCCTTTAGTGTTTTTAATAGCTGTATAATAATGGAATAAAAGTGGCAATAGAAAATGCTGATTATAGATACTGGAGAATTAACAGATATAATGGTAATAGTCATTTGCCTCTTGCTCTTTAGGCTTAATTTCCATTAACAGTGTCATGGATTGAGTTGTGTCCCCCAGAAATATCTGTCAACTTCGCTAGGTCATGATTTCCAGTATTGTATGATTGTCTACCATTTTGTAATACAATATGATTTCTCTGTGTGTTGTGAATCCTATCGCTGTGATGTAACAAGATGGATTACTGGCAGTTATATTGATGAGATCTACAAGATTAGATAGTGTCTTAAGCCAATCTCTTTTGAGATATAAAAGAGAGATGCAAGCAGAGAGATAGGGGGACCTCATACCACCAAGAAGGCAGTGCTGGGAGCAGAGCGTGGCCTTTGGACCTGAGGTTCCTACACTGAGATACTCCTAGACCAAGGAATGGTTGATGCATCATAAGGACCTTTCTCCAGAGCCGACAGAGAGAAAGCCTTCCCCTGGAGCTGATGCCTTGAATTTGGACTTGTAGCCTACTGGACTGTGAGAGAATAAATTTTCTCTTTGTTAAACCCATCCACTTGTGGTGTTTCTGATATAGCAGCACTAGGTAACTAAGACAAACAGTAATAACAGTTAGATATTCTTATGAGAGTCATTCATGTTAGGTTTTTTGTACATTTTGAGTACCATATTTAACTCTTGGTGTGTGTTCAGGCTTGAAACTTTATTCTTTGTTTTCCTATTCATTAATTTTGATGATCTGCTTCACAAAACTGAAGTGATATTGACACATGGTAAAAATTACATTAAGCACAATTCATATTTTATTAATGTAAAAGCGATAATTTACATGAAGTAAGAAGATTTCCTTTTAAAATCCCCACTGCGGTCAAGTCAATTCCAACGCATAGTGACCCTGTAGGACAGAGGAGAACTATCCCATAGGGTTTCCAAGGCTGTAAATCTTTACAGGAGCAGACTGCCACATCTTTCTCCCTCAGAATGGGTGGTGGGTTCAAACCACAGACCTTTTGGTTAGCAGCCCAGCGCTTAACCATTGTGCCACCAGTGCTCTTCTGTGTGTGTGTGTGTGTGTGTGTGTGTGTGTGTGTGTGTGTATGTATTTTTATGTATATATATACATGTATATATGTATGTATATATATTTGTGTATGTGTGTATATAATATATATATACACAGACATACATGTAGAATTCTTAATTGGCTGTAAATAAAGCTTTTTAAAAAAGGTGAGACCTTATCAGTCCTTGAGTAAGATAAACCATTGGTTCTCAAAGTGTGGTTCCTGGACTAACAACATCAGTATCACCTAGGAACTTTTTAGAAATGCCAATTATTGTGTTGCACTCCAGACCCACTAAAGAAGAAACTCTGAGGGTGATGCCCAGCAATCTCTGTTGATAACTGACCTTAAAGCGTATGGGCATTTAAAATTGTGGAGCCATTTCCTTAAGACTTGCTGGCATTTAAAATTATAAGACGAGGGAAAGTGGCATTTAAATCAACGAGTTGTATCTTGTCAGCTCATTTTAGCTCATTGCTTGAAATGTCAGTAAGCCATGGATAGCAGGCATGGCTGTAGCTATTGGCCCATGATACGCTGGGGTAGTAGGCCTTTCAGACAATCAGTTGTTACAAACCGGCATGCGTACATGCAAGAGAAACTATATGGGGCCTGGAAAGCCTAAAATACTTACTGTCTAGCCCTTGACAGAATATTTTTTACTCTGTTTTCGAGAAACCTGAAAGTTGTTAACTTCCATATACTACTTATTATTCTTTTTTCTCTTTTTCCTCAAGCTATATATCAGAGATCAGCAACCCATAACACAAGCAAATACAATTTAATGTCCGGACAGCTGGGATTATGGAGGAGGGGATGGGAGAGAGACAAGGGAAAGCTGGCTTGTGGGAGAAAAGTAGGATTCAGCAATTGTACATCCTACTTTTAACTTCTGAAATAATTTCACACTTACAGAAAAGTTGCAGGAATAGTGCAAGAGCTTCTTTATACCCTTCTCCTGGAGTTAACAGTTGTTAACATTTTGCCACAATTTGCCTCATTATTCAGCCTCACTTTTCCTGAACCATATGAGAATAAGTTATAGACATCATACCCCTCATACCTCTTTATTCCTAAATACTTGAGTGTGTCTTTCCTAGGAATAAGGACATCCACTTACTTCAGCAACATAGTACAGTTACCACAGTCAGGACACTTAACCTTCATATATTATTTAATATATGGATCTTCTTCAGATTTTGTCAGTTTTTCCAAGGTTCTTTATAGTTTTTTTCTCCCCTTAGTCCAGAATCCAATAAGGATCACTCATTGTATTTGATTTTCACTAATCTTTAGTCTCCATTAATCTGGAGTGGCTCCTGAGCATTTTTGTTTTGTTTTATTGACATTGACATTTTTTAAGACTACAGACCATCTGCTTTGTACAGTGTTCCTCAGTTGAAGTTTGTCTGATGTTTGCTCGTGATTAAATGCAGGTCATACTCTTTTGTAAGGAATATTAAATAAGTGATGTATCCGCATTACTTTACACCATGATGTATGCAAGGTCAATTTAATAGATGACATTAACTTTGATGACTTGGCTAGGTGATGTCTGTCAGGTTTCTCTAATATAAAGTCATTTTTTTCCCCTTATGTTTAATAAGTAACTTATAGGAAGATACTTTGTGACTCTGTAGATATATTTTCCTCTTCAGACTTTCATCCGTTTTAGTTTTAGCATCACTTGTACATTCTTGATGGAATTTTTTTTTTTTTTTTGATGGAAAAAATGAGGATTTTCCTAATTCCATTAACCCTGGTGGTGTAGTGGTTAGCAGTTTGAATCCACCAGGCACTCTTTGGAAGTGCTATGGGGCAGTTCTGTGTCCTATAGGGTTGCTATGAGTCGGAATTGACTCGATGGCAATGGGTTTTTTTTTTTTTTAGTTATTCCTTCTACATCTTTTTAGTTGGCTTTATACAATGAGGGAGAGCTTTTGCCTCCCTCCCCCCTCCCTATCAGTTTGGAGTCAGAATTTTTATTCTGTTCAGCAGATTATAATCCATTGTCCCAGATTTGGTCAGTGGGAGCCCTTTAAGCTGCCTCCTGTATTCTTTTGAATTGTCCTCTTCGTTTTTTTTTTAAGCACTCCTTACTTTGCGGTACGAAAAGATGTTCCAGGCTCATCTTGTCCTTTTCCCTGCTTCAATACTGGAATCATTCATTTTTCTAAGAAGATCTGGTTCCACTGGTAGAGAATTGTTTCCTGTACTCGCCTCCCCTTTTGTAGCTGATTCACATACCCCTTTATTAACAAAGACCAGCTGTCAGGTAACTGTCAGCCTCCTTTTTTTGTACAGAAAGATATAACAAAATTGATGAAATGCTATCAATTCATTGCCATATCAATTCATATATTTTCAAAATACTGTGCAAAGAAACGGACAGCAAGTAAAAGACACTGTTTTTCAACCTAAAAATATGCTTACTATTTAGGGGAAAGATATTCACATAGGTTTTGAAAATAAGCATCACATTTCTTTTTGACACTGAAAACACTAGTGAAGATCATTTCTTTGATTTCAAGTGGTTAGTTCAAGTGTCAAGTCAGTGAAATGTTCAGTATCTAGTATCTTTAATACTCTAAACCTAAATTTGCAGTTATTTTTTATTGAGGTAATATTTACATACAGTAAAATTTATCCATTTAAGAGTACAGCTTGATAGATTTTGGTAAATACATGCAGTTGTGTAACCACCAGAACAGTCAAATTACAGGATAGTTCTCTCACCCTAAAAAGATTCTTCATGCCCCTTTGTAGACAGTCCCTTCTCAGATCCCCAGATCTAGGGAACCACTATAGATTTGACTTTACTAGAATATCATATAGTAGGAATCATACAGTATGTATTCCCTTATGTTTGACTTTTTTCACTTAGCATAATTTTTTGAGATTCATCTTTGTTTTTTTGTGTAATCTTGTATTGTTTCTGTTTGTCCATTCGCTTTTTTATGGACTTTTGAATTGTTTTCATATTTTGGGCATTGTGACCTGTTTGCATATGAGTCTTTGTTTAGGCCTGTATTTTCACTTCTGTAGGATAAAAACCTAGACTTGGAATTACTAGATGGTATTGTAAGTTGTAGAGGAGCCCTGGTGGTGCAGTGGTTAAAGCACTCACTTGCTAACCAGAAAGTTGGCTGTTTGAACCCACCAGCTGCTCTGCGGGAGAAGATGTGGCAGTCTGCTTCCATAAAGATTTGCAGCCACGGAAACGCTATGGGGCAGTTGTGCTCTGTCCTGTAGGGTCGCAATGAGTGGGAGTCGACTCCATGGCAGTGGGTTTGGATTGTAAATTGTATGTTTAACTTTATGAAATACTAACATACGGTTTTCCAGAGTGACTGAACCATTTTGCATTCCCATCAGTAACATAAGAGTTCCAGTTCTCTGCACCTTGTCAACATTTGATGTTGTCAGTCTTTTTAACTGGTATCTCATTGTGATTTTAATTTTAATTTCCCTGATGACTGGTAATGTTGGGCATCTTTCTGTGTATATATTTTGTGAAGTATTTGTTTGACTCTTTTGCCTCTTTTTTTAAAACTTCTTATTATTAGAGGAGCCCTGGTGGCGCAGTGATTAAAGCGCTTGGCTGCTGACCAAAAGGTCGGTGGTTTGAAACCCACTAGCCACTCCGAGGGAGAGAGATGTGGCAGTCTTCTTCAATAAAGATTTACAGCCTTGGAAACCCTATGGGACAGTTCTACTCTGCCCTTTAGGGTCACTGTGAGTCGGAATTTTGGTTTGTTTGTTTGAATCTTTACCCCTTTCTTTAAAAACTTCTTATTATTAAGTTGTAATATTTCTTTATATATTCTGTATACAATTCTTTGGTCAGATATATGTACAAATATTTTCTCCCAGTCTGTAGCTTGCCCTTTTCTTTACTGTCTTTTGAAAAGCAAAAGTTTTTTAATTTCGATGACATCCATTCTATCAGTATTTTCTCTTGTAATTCGTGTTTTTTAATGTCCTGTTCAAGAAATCTTTGCCTAATACAGTGTAACACACACACACACACACAGAGAGAGAGACATACAAAATCATATATTTTCTTCTAGAAGCTTAATAATGTTAACTGTTACATGTTGGGATGTGATCCATTTTGGGTTAATTCTTCTATATGGTGTGAGATAAGTGTTGAAGTTCATTATCTTCCATATAGATAATCTGGTTGTTCTAGCACCATTTGTTGAAAAGAGAGTCTTTTCCCCCATTGAATTACTTTGGCACTTTTGTTAAGTCAGTTGACCCTATACATGTGTCAGTATATTTCTGTATTCTATGCCATTTTCTTAAACCATATTGTTGTAATTATTATATCTTTGTGCTGGAAATCAAGTATTACGAGTTCTCCGACTTTTTTAAAGTTGTTTTGCTAATATAAGTCCTTTGCCGTTCTGTAAAATCAACTCGTCGATTTCTTCAAAAAGCCTTTTAGAATTATTAAGATTGCATTGACTCTCTGGGTCAATTTGGAGAGGATTGCCATATTAACAATATTGTCTTCCAATTTATGGTCATGATTTAACTCACCTTTATTTATGCCTTATTTAATTTCTCTCAGCAGCGTTTCATAGTGTCATTTCCTTTCAGCCTGAAGAACTTCCTTTAACATTCCTTGTAGTGCAGGTAGCTACTTTACATTGTAGAGAAAAAGATATAGTAAAAGCTCCTTCTTTAAAACATCTTTTTGGATAATTTTTTATTATATTACCATTGCCAAACAGTAGTAATTTGGTGATAAAAGAGTATACCATATGGATCGTGTAGGTGGAGATGACTGAAAGCTTAATAAAGAACTTGAGATCTTTCCTGGTAGAGACGATCCCAACCCATTCAGTATCTTCTTCCCTGCTTCGGGTGATGAATCATCAATGTTAGCTGCTTCTGCAGCTCTCTTTTCCTGTACCTCTTACTATCATCCCCGACAGCTCCCTTAAAAGAAAGTGCCTTAGAAAGGTATTGGAAAATTGACACAAACTGGCAAGGCTACCAGAGAACATAGAAACTGAAGATAGATGACATAGATGACCTTCACTTACATCTGAAAGCTGCATACAAAATTAACCCCCCCACACACACATCCATTCTTCATTCATACCAGTAATAGCAATTAAAAAACAAAGGAAAAATCCTTCTCATAATGACAGTAAAAATATAATTAGTAGGTGGCAGCTATGTGAATAAACTACAGAATTTTAATTGAGGGCTGTAAAAGAACACTTGCATAAATGTAAAGTGGTCTTAGAAGAGAAGACTGACTATTTTAAGGATGTCACTGTTTTTTGTTTTAAATATTTTATTGTGTTTTAGATAAAGTTTATACGTGTTTTAGATAAAGTATACACAGTAAATTAGGTTCTCATTTAACAGTTGGTTACAGTTTTCACAGTGTGTCAGCATTCTCATTATTTCCATTCTGTTTGTTCTGTTGCCATTGATCTAGCTTTACTTCCCCTCCTTGCCTTCTCATCTTTGCTTTTGGGTAAACGTTGACTGTTTGCTCTCATAGTTGATTGTTTAAGGTAATACATTACGTATGGGTGTTATAAGCCAATCTATTATTTGACTGAAAGGTGACCTCCAGAAATAGCCTTAGTTCCAAGTTCAAAGGCTGTCTTAGGGCAGTAGTCTCAGGGGTTCCCCTAGCCTCTATCAGTCCAGTAGGTCTGGCTCTTTTAGGAATTTGAATTTTGTTCTGTGTTTTTCTCCCATTCTGTCAGGGACCTTCTATTATATCCCTGGTCAGAATGGTAATGGTAGCCGGGCACCATCTGTTTCTAGTCTCATGTTAGAGGAGGTTCATGTGGGCTGTTAGTCCTGTGGACAAGTGTCTTCTCTGAGTCTTTGGTTTTCTTCATTCTCTTTTGCTCCAGATGTGTAGAGACCAGTAGTTGTATCTTAGATGGCCGCTTGCAAGCCTTTAAGACCCCAGGTGCTACTCACTAAGCTAGTATATGGAACATTATGAACTACGTATGACGCTTGACTAAGTTGTCCACAAGCCTGTGGTCCTAAGCCTTTTAACTCAGTAAACCAATTCCACGAGTTGTTTGGATGTGTCTAGGAAGTCTCTGTAACTGTTCCCCCTGTGTGCTTTCTTATATATATGGGTATGTATGCAGCACACACAAACATGTATATACCTATGCCAACAGGTATACCTATACATGCATGTGCATTTACTCGCATATGCTTTCCTATACACATATATACGTACATATGTAACCACACACATTTTGTTGTTGTTGTTATTACTGTCGTTGCAAAATTGTATATATTACAATGTTTATCAAAATTGTGCCTTTTTTCTTGTGGGCTTCTTGGTGTCTTCATTTACTTTGGTCAGTTGTGCAGACTTCACCTGTATTTTGTATTGCCTATCCCATCACCAGTATTAACAAGTGTCTACTATCTAGAAAGTGATCCCCCCTCCCTCTCCTTCCCATCCCTGGCAGCCATCAAAGAACATTGCTTTCTGTGTGTGTATATATTCTTGACTTTTTATAATAGTGAGACCATACAGTATTTGTCCTTTTGTGATTGACTTATTTCACTCAGCTAATGTCCTCCAGATTCATCCATGTTATGTTTTGCAGACTCCTCATTATTCTTTATACTTGCATAGTATTCCACTGTATGTATATACCACAATTTGTTTATCCATTCTTCCGTTGATGGGCACTTAGGTTGTTTCCATCTTTAGCTGTTGTGAATAATGCTGCAGTGAACATAGGTGACTGCTTTTTAATTACTTTCTAGTATAATGCTGTTCTGATAAAGAACACATTGTCTTTTTGGGGGAGCAGGTGGTTGAGGAGAGCAGAATTGACTAACTGCTTTTAAACATCTGAAAAAATAATTCCAGATGGCCAGGAAGGACATTTTGAAAAATATGAATAACAAGTCAGGATTTGCTTTCCCAAATATACTAAAACTTACTATAAATATATAATAATTTTTAAAGTATGACACTGATGATAGAGTTGAAAGATAAATCAATGAAAATAAACTTTATAGAATTATTAGTATATGATTTTTTTTCAGAGTACCCTCAAACATCAGTTGAAAAATTAAGGATTAGTCGTTCAGTAAATGGTACCAAAATTTCGGGTTAGTTAGTATATTATAACTTCGGTAGCAAATGAGCGAAGAATATGAACAGAAGATTCACAAAAGGAAAAAAAGCTATTTAAGAACAACAACACACAAGAACTAGATAATGCCCAGCTACCACCAGTGACCACCCTGACAAGGGAGCGCAACAGAGTCCCTGATGGAGCAGGAGAAAAGTGTGGGGCAGAACTCACATTCAAGTAAAATGACCAGACTTAATGATCTGACTGGGACTGGAGGAACCCTCGAAGCCATGGCCCCTGGATGCTCGGTTAACCCAGAACTAAAACCATTCCCAAAGCCCACTCTCCAGACAAAGGTTGGATTGGACTATAAAACATAAAATAATACTCGTGAAAGTGTGCTTCTTAATTCAAGCAGATACATGAGACCAAATGGGTGGCTCCTGTCCAGAGGCAGGATGAGAAAGCAGGAAGGGACAGGAGCTGGTTGGATGGACACGGGAAACCCAAGGTGGAATGAAGGAGTGTGCTGTCACATTATAAGGATTCAACTAGTGTCACATAACACTATATGTATAAATTTTTGTTTGAGAAATTAACTTGAGCTGTAAACTTTCACCTGAAGCACAATTCTAAATAATAATAAAATGTTACCTCTTCAGAACAAAAAAAAATAACTGAGAACATATCAGTCCTTACCTAGTAATAGGGAAGTGCAAACTGAAGCAGTAAAAGAATTATTTTCCACCAAATTTGCAAAGATTGTTGTTCTTAGGTGTCATCTAGTCAGTTCTGAGTTAATAGCGATCCTATTTATAACAGAAGAAATATTGCTCTGTCCTGCACCATCTTCACAGTCATTGCGGAGACCATTGTTGCAGCCACTGTGTCAGTCCATCTAGGTGAGGGTCTTCCTCTGTTTCACTTATCCTCTACCAAGCATGATGTCCTTCTCCAGGGATTGGTCTCCTGATACATGGCCAAAGTATGTGAGACGAAGTCTCAAACCATCCTTGCTTTTAAGGAGCACTCTGGCTATACTTCTTCCAAGACAGATTTGTTCATTCTTTGGGCAGTCCGTGGTATATTCAATATTCTTGACCAACACCATCATTCAAATGCCCTGGTAGTGCAGTGGTTAAGCGTTCAGCTGCTAACCGAAAGATCAGCGGTAAGAACCCACCCAGAGGCTCCGTGGAAGAAAAGACCTGGCAATCCACTCCCGTAAAGATAACAGCCTAGGAAACCCTTTGGGGTAGTCCTACTCCATCATATAGGGTAGCTATGACTCGGAATCGACTCAAAGACACACAACAGCAGTTTGCCAAGATTAGGAAGTAGTAAAATCTGGTGTCTACAAGAATGGCAGCATGATAGCCCTAAACACTGCTGGTAGGAATATAAATTGGTATAAATTTTTCTTGGAAAGAAGTTTGGTAATATGTTACAGGAAAAAAATCTTTTTGTTAGATCCATCTTTCTCTTCTAATAATTTATGCTTAAGAAATAGTGAGAATCTGTAGCAAATTTATTAAAACACAGTTTATAGTAGCAAAAAAGCTGGTAGAAGTCTAAATCTAAATTATAGTACATTTATAAAGATATTTTTGAAGAATATGTAATGATGTCAGAAAATGCTCCTAATTTAATGTTGAGAAGGGATATAAAATTTACAGTGTAAATCTCATTTTTATTTTTTAAAAAGTTAGTATATCTGCATATGTATATTTTTGAAGGCTTAAGAAATTTATCAAATAATCTAGAGATGATAGGAATACCAGTAGCATTTACTTTTTTTTTTCCTTTGTAGCTTTCTGCACAAAGTAGTTTTTTTCAAGATTTCCCCGTAAGAAAAACAAGCATTGGTTATAAAAGCATAAATCTGGTAGGATTTCTATACGCTGTATTTACCTTAAGGACAAATGAGACTGTAGACGATTATAGCTTACAAATTTTTATTGCTAAATGGTAAGACCTTTGTTTTGTATATCCAGGTATAAGAATAACAGAACCCCTGGTGAGTATAATAAAGTTTAGCAACCTAAATGGAGTTGGTTCAGTATGGAGGGGTAAAAACTTTTGCTGTCAAGTTGACTCTTACTCATGGCAACCCCATGTGTGTCAGAGTAGACTCTGCTCCATAAGGTTTTCTTTCTTTCTTTTCTTTTATTTAGTTTGTTGTTGTTGAGAATATACACTGCAAAACATAAAGCATTTCAGTAGTTTCTGCATGTACAATTTAGTGACACTGATTGCATTCTTCAAGTTGTACAACCATTCTCACCCTCCTTTTCCAAGTTGTTTCTGAGGAACATTAGGAGGCAGTGAGTTTATGTTAGTGAGGGACAATCTATCGAGTTGCTGTTGTCAGTTTGATCCCATATAGCTAGTTCTTAAAAACATAATGCTCAAAGCAGACCTTTTTTTACTAGTGTAGCTAAACTATTGTTTGGTTTTAAGATGACTTCGGGGGTATTTTTGGTTTAAGGTTTAAAGATTATCTAAGGGCAATAGTTTCAGGGGTTCATCTACCCTCCATGGCTCCAGAAAGTCTAGGGTCCATTAGAATTTGAAATTCTGTTCTGCATTTTCCCCCTTTTGATCAGGATTCTTCTGTGGAATTTTGGATCAAAATGTTCAGTAATGGTAACCAGACACCATCCATTTCTTCTGGTCTCATGGCAAAAGGAGGCAGTTGTTCATGGAGGCAGTTAGCCACACATTCCATATGCTCCTCCTATTCCTGACCTCTCCTTCTTCCTGTGTTGCTCCAGGTGAACAGAGACCAGTTGTTGAGGCTTGGATGGCTGCTTGCAAGCTGTTAAGACCCAGGCAGTATACAACAAACTGGGAGGTAGAACAGAAGCACTAAAAATATTAGGGCAGTTAACTGGGATGTCCCATGAAACCATGACCCTAAAGGAGTTGAAAAAACTCAATAAAATAAAACAGAAATGAAAAGATACACCTGAGTTTTTTTAAATAGTGATCGCTCTCACTCATGTAGTTCATGAAAGAATTCACTTTCAAAGGACTTCTGATTTAAAAATTTACAACTTGCTAGTTTCCTAAGGTTCTGTGATGTTTATAGTATTCATTTAACGTATTTCTTTGCTTAATGTTCTTGGGAAAAAATTGTGATGCCTTTGCTAGAAATTTCACAGCTTTGGCAAGATTAATTCTAAATATGGCAGCTACTATTTAATGTAGAAAAATAATAAATAAGCTTTAAAATAATCGAGATACAATGTTAAGGTAATAATAGACTCCATAATCTTTGAGTTGATTATCTAGGTGTGACACCTATACTGTCTTTGTGTTAAGGAATTTAAGGAAGAATTCTATTAAAAGTAAATGGAGTAGACCTATGAAAGAGATAATAAGGAAACTGGGGTTAATGGTGCTATCACTCTAACGCATGAAGCAAAAGCTCTAGGCTTCTCTACCTTTACCCCCTCTCCCATTTTTTCAGTTTATTTCTGAAATAAATATTAAGGAAAGGTCTCTTGAAAAATACAGTGACTACTCCCTACCCCACAGTCCCAGAACAAAAAACTGGTGGTGAGCTATAGGCAGATATGCTTTTAAGAATCACAGTAGATTCTAATGTGACACAATCACCTCTGGCTGTGAAACAACCAGTCTAGGTGGACCGTTCCTAAAATCATGTGATTTTTATGAATCCTAAAGGAAGCAACTCCTAGGAGATATAAATTCCAGTTCAGGCCTCTGATTTTTTTTCTGTATAGTTATGGGCCAACAACTTGTTCATTATAAATAGGAATAATAAATGCAAAGAAGAACAATGGCCTTTGAGTTAAGTAAGAGTATATCAAATCATTTTGTTATTCTTTGCCATACCATAATGCCCCCTGTCAGAATTCAGATCTGGAGGAGGGGGTATGATGAATTGTTTTCTTTTACTTTCCATTTCCTGGCTATTTTGTTGTCTGTTAGCTCTGTGTTATATGAACATTTTTGTTGTTGGTACATTTTATTTCGGTGTATTTACGTACAGTGAGGGAGGATAAGCTATAGTTTATGTATCGTTTTAAATTTTTAATTTGTTGACTGAATGCAGCTGAACAGAGATGGTTTATGCTGTTTTTCATCTTTGGTTATTGTTCTGGGAAAAAAATAAGTGAAACTGGTGAAAATTATTTAAAAACAACCACTTAAAGTCTCTGAGAATAATTGTCATAAGGGTATACAGCAAATGGAGAAACATTTACTCAAGAAAATCTACTAATTCTCAGTGAGAGCAGGAAGAATCTGTGGCATATGAGCCACTACCTGCTCCCACCCACCTCCTCCAGCTCAGTATGATGAAAGCCCCCTCATTGGGTGGGAGGGGCAGGTTGCTGGCATCTCTCATACCCTCTAGCTTCATATTACAAAAGCTGTCTTCAGGCAGGTGAGACCAAGAACACTAGGACTCCCTTTCCCACCCAGCTCCTACTCATAGAACAGAAGTCTATTCCAGGCACAGCAGACTAATGAGCCCCCTTTGCCCCAGCCCATTCATAGGGCAGAGGTTCCATGCTGGGGGGGGCAAGTCAGTTGGATCAGGTGCTAGTATTCCCACCCCATACCCTGCTCGTAGAGCAGTAGTGTCACTCTGGGAGAAGTGGGCTTCTGTCTCTGTCTCTGTCTCCAGCTCCAGTGCATTGGCACAGTGGTTCTGCCCAGGGGAGAGGTAGGTCATAAGAACAAAGAACTGTATAGCTCTCTGCAAGGGGACTGTTTGGAACAGAGTATAGGGAAATTCATGCCTAACGGTGGTATTAAACAATGGAGATCTTGGCACTGAGCAACCAAGAGGAGACTGGTAGCTCTGTGATACTAAACCCATTGCCATCGATCGATTCCAACTCATAGCGACTCTGTAGGACAGAGTAGAACTGCCCCACATGGTTTCCAAGGAGCAGCTGCTGGATTCAAACGGATGACCTTTTGGTTTGCAGCCCAGCTCTTAACCACTGTGCTACCAGGGCTCCCCATGATCGTAGCAAAAAATAAAATGGTCGACCAGCTAGAAGTTTAACAGACAGAACCAGGAAAACAGAAAGCTGAGAAGAATCTCCTGGGGTTGGATGAAACCTTAAAGAGTGGAAGCACTTTGCCCCTGCAAAGAGGCCCAACTTTTATTGGAGCAGACAACACCGTGGGGTTTTGCAAAAACAGTGGAACAATCAACTGACAATTCGTGCAGGCTAACAACTAGGTAAAGAGCCTGGTGGCACAGTGGTTAAGCCATTGGCTGCTAACTGAAAGGTTGGCTGTTCTAACTCACCCAGTGGCTCTTGGCAGTCTGCTCCTATGAAGATTGCAGTCTGGAAAACCCTATGGAGCAGTTCTGCTCTGTCACATGGGGTCACTATGAGTTGAAAATCAGTTTGACGGCACCTAACAACAGAACAACTGTGTGAATACCGATAGAAGCAGATCAGCCAGAGCCTTAGGGAAATTGGAGAAAGAAGCAATCAAAGAGACCCCAACTGAAACCACATTCATTCCTGGTCGACGGGGAGACTATGCATGCTCAAGGCTGTACCCGCTGAGAAGTAACATCATGTCTCATTAAGTAGAGAATATCAATTAAGAGTTAGAAATTATAAAAAGTACAATAGCCAAAATGAAAAATTCACTCAAGGGGCTGTACGGTAGTTTTGAGTTGGTATTAGAAAGAATCAGCAAACTTGAAGATGAATCAATAGAAATTATTCAGTCTGAAGGACAGAGAGAAAAAAGAATGAAGAAAAATGAACAGATCCTCAGAGAAATGAGGAGGAAATGCCACAAGTGGATGGCTTTAACAAAGAGAAATTTATTCTCTCACAGCCTAGTAGGCTACAAGTCCAAATTAAGGGCATCAACTCCAGGGGAAGGCTTTCTCTCTCTGTCGGCTCTAGAGGAAGGCCCTTATGATGCATCAATCTTCCCTGGTCTGGGAGCATCTCAGCACAGGAACCTCAGGTCCAAAGGACACACTCTGCTCCTGGCACTGCTTTCTTGGTGATATGAGGTCCCCCTGTCTCTCTGCTCGCTTCTCTCTTTTATATCTCAAAAGAGATTGGCTTAAGACGCTGTCTGATCTTGTGGATCTCATCAGTATAACTGCCACTACTACGTCATAGTGATACAGTTTATAACACATAGGGAAGTCGCATCAGATGGTAAAATGTTAACTGTCATACAGTACTGGAAATCATGACCTAGCCAGGTTGACAGATATTTTGGGGGGACACAGTTCAATCCATGACAAACACCATTAAGCACACCAACATATGCATAATGGTTGAACCAAAACAAGAGGAAAGGGAGGGGGCTAAAAAAGTTTCCAAGAAATAATGGCTGTAATTTCCACAATTTTATGAAAAACGTTAGTCTACACTTCTAAGAAACTCAACAAACTCCAAGTGGGATAAACAAAAAGATTCACACCCACTTACCATAGTCAAAATGTTGAAATTCGAAGACAAAGAGAAAATCTTGAAAGCAACAAGACAAAAATGACTCACCAGGTAAAAGGGAACCCCAATAAGAATAATAGCTAACCTCTCATCAAAAACAATGGAGGCCAGAAGGCAATGGGATTACATATTCAAAGTACTGAAAGAACAAAAAACTGTCAACCAAAAATATTGTATATAGGGAAACTGTCTTTCGAAAGTGAAATAGCAGCACAAAGGAAGTGACACCAAATGGTAACTGGAATCCATAGAAAGAAATGAAGAAAAATAGAAATGGTAAGTAAAGTTAATATAATAAACTTTATTAATATATACTTCTTTACTTTCTTCGCTCAGCTTTTTTAAGAGACAAACTTATATAAAGTAATAATTATAATAGTAGACTGTTGAGTTTTTAACAAATGCAGACATGTGTATAATAATCATAGCACAAAAAGGGAAGGAGGGAATAGAGCTATAAAAGAGTAGTTTACATATCTTATTGAAATTACATTAGTATAAATCTGAAGTAGATGCTGATCAGTTAAGAAGTATATTGTAAACCCTAGCAGAACTACTAAGAAAATAACTTAAAAAACTAGTTAAAAAATCATTAAAGGCATTAAAATATTACACTAGCAAATGCTCATTTAATACAAAATAAGGCAGTAAAAGAGGAACAGAAGAATAAAAAAGACATGAGACACAGAAAACAAGCAAAATGGCAGACAAATACAAACATAGTAACATAAACATAACATTTAAACAGCAGTGATTGTCAGACTGGATAAAAAAAACAAGATGCAACTATATGCTGTTTACAGGAGACACAGTTTAGATTCAGAGATAGAAAGAAGTAGGTTGAACGCACAAGGAGAGGAAAGATACATACCTTGTGAAGAGCAACTATAAGAGAGCTGGAGTGACTATACTAATATCAGATGAAATAGGCCTTAAAACAAAAAAAGTTACTAGAAATAAAGAGGGATATTTTGCAATGATAAAATGCATGAAGCAAAAGCTGACAGAATTGAAAGGAGAAAAATACAATGCAGTAATAATAGTTGGACACATTAATACCTCACTTTCAATAATGAAGAGAACAACTAGGCAGAAAATCAGCAAGGATATGGGAGACTTAAACACTGAGTCAGCTAGACCTAGCAGACACTATAGAACACACCACCCAACAAAAGCAGAATACTCATTCTTCTCAAGTGCACATGGAACATTCTTCAGGATAGATTATATGCTAGGCCATAAAAAAGTAACTTTGAAAGGATTGTAATCATACAAAGTATGGTCACTGACCAAGTGAATGAAATTAGAAATCAATAACAGGAAATTTGGGAAACTCAAGAATATGAGGAAGTTAAGCAACACATCGCTAAATAATCAATGGGACAGAAAAGAAATCACAAAGAAAAGTAGAAAATAGATTGAGATGAATTAAAAACAAAAATAACCAAAAACCCTATATCTATGTGGAACTTAGCTAATGCAGTGCTTAGAGAGTAATTTATAGCTACAAATAAAACAAAAACCAAACCTATTGCTGTCAAGTAAATTCTGACTCAGAGAGACCCTATAGGACAGTAGAACTGCCCCATATGGTTTCCAAGGCTATAAATCTTTATGGAAGCAGACTGCCACATCGTTCCGCAGAGTGGCTGGTGGGTTCAAACTGCTGACCTTTCAGTTAGCAGTTGAGTACTTACACACTGCACCACCAGGGCTCCTATAGCTGTAGATGCCTATGCTAAAAAAGAAGATTTCAAACCAGTATCCTAACTTCCACCGACTAAGACTAGGAAGAAGCGTTTGGAGATCTGCTTCCCAAAATTAGCCAATGAAAACCTCGTGGATCACAGAATATTGTCTGAGCCTTTGGCTCACTTTGGATGTGTCATCAGAAGGGACCGATTGCTAGAGGACATCATGTTTGGTAAAGTGGAGGACCAGTGAAGGTGAGGGAAATCCGCAATGAGATGGACTGACACAATGGCAAGAACGTGAACTCAAACATAGCAACAATCATGAAGATGGCACAGGACCAGCCAACATTTCATTCTGTTATATATGGGGTTGTCGTGAGTCAGAGCTGACTTGACAGCAACTAACAACGACAACAACTACCTTCTGCCTTAAGAAGCTAGGAGAAGAAGAGCAAACTAAACCCAAAGCAAGCAGAGAAAAAATAATAATAAAGATTAGAGCAGAAATAAATGAAATAGAATATAAAAATAATAGAAAAGAAATCAACAAAACCGAAAGTTTGTTCTTTGAAAAAGATCAACAAAATAGACAAACCTTTATCTAGGCTGTCCAAGAACAAAACGGCACTCAACTTACTAAAATCATGAATGACAGAAGAGAAATCACTACCCACCTTACAGAAATAAAAAAAATTATATGGGAATACTATGAACAACTATATGCCAATAGATTAGATGACTTAGATGAAATGGACAAATAACTACAAAAACACAGACTACTGAAGCTAACTTAAGAAGAAACAGGAAATCTGAATAAATTTATACCAAGTATAGAGATTGAATTAGTAATTTTAAATCTTCCCTCAGAGAAAAGCCCAAGACCAGCAATCTTCACTGGTGATTTCTACGAGGCATTTAAAAAGAATTTATACCAATTCTTCACAAACTCTGCCAAAATATAGAAGAGGAAGGAAGACTTTCCAGCTCATTCTTTGAGGCCGGTATTAATCCTGATACCAAAACCAGACAAAGACGTCACAAAAAAAAAAAAAAGAAAAGAAATAGACCAGTATCTCTTACGAATACCAACAGCAAAAGTCCTCAGCAAAATACGAGCAAACTAAATCCAGCAATATATAGAAAGTATTTTACACCATTACCAATTGGAGTTTATCACAGGAATGCAATGTTGGTTAACACTCAAAATTAACTAAAGTAATACAACATCTTAAAAGAATAAAAAACAAAAACCTCTTGATCATCTCAATTTAAAAAAAAACCAAACCTATTACTGTTGAGTTGATTCTGACTTCAAGCGACCCTATAGGACAGAGTAGAACTGCCCCATAGGGTTTCCCAGGAGCGGCTGGTAGATTCAAACTGCCAGCCTTTCGGTTAGCAGCCGTGCTCTTAACCACTGTGCCACCAGGGCTCTGAGGATCATCTCAATAGTGCAACAAAAAGCATTTGACAAAAATCCAACACCCTTTCATGATAAAGGATACCCAACAAACTAGGAATAGAAGGAAACTTCCTCAACCCGCTAAAGGGCATCTATGAAAACTCACAGCTAACAAAATCATACTTAATGGTGAAAGACTGAACTCTCCCCTTAAGATCGGGAACAAGACAAGGATGTCTGCTCTCGCCACTTCTGTTCAACATTGTAATGGAGGTTCTAGCCAGGGCAATTAGTTAATAAAAACAAACCAAAGGCATCCAGATTGCAAAACAGGAACTAAAACTACTTCTGTTTGTGGATGACATGATCTTTTATATACAAAATCCAAAGGAATCCACACATACAACTATTAGAGCTAATAGACGAATTCAGCAGGGTTTGCGAGATACAAGATCAGTATACAAAAATCAGTTTTATTTCCTAACACGGGCAGTGAACATCCTCAAAATTAAATTAAAAAGTAATTCCATTTACATCAGCACCAAAATGAATAAAATGTTTAGGAACAAATTTAATAAAAGAACTGCAACTGTAGATTACAAAACATTAAATGAAATTAAAGATCTAAAAAATAAACATCCCATGTTCATTGATTGAAAGACTGAATATTGTTAAGATGGCAGTATTTTCCCAGTCAATTTGCAGATCTAATGCAATCCATATCAAAATTCCAGCTGGCTTCTTTACAGAAATTGACAAGCAGATCCTAAAATTCATGTGAAAATTTCAAGAGACCTCATTCTAAAACAAAAAAATTGAAAGGACTCACACTTCCCAGTTTCAAAACTTAGTATAAAACTGCAGTAACCAAGATATGGTGGTACTGGCATAAGGATAGACATGTAGATCAATGGAATGGAATTGAGGTCCAGAAATAAACCCTTATACTTAGGGTCAGTTGTTTTTTTTTGCATGAGTCCCAAGACAATTCAATGAGGGAAACAATCATCTTTTCAACGAATGGTGCTGAACCACTGGATATCCACATGCAAAAGAATGAAGTTGGACCCCTTTCTTACACCAGGCACAAACATTAACTTGAAATGGACCATAGACCTAAATGTAAGTGTTAAAACCATAAAACTCTTAAAACACAAGAGTAGATCTTTATGTCCTTGGGTTAGGCAGTGGTTTCTTAGATACAACACTAAAAACAAGTAACAGAAGAAACAAATAGATAAATGGACTTCATTAAAACTTATTGTGCTGCAAACAATACCATCAGTGAGATGAGAAGACAGAATGGGAGAAAATATTTGCAAATTATATATCTGTTAATGGACTTGTATCCATAATATACCAAGAATTCTTTAAAATCAATATAAAGATAAATAACCCGATTTAAAAATGGGCAAAGGATCTGAATACACATTTCTCCAAAGAAGAGATTCAAATGACCAGTAAGCATATAAAAGATGCTCAACATCATTAGTCTTTGTTGTTGTTAGTTGCCATGAGTTGATTCCGATTCATGGGAACCCCATATGTGCAGCATAGAACTGCTGCATAGGATTTTCAAGACTCTGATCTTTCAAAAGCAGGTCCCCGAAACACTGCTGGATGGGTTTGAACTGCCCTTCTTTTGGTTAGTAGTCCGGTACTTAACCATTTGTGCCACCTGTTAGTCTTCAGGGAAATGCAAATCTAAGCCACGAGAAGGTACCACTTCTCATCTAATAGGATAGATGTAATCAAAAAGATAAAGCAAGTATTCATGAGTCTGTGAGAAGTTGGAACCCTTATACATTGCTGTTGGTGATATAAAATGGTGTAGTCTCTTTGAAAAATGGTTCTACATTTCTTCAAAATGTTAAACATAGTTACCATATAACACAACAGTTCCACTCTTATGTATATTTCCTAGAGAAATGAAAATATGCACCCACAGAAAAATTTGTACTCAGTTAATAACAGCAATATTCACAATAGCCAAAAATCGGAAATAATCCAGATGTCCATCAACTGATGAATGGATAAACAAAATGTGGTATATCCACACAATGGAATATTATTTAGCAGTTAAAAAGGAAGTAAATACTGATAATGTGGTACAATATGAATGAACCTTGAAAACATCATACTAAACAGAAAAAGTCAGTCACAAAAACATATTGTACGATTCCCTTTATATGTAATATCCAGAATAGGGAAGTCTATAGCCACAGAAAGTAGTTGAGTGGTTGCCTATGGTTAAGGTGGGTCAAGGAATGAGGATTAAGTGTTAATGGATACAGAGTTTCCTTTTGAGGTATGAAAATTATCTCAATTTAGATTGTAGTGGTCGTCCCACAGCTCTGTGAATATACTAAAAACTGTAGAGTCTTTACATCTTAAGTTGTAAGTGAGCTCTTGATAAATTGTAATAGGAACCAATATGTTTGAATGCTCAAGGAAAGTTTCCCTTGGGAATTATAGTCTAATTAGAGTTTACCTGTGATTTATATAGTTGAATTACATATTATGTGAATTCTATGTCAATGATGCTGTTTTTAAAAACAACAAATAGATATGACCATAATTGATATGAACCAACTAAAAGTGGTTCTGTGTATTTCAGAGCCCAGGTTGTTATAGTTGGTAATTGTTTGATTCAAGAAAAAATATGTAGTAACTGCCTACTGAATGCTAGTGTAGTTGCTCTGGGTTAGAAGGTGGCCTGAATGGTAAATTAAGCCAAGGTTAAGTATAGATATTTTGTTCACAAACGTCCGATTTGAACTGACTGTGAATGTAGGAATAATTAAGTACAGTTTATGCCACATAACATACAATTTTAAAAAATCAATGAAATGACACCAAAGTATAATACAGTTGAGGATTTTATTGGACTGTTTAATTAATGCTTATTATTTTATTTATGACTCATTTTTTAAATTATTTTTGTAATAGTTTCTTTAGTCTATAAAAGAGAGTTGGCAAGTACAACTACAGTAAAGGTTGTTGCAGGGGTAATTATTTGTAACACTAAAAATACTTTGCCTAAAAACTTTTTTAAACAAATTATGTGGCTAACTTAATGTGTCATTTATAGACATGTTAATGATGATTGTTTTAGTTTGAGTATTCAAGAGAGTTCTCCATCTTAAACTATTTGTTTATAATATAATTGATAATAAGTCTGTCTTTGCAAAATATATAATTTGTGCTGTTGAGAAGAAAATAACAAGAGTTTGGGTTGGTTGCAAGTATCACTGAGTATTTTTAAAATCTTTGAGAAAATCATTTGTGGATTATAACCTGCCTTTTAGTGTCTTGTTTACTTCTTTTTCATTGTGCTGATGTATGCTCCCATTTTCTTATTTAAAGCACTTTTAATTTTTCCATGATGGAAGTAAATGCATGTGTTGCTACACTGCCGTGATTTTAAGTAAATTATATGCGTTGGAACTTAACCCCTAAAAGATGCACTTTGTTTTACTTTTTACTCTTAATCTGTGTTGTTAGTCTCCTGATTTTCTTTCGCTGCAGGAGTAGAAGTGGAAAGCATTATGACTTAGTCCGCTTCTCCTGCAGTCAGGGAGCAGATGATGGGAGTCTCTGGGATAGTCTAGTGTAGCATCTTGAAACTTCTTGATCAGGACTCACATTTCATCTTGAAACATGTGCAAGCATACATACATGTGTATATATAACTGTAACAAAAAATATTGAAGTATTTACCTTTACCACATACAAGGCACTTCATTTTTAATTTTATTTTTTCTAATGCTAGTTTTGATCTATGACTCAGTTGCACAACGAACTAAGAGTTTGAGAGCCACAGTTTTCAAAACAGTAACCTAGAGATAGAATTATAAATTCAAATATATTCTTTTGAGTTTTCCTTCCTAATGGCCTTTTAAAATTGTTTGTATTTTATGTCTGAAAAAAAAAAAAAACAGATTTCATACTAGGAGAACAAATATGATCCTACAGTCAAATGAAGTTTGGGATTTAAAGTTTCTTTTATTATTGAAAACAATCTAAGTTGTAAGTGAGCTGTTGATAAATTGTAATAGGAACCAGTATGTTTGAATGCTCAAGGAAAGTTTCCCTTGGGAATTATAGTCTAATTAGAGTTTACCTGTGGTTTAAAATAATAATAATAATAAACATAAATTAAAAACCATCTAAAGTATATGTTTATATTCATTTTGTTTTTATACTTTTGTGGAGTTACACTTTATCCTGATTTGAAGTTATAAAATAGTTAAATTGTGTTAAACTAGTTTGTTTTAACTGTCATTAAAGTTTGTCTTTGATGATGCCTCTTTGCTTTTGATATTGAATGGGGAAACATTTTTGTGCAAATATTTTACCAAATATTTTTGCAGGGACACTTAGTCGATCTGGATGAACCAGCTTCGGGAGCTGGGCAAGAAGCTCTGCTTAAACAAGAGCAAGCAAAAATCATTCGATTCGAGAGACAAGCAGAAGAGTTCCTCAATGCAGTCTTTTATAGAAAAGGTTGGTTTCAGTGAAGAATAACATTTAGCATCTGCTTGTCTTATATTAATCTCCGTAATTTGAATGTCATTTTTACAAAAGAGTCTTAAAAATATCTTTTTTTTTTTGATGATTCACTTTATATTTCTCTGTATTTCTTTGATCAAATTAAATTTGGGATAGAGTAAGGCAAGCTCCCCCCTCCCTTTTTTTTTTTTTTTGCTCTGAAGTGATGGTGCCATGTAAGTTTTCATTAAATAGTTCAGAAAATTGATATGAAAATTGTAAGGTTTTAGCATTTCTGTATTTTCTTAGATAATTTTTTAAATATATACAGTTACTGTTAAGTTGCTGATAACTGTAAAACTAGCTGTGTAAAATTTTAGTAATTACCCAGTGGAGTTTCATTTGGAGACAAAATATAAATTTATATCTTGAAATTAGATTTACAGGCATTTTTTATCCTTGATACATTGTTGCTTCACTTAATCTTTTTAATTATTAAAATTAGAGAAATAATCTCATTATTATATAGTATATCTTATCCCCCTATGTTTGAGGTGACATTTAATAATTTGACCTCTTGCATTTTTCAATTTATCTTTCTTCCTGAACCTTTTGTAGACTTGCTTTACATTTCTTTTATAGCATAAATAGTAAAGTTCTTCACTCACAAGTGTTGAGGTTTAGAAAGTCTTCATTGAGACATTTTGTTCTTTTCCCTTACCCACACAGCATAATTTCCAAAAACCAAGAAGACCTTTCCTTCTCATGATCCGTTCTAGTGAGAGTCTTTACTTTAAAGAAATACTTTTTAAATGGGTTTGTATTCCTGAGGTACACTTTTCCTCTAGTTCCAACATAGAGGTTACTATGATACATTCTCAAAAAGTTTCTAGCAGACTAAAAGATTCCGCTTCCTTTAATATTTCTTCATGTATTCAGGTTCAGTATGAGGTGAAGTGTCATATAAAATTAAGCAGTGCAGAGATTTTTTTTCCAGTGGACATATAATTTCTTCCTATAGATCCTTAGGCAAAATTAAATCTTCTAGTACAGTCGCACTTCTCTCTTTTTTTTAAATACCCAGTAACACTCTCTGACCCTAAAGTTCTCAGCCTAGGCACTCATGCTCAGTTTATCATTCCCATAAAGCTTCCTGAATTTTAAAATTATATCCAGAACACTTACTTTCTTGGTTAGTTTTATGAATACTATATGTGATTGTTTTATTAAAACAATTCACATTTAAAGTATAAATGACTGATGGATCAATTCTATCAGTTCATTAACCAACTAAAATATCTTTACAGCTGTTCTCCTTTAGGATGTGTATTAAGTCATGGGTCTGATGATGTGTTGCTATATAGCAAGCTTCATTATCTGAAAAGAACTCCTCTCCCTGCATTACACAGAGGAACCACTTTTCATCGTCTCTTTTCTTAGAGGGAATTAACAAGGTCAGTCATACACCAGATTCCACAGAGAAATTGTGTCCCACTTCTCTACTAGTGCCCATTACTTTGTCATGGAGGAATAAGTTACATTGACATTTTTATACGTTTTCTTATTTAGAAATTAAACTTTTGAGCACATAACCTTTAGGGGAGGAGTTTTTACCTTGGAATTGGTCTCAGGATAGACTTCAAGAGGATGAGAATCCTCTGAAATTGTTAAGTATGTATATTTGTCTATAAACTGGCATCTGATGCTTGGAAAAAGAATTGTTGTTTTGGAATTGAAAGTTATATACTAATATTGCTGTTTTTAGATACTTTATTAATCTTCTTGGAAATGTCTCAAAGGTGGCCATTAGTAACCTTCAGATTTATACCAAAAGTTCAGTATCCAGGGCTCTGACAGGCAGTTTAGTCTGAAGAAGATATTTTGTCTTCAAAAAATGATTCAAATGCTTAAATTATTGCTTTGTTTCCAAGTATTGTAGATTGTATATTTTAATTAAATAAGTATACAGAGGTTATGTAGCAAGGTAGAAACATAAATAAAAATAAAAGTAGACTTTTGTGGTATACACTATATGGTAAATTCCAATTTGAAAATGCTCTATACCTTCTACAACTGTTACAATCACATTTTTTCCAGCTTTCTTTGTAACATCGGTTTGAAAATTTGACAATCTTCTTAATGTTAAATTTGTATTTTAAAATATACAGTAGCTATGATGTAGTATTTAAATGTTTTACTGTAGTTGTAATTTTTGTCTGATTTGTGGCTTTTATTTCACTCAGTTATGTGTGTTCCTCTAGTCATAGATGTGTTTATAGATATTGTATTTTAAGTAAGTGAAAGAACAAACTGTTCAAGAAACTTTCAGAAGACGTAGAAATTCAAGTGGCAGAGGTGTCATCTGATTCATAAACATTGAGTATATGTTGTTTCATGATTGTTTTAGTCATTCAACAAAGAGGCAAAATATGCTGCAGGCATGAAAAACTCAAAGTTAGCAATCTATGATCTTTATCCTAAAAATCGTTTTTAAAGCTCTTGAATTATATTTATTAATCTAGTTTAACACAGAAACACCTCATAAATAATTTCATTTTGCTTCCTATTTGGCACTTTCCTTTTCCTTTATTATATATTCTCCAGTTTTACAGGGGAAAAAAAGATACACTAATATGTTAAAACTTCCAGTTATATACAATCTTACGTATGCTTATATACAAACTTCCTTTTGGAGTATTGTATGCTGTTTAGAAAAAAAAGGTTCTTAACTGGAAAGTTAAATGAATATTGATCAGAAAATCCAGTGAGTAGACATTTGATAAAGCAGTGTATAGCTAGAATGTTTATTAAAACATTTAAAGAACCATTGCCAGTGATTGTAGGAACTTCCAAATTTTACCTAATTGAGTACCTTTATTCTTACACCCTCTAGAATGATCATAGTCTCTGTTTATAGGAGAGGACGTTTAGAGGGATAAATACTTCTTAATAGAACAGAAATGACTTTCTTGGTAGAGCAAGCATTGTTAAACTTCTTTGAATTAAGTAAATATTCTGACTTCATGGATATTTTCTGGTATTGAATATTACCCTTCAGGAAAAAAAAATTGTTCTTAGGTGTCCTGTGAGGTTTTGATCATGTTGTTTTTGTTTGTTTTTTGTGGAGATTGTGGGTTTTAATAGTAATAAGAGTCAGTCTTTCTTTAAATTTATAAATCAACTTAAGTTCCTTACAGCTCCAGAATACTGTGGGTTAAGTAATTTGCCTTTTATACTTAATCTTTAAAAAACCAAGGAAACCAAGATTTTCTGGTAAAGATGTGACAGTCTGCTTCCGTAAAGATTACAGCCTTGGAAACCCTGTGAGGCAGTTCTTCTCTGTCCTGTAGGGTCACTATGAGTTGGAATCAACTTGACAGCAATGGATAATGGTTGATTGGCATGTCTCCCACAAACATCTTGAGAAGTGTGGTGGGGCGTAAAGGTTGCAGGTGGAACTTTAAGATCAGGAGACAAGTTCTAACCAAAGGTCTACAGCTAACCATCTGTACAAACTTGAACGGGTCACTTACTCTTTAGATCACATTTCCCTCATTTATTTAAAAAAAAAAATAATGATGATAGATTTGATTCATCCATTTATTACCCATCTAATATGAATGCATACTGTACACAAGGCAAGATTAGGTGCTGAATATACACAGGAAACAAACACAGTCTCAGCTCTTGGGAAGCTTAGTCTGCCTGATAAACTGTTATAGTGTGGGAATGGTGGAGTTGTGGTGTTAATAATATTTTTATTTATACAAAACATTTTCCCTTTGATTTTATCCTATATGACTTTCAAGATCCCTTTCGGTGTTAAAAGTTGTGAGTCAGTGAATTTATATGGCCTTTATTTTAATACTAGGAGGAGATGACTTGAGGAAAAATCTAGGGGAAACCTGATGTGATCTGTAGGTGGTAAACAGGAGAGTAATTATTTCATAAGAGAAAGGTTTTGGGATTTCTGTATCAGGTAAGTGATTCTTGTGCATAAGATACACTATTTGTTATCCCTTTATAATTTCATAATCCTGGGAGAAAATGTTTAGAAATATTTTAATGAAAATTTTATTTTAAAAAATCTGCAACTCACAAGCTTAGAAATTAAAAATATAATTCAAAGAGGGAATACTATTTTTAGGATATTTTATTTTAAGAAAGAAATAAAATGAAATTTTATGTTTGATTGAAAGCTGTCTTTTTTTTTAGTACATTGTCCCACTTTAAAAGTAAATAAATCTTTGTTTACAGACAGTCCCTGGGTCTCCGACCCCAATATTCCCCTAGTGGCCCGTGAGATCATGCAGCGAATGATCCAACAATTTGCTGCTGAATATACCTCAAAAAATAGCTCTACTCAGGACCCCAGCCAGCCCAATAGCACAAAGAACCAAAGCCTGCCGAAAGCATCTCCAGTCACCACTTCTCCCACGGCTGCAACTACTCAGAACCCTGTGCTCAGCAAACTTCTCATGGCTGACCAAGACTCACCTCTGGACCTTACTGTCAGAAAGTCTCAGTCAGAACCTAGCGAACAAGGTATGGTTTGATGTCAAGGTCTCCTCTATCCAATCAGAATACTTTAATTTGGGGAGAAAAAAATTATAGACAAGTAGGGCAGCAGCAGCAATAATAAGATGAAAACTAATGTGATTCTTAAATTATTCCTGACTATGCAATAATGGAGAAGCACAGATAAAGTGGTTACCTTACCCATCAGCACTTAGTAGTAATGACTGATGTACCACCCAGGAAAGTTAGGCGGTTATAGTTGTTACTGAATTTTAAGTTATTTGATACTTATGTAAGCATAGCCTTTCCAAAACATTGTCATATCCATTGTTTTATTTGAACCCTGATAAAAAATTAAGTTTTCCCCTTAACAATCCTTGGTCTAAGATTAGCACCTGTCTGAGAAATAAGCTTGACTTTACTTGTTAGATAGAAGTTATACTCTGCAATTAAGATCATAAGGCAAAAATATGTATTATTTTCATTTTTTAAAAAGAAACTTACTAGAGTCAGAAATCTTGAAATGAGAAGACGACAGTGGAACACATTTTAGACTGAGAAGTTAAGTTTGAGGAGTTTGACTAGTAATTTTGGAATTAAGTAAATCTCAAGTTTATTCACTATTTTATAAATATAGAAACATAATATACACACACGGGCACAGTATTATGAAGTAGCCTTAGAGTATATCCAAAAGAAAATTTGTTGGTGAGGATCCTAATTAAGTTTGAATAGGTTAGCAAATGTTTCTTGAGTTTCTGAAACATTTATTCTCTTACATAGATTAAATATTCCTGTTGCTTTGTGATCTTGTTTTAGCTTTAATTTCACAAAGATGAATTGAGCATTTCAGCACAGCTGTTGTTTTGAACCATCACACATTGTAAATTGGTGATATCTGTACTGGTTAGGTTTTATTGTAGAAATTTCATAAGCGTATGCAGAAAGGCTATGGGATGTGTGGATTTATTGGTGAAAAATAGGTGTATTTTGGAAAATAAATAAATTTAATTTTTAAAAGAACTTTCAAAGACTTTGTTTTGCTTAACCTAAGTAATTTATGAAGGGCTTACATTTAATGGACTGACTTGAGCTGCTTACTAAAGAATATATTCTTTGAGTAGTTTTCCTTTGCTTTTTTCCTGTCTCTGTGTCATAAACAGCAATCAGAATCTCTTAAATTCTGAGAGATTTCCTAACAGGAGATCTCCTAGTTGTCCAGTGTTGATCTCCTAGTTGTCTAGTGTTCATGTTGATCAGTGTACCTTTGGTTACCATATTTGCAAAGTTGTGTCTTTTCTGTTTCGTTGGGGTTTTTCCCCTCCACATACTGATAGTTATTCATTAAAAATCTTGTTGCTCTAAATATTATAATAAAATCTTCAGGTTTACAATAGGTGAATGACAGCAGAGAGGCTATATGTAAAGGCTATTTTTATTAATAATTGAGGATAACATAGGAAGAGGCCACTTAGGCTAACTTAACTTTCTATTCACTGGTGCTATAATTAAGAAATATGTTTATTGAGAGCATGCTCTCACCAAAAGAAATTTTAACTAGATGATAATATTATAGTGAATAGACTACAAATGAAACAGAATTTTTTAAACTACATTTTCTTTAATGAATTTTAGTGTGTTTTCAACTTTAATCACAATATTTATTGATAGACTTAAAATATGCCGCCTATTGGATTAGACAGACTTAAAAATCTTTAAATAATGCTATCTTTGAGTGAAAAACTTCTAAGCTGTGCATTTGTGCATTAGGTGTCTAATTGGGTTAGGATATATGATTCCATAAAATATGCAATTATATTTTCAGAAATATTAATGACTCTAAGGGATAGAACTTAGATCTGTGTGAATGCGGGCTTGTTTGTTTGTATACAAACTCAGAGCATATATATTTCTGACCGCCTGAAATAGGGAGTTACGATGTCCTCAGACACAAGTTATGAGTAGGTTCTATACTCAGGCAATTTTTAGCATAACTAGATAGCAGAACCTCTCTGCTAGCCATCTGAAAATTAGATGCATTACATATTATTTTGTTCTGTTAATTTTGGAAAGAATGGCAGCTTTAAAAGTCCAGACTATGAGATTTCTAGATGTGTCTGTAAGGGAAAAAAAAAGTCTTTGAGGGGGAAAAATATCTTCTAATTTTATGTATTAGTAACGTAAATTTGTGATTTGGTCTAACTTCAATAAAAAACCGTTATGCCTCCATGCAGTTATCAATATCAAGACTGTTTCATTCTTCTTTCTTTCCCTACCAATTTGTAATAACTTATTTATGGAAAACTGCCTTTGAAAATTTCTCAAGTGAATTTTCAATCTTTGCAGATTTCTTCAAAAGATTGACTCCAAATGTATAATTTTTTTTTGCAGATATGTCCAAAGAGGAATTAGGACCCACCCAAATTATAAATAGTTAACAACTGTATTATACAGTATACAGATGTAATTTAATCAAAATCCAACTTTTATGTACTTTTAGTGGTTTTGGTTTTATCGTTTGTATGGCATTATGTGGGATATTAAAAACTCATATACTTTGATCAAGTTAAATTTAGAAAGTGAAGCCTAGTAGTTCTCGTGTAGAACCTCATGAAGTGTAAGTTGGTGTTTCTAATACCTCACTGTGTCTTAACATCTG
This sequence comes from Trichechus manatus latirostris, assembly GCF_000243295.1. Lineage (NCBI taxonomy): Eukaryota > Metazoa > Chordata > Mammalia > Sirenia > Trichechidae > Trichechus > Trichechus manatus. The sequence continues at coordinate 23,757,410 of NW_004443943.1, forward strand.
CTATGACCTGCTTTACCTTTTCTTTTTGCCCAATTAATAAAATATTTAATTCTTGGTTATATTAGACATAACATGCTTTGCTAGATTTATATAACTTCAGGAGGAAAAATTGTACTGATTTTATTACGTGAATTGATTTAATAACTCAAATATATATGTGACTAGTATACCTGTTCAGTTGACTAGACCTACTGCTTTTTTCAATTTTAGCCTACACAATTCACATTTGCTCCTAGTTTTTAATATCCTCAGGTGTTCCTTTGTGTCTCTACAGACGGCGTACTTGATCTATCCACTAAGAAAAGTCCATGTGCTGGCAGCACTTCCCTGAGCCATTCTCCAGGCTGCTCCAGTACTCAAGGGAACGGGTAAGGGAAAATATTTGTAGCCTTCCATAATTTTATATAGATAATTTATCAAAGATTGATGCCAGTCTCCCTTGTATGTTTTAATAATTAACCCTTCAAAGTAATAGTCTCATAGGTGGGACTTTTGTAAAATGACTTTTAGTATATCTATCAAGTAAAAAGTATAATCTGTGCAATCTAAAATTGGCTAGTGTAGATCAGTTTTCTCAGTTTAGTACAAATAGTAAATAATCATGAATATGGCAAGACTATGTCTTTGGACTTTTTGTTTCTGAGTGTTTTGGAGTGTGAAACCCTAGCTAAATAATTCCAAAGTGAAGATGTAAAGGCAGTATTGTGTGTGCTGAAGTTTTAGAATGAAAAGTGGACTCAAGCATTTAACTTGGTATCTCTCTCGTGGTGTGTGTGTGTGTTTTTGGTTTGGTTTTGTTTGTTGATTTGAACTGCAATTTTAACTTTGTATTGCAGTTCAGAAAATGTAATTACTTGTTTTTTTGTTTGTTTTCTAATAGGTAAGACTGGTTGTAGATGTTGATAGATAGCTATTTTATGCTGCCAGGACATTATTACATGCTCAGTTTTGGTAACTCATAGCAGACTTAAGTGAATTCCCCAACCACCTAATTACACAGTGTTAGAATTGTCTAATCCTCCCTATATGTGTACATTGTAACCATTTAGAAAAGTCAGGTATTGAAGATACTTTAGAAGCCATATTGAGAAGACATTTCCATATAACTGTGTTGTGATCAAAAATCAACTTCATCTAGATACGAAAAATAACTTCAGTAGGCCTGAATTAGTTAATACTTAGATTTATTTAACTTTAGAATATAAACTTGGGGAATTATTTAGACATTAAAGTAACAAGTAGACACTAAATGGACTAACTTTTTCCAACTTAATTACCTTGTAACTGAGGGATTCCTTTACTGACTTCTAAAATACTCCCTTTTTCTCTAAAATTTCATCATTTTTCTTTTCCTCCCCTCCTTTTTTCATCTAAAAATAACTATTAATTTAATCTGTTTTGCATAGTTTACTAATCTTTTTTCTTAAACCTTTCTTTTCACTATAGTTTATAGTATGTATAAGTCAGCATGGTCCCAAATCATTGAGTTCCATTCATATATATACATATAAATTTATATACATGTAAATCTTAAGTTGTATAATTAAGGTCATATGCAGGAGAAACCTAAATGTTGTTTGTATAAATGACTCTCTTGCTTACAATTCACTTTAAACTGGGCCACAAGGTCCTTGTATTATATGGTTGAAGTTGGCTGTGTTTATCCCTCTGAATGGAAGGTGTTTTCTACATGTTTCTGTTTTATATACACCAATAGTACTTCCCATATTTTAGTTGAATGTTTAGTTGTTATCCTTACTGTGTTACTTACTGTGACAGCACAGAGTCCCTGTAGACTCATGGAGAACATATGTGGCTTAACCATTATTCATGGAAAATTCACTTTTGTACCTAGTTAATGTAATAATTCCCCTTGGGCATGCTTTGCCAGTTGCCAGTCTTAATATTGATAATCTTTCTCTATTGTGAAAATCAAAACTATGAATTAGCTTTGTGTGGACAACATTATGTGAAAGCTGTCCACTTAAAATTTCAAAGTAGATGCTTGATATTTCAAGAAGAGAAGTTTTTTTAACCAAAGAAAACTACAAAGTTGTTTATATACCTCTGACAATAATTACTTTGACTAGAACTTAAGGAACAAATTTCTGGGGAAAATAAAAGGTAATTTCTTTTAATCTTGGAAATCTTAAATGCAGAATCAGTAATACTCATGTATCTGCAACTGACAGTATTTTAAAATGAAGAAGTATGGTAAGTTATAATGCAGTGTGTTTTTTGGTTTTGTTTTTAATTTTTGGCTGGCAGCCATATTTTTTTTTTCCCAAGCAAAATAAGGAATGCTATTTGGAGTTGTTTGATTTTTGATAATGAACATCAACTTGTTTGTGGGACAAATAAGCAATTATCTATGGGTTCCACCAATGTAAATGGTTCCAGTTTTGCAGCTGGTTGTCACGAATGTTGAATATGTTGCATTAAAATAAATAATTTGGCTTACTCTTTTATTACTGTACTTGTTTAGTGGTAACGTCACATTGATAACACAATTCTGTGTAGATCTATGGAGACCGATGATTACTTCGTAATTAATAATTAAGGTGCTATTTTCAGACAGTTGCGCGAAACTTTTTCTCCGAAAATTTGTGAACCCAGCCAGAGACCAGCTGACAGGTTTAATTTTTCTTTGCCCCAAAAGCTCCTGTTTTTGTTTTTTTTTTGTTTTTTTCTTTTTTCCTTTTTCTTTTTTTGTGAACAAGTTTTAAAACTAACTGCTGAGACCATTTTTTTTTTTAATTTTAGAGAAAAATAAATAAATAACACAAAGTGATGTTACCCAAGCAAGGCCTTCTAATAAAGGAGTGGTCCCCTCACCCATCCCTCCCTACCTGTGCAAGTCCTGCTCACATCAGTTTCCTTCCATCCAATTAGGCGACCTGGGAGACCCAGCCAGTACCGCCCAGACGGACTTCGGAGTGGTGATGGGGTACCTCCAAGAAGCTTACAGGATGGAACCAGGGAAGGTTTTGGACACTCCACATCACTCAAAGTTCCACTGGCTCGATCTCTGCAGATTAGTGAAGAACTACTGAGCAGAAACCAATTGTCCACAACTGCCAGCCTTGGGCCATCTGGATTACAGAATCATGGACAACACTTAATATTATCCAGGGAAGCCTCTTGGGCGAAACCACATTATGAATTCAACCTCAGCCGTATGAAATTCAGGGGAAATGGTGCACTCAGCAACATCAGTGACCTTCCTTTTCTTGCAGAAAATTCTGCCTTTCCAAAAATGGCACTTCAAGCAAAACACGATGGAAAAAAGGATGCGAGCCATTCATCTCCTGTAGATTTAAAGATACCACAAGTTCGAGGAATGGATCTTTCTTGGGAGTCTCGCACTGGTGATCAGTACAGCTATAGCTCTTTGGTAATGGGTTCACAAACGGAGAGCGCGCTTAGTAAAAAATTAAGGGCTATTCTTCCAAAACAAAATAGAAAAAGCATGCTAGATGCTGGACCTGATTCTTGGGGCTCAGATGCTGAGCAGTCTACCTCTGGACAGCCATATCCCACATCGGATCAAGAAGGAGACCCTGGCTCCAAGCAGCCTCGGAAGAAAAGAGGGCGTTACAGACAGTACAACAGTGAGATACTGGAGGAAGCAATCTCAGTGGTTATGAGTGGAAAAATGAGTGTTTCCAAAGCTCAGAGTATTTATGGGATTCCCCACAGTACACTGGAGTACAAAGTAAAAGAGAGGCTGGGCACTTTGAAAAACCCTCCAAAGAAAAAGATGAAATTAATGAGGTTGGAGGGGCCAGATGTTTCTGTAAAGATTGAATTAGATCCCCAGGGAGAGGCAGCACAAAGTGCAAATGAATCAAAAAATGAGTAGGAATACTGTAGAGTGCCAATTACTGTACAGACTGGGTGAGCACTACTGCATTGTTTAGCTATCATTGCTTGCACCTAACTTCATTTACTGTGACACTTGTTTCTTAGCAAATTTTGCCATTGACTTGTGTGTACAGAGATGAAAGGTGCATTCAGAATGTGCATATTTTAAAATTTCCATGTGCAGTATGGCTCGGAATATTGTTTGGCCTTTTGCATGTTTCTCTACAAAAGAGAATTGAGTTACCTCACAGAGAACACAGATACATGGAAGTGGACTCCTTGCCTGTAGAGCCTGCATGCTTTTTTTCATTTTTTATTTTATTTTATTTTTCCCTTAAGTTATATTTACCTTTTTTGGAAAAAAAAAAAAAAAGAAGAGAAAAAGCCCCCTTTTAGAAATCACCTCTGTCATACTGGGAGCTTTATCATTGCAAATTGAAAAGTCATCTTATAAAATTATTCACATTTTTACTTCTAAGATTCAACTAATTGAAGGATTAAACTAAAGAAAAACTCATAAGAAGAATAATGAACTCTTTGAACTCAAGAAATTTGGTTATCCAATGATCAATTTACATTTTATAATTTTCTTGTCACTATTAAATTTACCTAATAAATCAGCAATCTATTCAGTGCTCACCCAGAGGGGTAGGAGGTGGAAAAGGTACACACACTACCTTCAGAAATACTTCAGTTAATTACTTTGTAACACTACCTTTGTTGTAATTTCATTTGGGATTTTCTAAGGGTAGGTAGAATTTGGTCTCACCAACAAGTGAGGATATAGCCTTATCTCATGGAGGACGAGCTCCGTTCTTACTCAGGAGCAGTCAGGGTACATTACATAAAATGATAGAGGATGCCTCATTTTAGCAAACTAGGTTTCTTTGTATTCTTAAATCCTTTTACAGATTTGATCATGTCCTAACTAACTACTGAATGTTGTATTAAGTAATTTAAAACATTCAAGATTTGTTTATTGGGGATGGGAGAAATAAGGAAAGAAATGTGTATAAGTAACTATGATATTGCAAAAGTGATACCTAGGTTTTACAGCCTCAGTAGTCTGTCCAAATATCCGCACTAATGATGAATGATTCATGTCTGTGGTGAGAGAAAAAATACAACCCCAAGGTAACCTAATATGATTTAGGTTGTGTATCAATTGAATCAGGAGTCAAGCTCATTGGAGTTTCTTTTTAATTAATCCAAATACTAGTACAAGGGTGGTCTTTCGTTTTGTTTTTTAGTTTTTATTTAATTTTGTTGGTTTGATTTTTTTTTTTTTTTTTTGGCATCCTACATAATATCCCCTCCTTAACACTTTCTGATATTTACCTGATTTTCATGGTTGTTAGCACACAGTTAAGGACCTTTCAGATCATGTTTGTGCAAGCACTCCTTGAAGAACATCTAAGCTTTTTTTTTTTTTGAGATGGGTTTTTACAGTTAGAGTGATTAACTTTGGAAAGTTTATTTCTTACGGTTTTTTTCAAAAATAGCTGATAACTGAAGCCCATAGGATTTAATTTTGCATTGTGACCAAATTAAAATTACTCTTTGTGCAAAACAAAATCCATACCACATACACCCTATATCCTGATATGCTGGGAAGGATGGTCAGGCCATTCTAGTTTTCTAAATGCTTAGCAAAATAAGAAAAAATCACTGGAGTGTTTTGTAAAATGAAATCAAACTTAGAGCACTGGTTAAATTGAGGTTGATGATTTCAGATGGCTACTAACAGTGTGAGGAGAAGTAGGTCCAGATATTCTCAAGGCATAAATTCTTGCCTGGAAACTTTGGAGCAGTTAATTAAATTAGGTTAAGGATGTTTTCCCTCAGCAACCTATGTGTTCAAAGGTTAGGCACACCATTGCTGTTGTTAAAATATATGCACTGCTCATTCTTGACATAGTCTGGGCTTGCGTTCCTCTTTTGGTTTGGTTATTTTGTGTAGCAGTTTAATGAGTGGATGGCTGAGCCTGTTTCATCTTAGCTTTCTAGTCTTCGCAACAGAAGAAGCAGTTTGGGTTCAATAGCAGTATATGACTCTGCAGTATTTTCCAGCCTAGCTGGAAGTTGCAATAAAAACGCATTATGAAATGTATGATTTTCATCTGCAGTTGAAGGAAGTTGTAGAAAGTTTGCTGAAAGCAAAGGGTTAAGCTTATGAAGAAATGACTTTGTTCCACACTTAAGAATTTGTCAGCACACAACTAATTGTAGCCATGGTGTCTTTTTGCATGATATTTGGGGTATTCAGTAGTCCAAGATTGCTGCAGAAAGATTCTTTGAACAATTGATTTGTGCTTGCTTTTCTTATCCCCTCTCAGAAAGGCATCATTAAAGGCCCATTTAAAAATCTGGCCCTAAAATTCAACTTTTGTAGAGTTTTACTGTTCAGAGAGGTTTAATCCGATGTGGTAGTTTATATAAGTGATGTATGAGTTGAGTTATGTAAATTTTGTCATTGTAGTGTACATGGAGTGATCATTTTACTAACATAAATATTTTCTATGTGTGTTTCAGTGGATGACAATCGAGCAGCAGAAGAATGGTGTGCCTACCCTTTAATGCTGCAGTTTAAATAAGAGAACTTGTATTGTGTCATTTCAGATTGTAGGCTGAGAGTTGTAAATAGTGAAAATTTGAGTACTTTTTATTATTTGTTTTGGTTAGAAAGTGAATTTAAAAAACAAACCAAACTCTAAACTTTCTCAGATTAAAAGTCCTGAGACCTGAAGATTGTAATACTCATGTCTGTGAAGCTTTTAAACATTACACTTGAGATCAGTCATGACTTGATATTCAGGTAAACTTTCTTTTCCAAGAAGCTTTTGAATAAGCATATTTCCTCCAAAGGTCTCTCTCTTTTTCTTTCTTTTTTTTCTCAAAGCGTAGATTATTTTAAAGCACTAATTGCATTACACTGGTAACTGCAATATAAAATAGCCATTATTGTTTTGTGAAGCATGATTGAAATTAGATAGTGGTCCCTTTTAAATTTCATGAGCCTCTCAAAAAAAAAATAAACTTAAAAAAAAATAAAAAGCTGCTGAATATTTCAAAAGATATATATTTTACCTTATTGTAGGTTTTGTAAAGTTAGTTTGTAATATTCAGGTGCACTTTTAATGTTGAATTTTGTGTTCAGAGTTCCATTACACCATGTATTTCTTGGAGGTGGCTCATCAGATGGCTGGTTGTCAGTCTTGGTGCCGCAGTGATTCCTTAATATTTGATTTCTTTCTTGATTTGCCACTATTCTGTATTGGCACTTTCAGTGTAGATATTCTAGTTTGGGGACGTCCTCATAAATGTGTAATAGAGATTGGTCTATTAGCATGCTTAATTTCTGCTAATCAGAGTTTTGCATGGCCCAAAAAACGGTTGACCATTTTTATGGTGTGGGAAAGCGTAGTTCACAACTGTCTTTGTCACTAAAGCCTTTTTTTCTCACATTTTTCAATAGGTGGATGATGACATTACTCCAACTAATGATAGTTGAGAGATAATGTATTTAAAAATCAATTCTTGGCATTTTTATGAGAGAACATTGATATTATAGAATAGATAAGCTATGGCACTATGAAATAAAAAAAACACTAAGTTCTATGGAAGGCTGTCTTGTTGGTGTTTTTATCATTAGCTTTCTCATTTCTGAGACAGTATAGTCATCAAACTTGACAGTAATGTAGTATATTGCTTTGTTCAGTAGGCTTAGAAGTGACTCTGAACTTTGTGATGAGCTATACACATTTTTCTGTTTCAAAAATACTATGAAGGACAAGGTCTCTCTTTCAGGAAAAATAATTTATATTTGTGTGTATAATACTTTTTGATATTAAGTTTGTTGTTCTAAAGTTGAGATGTTGCTTGATAAACTTGCTGCAGCAGATCATGAATATGAGTAAGGCTTTGTGTGATAATAGGGGTCCTTATGTGAAGTTAATTACCGTTCAGTTCTGGTGAGCAAGCTCAACAAGTGTGAAGTGTGTATTAGCTTTATTTGGTACACTTTTACTTTACAATATTGAAGTGCTTTTAGAACTCTGGTTATCTTATATAAACCATTACCTCAACCAATTGGCATTTCCATTCCCCAACATTGTACCTGAGCTGTAACATGAGCTGTATGGGATCAGATGGTAAAATAATAAGGCACAATGAGAAGTTTAGTTCCTAATTTTCTGGAGAGAACTCTAAATTAGATGAACAATGACTACCTGTAAAGGCCCATATCATAACTACCTTTTGTCATTAGGCAGTACATAGCAACCTTTGGGCTGCTTGTGAGCTGTATGTTCTTCCTCTACCCCAAGTAAGCACATGGTGCCAGGCCTGGTTCTAAGCCTTTGTGAGTCTCTTACATTTTATTGCTCCATAATATAGTGAAGCTTAGATTCAGTTAGTTATTTTTATAAAACAAATTAATGAATCTTAGCTCAACATCAGAACGTGAAAAATAGTTAACAGGATATGTGACTGTTTGGTGTCATTTTATTTAATAGATACTGTCCCTGTAGATTTAATTTGGAAACTGCTTACTTTTGCTTTTATAATTCTTCTTTCTCTAACTAAATGCCAGAGGTCGTTTTCACGTGAATAACTTTTCTATATATTCAGGTTGCTGTCATTGGTGATAGAATGTGGCAACAGACCGAATTGCTCCATTTAATGTTTTATAGGAGACATTTAAAATTAATATGTTAAGTTTTGGCCTTCATGAAGATATCAAAGATTTTCCTTATTACTTTTCCGTTAGAATTAGGTCTTCATTGATACTATGGTCAGGCCAGTGTTATTAAAAGCTTGTTGGCTTTAGCCAAACAGCCCCATTAGGAGTCTATTAAGCTATACAGGGTTTTTTTTAAAAACTAATTGCTTTCAAAATCTACTGAAAAGGAAAAAGTATAATTGTGGTAAAAGGAATGCAGACCTCCAAACTCCTTCTTCTTAGTTTATTTTGGATTCATTTTGTCCTTGATACTTGAGTAGGATTTGTGAACATGGTGACTGAAGGGAAAAGGGAGGAAATTCTTTATGTATCTTTCTTTTGTCTCTTATTCCCAAATAATCTTGCAGTAAGTAGCCTTTTAAAGAAGCAGACATTAGCCCTGTAGCATAACACTGTAGCTGTGTGCCCTAAGGTGTTATAAAAGAGCTTGGGGGATGGGAATGGAAAGAAAGGTGGGAAAGTATGTAGGCTTTTGAGAAGAGGCTAAAGGTTCTGGCCTAAAATACTAAACAGTAGTCACAGGATAGATAATGTGGTAAAGTTGGGCCATCTTCATTTGATTGTCAGAAAGTTTTTCAGATTATTTGAAAATGAGAATCAAGGCTAGTTGATGTTGATTTGACAAACAATAAATCATGAATTAATCTTGTAACTATTTTGGGGGTAAATTTAAGGTTTCCAGTTCTTTTAGAGCTGTATTAATAAAAGCTGAAAAACAAGCACTTTTAGTTAATCATAGATTTATTGGATGTAGCAAACATTTTAATCATAATATTTAATCTTTATTGTTTGAATGTGGAAATGAACTTTTTACCCTGTCTTGAGCTGTCATTGAACAGGCTCAAGATCTTTTCAACACTGGAAATGACCCTACACACATACCAAAAAAATCTAAAGCAGTAAGACATATTTGAAGATCCATACCTCTTAGACTTTTTAGATTTGTCTTGGGAAAGAATTTATGAACCCATAACCAGTATTAGTGCAGTCTTGGGTTCCTTGTTCTGCATAATTGCACCCTTTCTCAGGTATGTCCTGAAAACATAAATTTTAAAATAATCTCTTTAGAGATTAGATTCTCAGTGGATAGTGTGTAAGGGGACTGGGGGTGGGAGAGTAGGGTAGTTGGACACAGGACATTGACACAGTAGAGCAGGGATTTTTAACCGTCAATAGCCAAATAGAATTTCAATCTAGAATATATTTGCCCCCTCCAAATGAGTGAAACAACTCCTGTTTAAGTTTGGTAAATATGCAGTGCTGCACTCATAAAAGTCATTTCTTTCATGCAGTTGACTTTTTTTTCTTGCTTGGTGGAAGGGTATACAGTAAACTTTACTGTCACTAGGAAAGCACTTGTCTGAAACTTTTGAAGTACTAGAAAAGGGATAATTCAGCACTTTTTCTGTTACAACACTAAAGTCTTAATTTATCTTCAGAGTCTTAGGTACTGTAAGTTTTAGGATGATTATTTAAAAATATAAAACATACTACATACGTAATATAGGGTCAGATCACATTTATATAAGTAATTCTTATTTAAAAAAAAAAAAAAAGACAACATTTTGTACCTTTTAAGCAATTCCAAGTGATTGCCTCGTTATCCCCATTTCATTAAGCCATTTCAGGCTTAAGAATTGAAATTTCAGAGGAGGTGAGGGGAAAAGTCCCCAAAATGAAAAATTATGTCAGACCATGTTAGAAAAATAAACCACTAGGAAAAATGGGTAGGGATTCTCTCCCTTTAAGTCTTCAGGGAATGAGCAGTATTTAGAATCTTTGGCTGAAATTCAAGCCTTTTTACTGTGTAAATTTTTAATATTAATTCACTGACATGCTTTTTACATCAAAGGACTGAAAATGGATCTTAATGTTTTTAAGTTGTAGAAGGGTATATTTCTAAAATGAGGGGGGATAATTAACCTAGGTAGTATACCAGCATTAGTAAGTTTAAGAAATTTTAGTATGTAATAGCAAAGTGTTTGATTAAAAGTCTAATCCTATATTGCTAGTCAAAAATTAGTTACATTCTGATCTAGGAAAGATATAGTCATTGGATATTGGTATGCTGTGCTGTCAGAAAACCAGATTAAGAAATCTTTATCTGACTCCCACATGTTGCTTGTTCTGATGGGATGTGTACTTTACAGCAGCTTATTGCTGCTTTGAAAAGAAATGTATAAAATACACATTTGGAGTGTTTGCATATAATTCTTTATAACCTCCACTTTAAATTGTCAGACATTGGTATTTTATCAGTCCACACTGTTAAATAAAACTAATGTTCTTAGGAATCCAACTTGTACACACTGTTTAAAAACCCTCAGGGACAGTTTACACACTATTCTCACTCAATTCAGGTACTTTGATGCTATTCTTAAACCTAACAGTGACTTGTATTTTTCTGTTTTGCTTTTATTTCTACGTGCTGGTAGCACATCCTTGATGAATGTCAACTTAAAAACTCAGTTCAGGTATCCAGGTATAACTCAGCCAAACAGATTTTAAAGCTGCATATAACTCTCCAGCACACGGTGCCTCACACTCTTATAGTGGCATTCTATATATTCAGTTATTACTACTGAGCAGATAATATGGGGGTTCCTGTTAACGGTATATTTAAAAAAAACAAAATGTGCAAAAATGTATAGCCAGCACACCACACACACACGCACGCACGCACACACGCGCACACACACACGGTTGAATGATATATTTTCAAATGCCACTAATAGCCAGCACAATTAACATTCCTTGCTGCTTCTGTAAACTATAACAGATGCAGTTCCTCCTTGATGTGGCTCTTGCTTCTTCACCATAGCTACTACTAAATTCAAGCACTGGTCCTTGGGTGTCTGACCTCTACATTCTAGTTTATGCAATGTCTTTAGAGAATTCTGTGCACTGGCCACTGTGATGGAACCATTGGGCCAGGAGTGCTTTGAGTTTATTAGTAGTGATTCTGCCAAAGTTGGTGTTGTAACATGAGTATGTAAAATGTCAAAAATTGGCAGAGGTCTATGTCTGCTTCTCAGCAGATGATTTTTCGGTATAATTGGTAGCCTTGAAGTCCTCACTGACATGTTCTTCTGATGTGAAGTTCTAATTCCAGTGTTTTAGTCCTTTGCATCTTTAATGTTAAGACTTACCTACAAGAGGTCTTTATTCTTAAAAACTCCTTTTTTCCTTAGTACTATCTGTGCTTAACAAAGTAGATTATTCCTCTGCTTTAATATTTGATATCTTACATTTAAAGAAATTCTCTCCATATATAAAGCGCATAGCCTTTGAAGATACAGAAAATGGCATTTTCCAGATTTCTAAAAGTTCAAGTATCATGCAACAAACCAGGAACCCCCTTTACTCTTATGGACCTCATTTCAATATACTGTTTACAGTTTGACAGAATTGTATAATTTAATATTTCTCTTGTACTGTAGTTTATATTTATTTACAGATTTTTTTGTACTGTGTGATTTGAACTTTTTGTTCCTTGCTATGATCAATGTTTATGTAGTAGAGCACTTATGATCACAAATTAAGTTTTTTTGTTTGATTGCACTACATTAAATTTTTTAATGCAGTTCTGATTTTTGACTGGACTAAAATAAGCTGTGTCTTAATGTATGTGATGAGTACTTAAAACTTTAATCCATGTGGTCCCCTTTTTTTTGCATTGTATGTCAGAAGCGCTAGTTCTTTCGTGCATGTGTAAGATTTAATGGTTCCATTGTATTATTTGACCAGGACATTTTGGAGAAACATTCCCAGCTGTAATGTTGTGTATGGTAGTTCTCACTGGATGCTAGACTTTTCAAAACCACTATTCTTCTAATAAATTTTGTTGTGAAAAAACTTTTAAAAGCTTGGTTTCTACTTAAGATTTTAATGGTTTAAAAAACTGACAAAAGGAGTAAGAGAAATGTAAGTCACGTGATAACCAAAGTTGGTAATTTTTTATGATAAATTCTTCCCAGATGAAATCATTTCGATGACTAGAAGTTGCTACTACAAAATTGTGCAGCAGTCTTCCGGTGCAGCACTACCTTATAACTCAGTACAGTCATGTGCTACATAACATCCGTTTGGGCAACATCCGCATATATGTGGTCACATAAGGTTTTTTTTTTTATTATTAAGGGAAACAGCTTTCCTTTTGTTAATTATTTCTTCCTAATGGTTTTAAAGGCCCCAGACCCTCAGAGTGAAAGATCACTGGGGGCTCCAGGGTGCATCCCAATCTGTCAAAGCGCCGCCGCCTCCGCGTACTTCTCTTCCTTCCCCTCCTCCTTGGCTTCATTCACCGGCCCAGCAGCGGTTGCAGGCTCCTGGCTCTGGGCAGCAGAGGTGGCTGCACCAACAGGGCCACCGCGCTAGCTGCGCTCCCAGCACCCAGATTCCCTGTACCCGCGGCCACCTTCCGTGCGTCCCCCACCCTGCGCCAGGTGCGCGCAAAGTCCCGATCTGATTGCCAGTACAGCTGTTGCCCGACCTGCGGCCGCACATGCGATGAAGTCTGGTACTACCTTGAATGTTAAAGCAGAAAGGGTCCTCAGGGTCATCTAATATAATCGTTTTCATTAAAAATCAACTTTTTAAGAATACAGATGCCTGTACTTCGCTAGATTGCTGAATCAGTTTCTGGGAGTGAGGCTCAGACATGTTACGTATTTTCAAAAAGTTCCACGGGGAGAAGGTAATGAACCCACTAATTAAGCACTATTGGTCTCATTTCTCTCATTTTTCAGGTGACAAACATAGAACTTGGGGAGCTTAAGGGACTTGTCCCTCCTCACACACAGAGGTGCCCTTGGTACTCATGATTCCAAACCATTATAATTGTCACTTTGGCGTGCTTGACTCTATCTAGAATTAGAATGAGATTTTTTATCATTTGCTGTCGAGTCAACTGATTCATGGTGACCCCATGTGTGTCAGAGTAGAACTGTGCTCCATATAGTTTTCAATGGCTGATTTTTCAGAAGTGGATCATTGGGACTCTTTTAAGGCACCTTAGGGTGAACTTGAACATCCAACCTTACAGTTAGCAGCTGAGCACATTAAACATTTGTACTACCCAGGGACTCCTTTAGATTCAGTTTTTACTAAATAACTAAATGTCAACTATTAATTCAGTTTGACTCTTGAGTAAACTTATACTGGTTTTTAGGAAGAGGATGTTAAAATAAGTCTTGGGTCATCATTATCTGTATTTATTGAGCATTTATTATGTCTACCGTAAGTTCTGTTACATTTGGTACAAAATGACAGTCGGACAAGTTTCTGGCTTCCTTGAATTTATAATCTGGTTAGTTATATAAGACATATACACACACGAGTTATAGAACTACATACTACTACTTTAAGTCTATATTATGAAATTACCAGTAAAGAAATTAGATGCCAAGCTTGCAAAACTACAGTGTTAAATAGAAATCAGTGTTTCTTCTCCTCATCCCCTTTTAAAGAAGAGTCATGAGGAAATGATCATGATGCATTTTCTCTCACTTGGGGAATGAGCATGTCTGTGTTGTGCATAAGCAGTATTATTTTCTAGTTCATCATTGCCCCTGTCATTTAAATTAGAAATTAAAGAGCAGTTTCCCCCCAAAGAGCAACATAGATTTTATTCCCACTTGGGGGGAGAAAAAAAGCAAATACAAAAACAAAAATTGAAATAGGCCAGTGCTTATCGTGAACTCACATGTAATCCTGACCTTTTAAAATGTCAGCTATGTCTTTAACATCCAGATCTCTCTTCAATCTGGTTACGATTTCAATAATTGGATAAGGCTAATGATACTCTCTTTCATTTCAGACCAGCCTGGGGAAGAGATTTGTCCTCTTTGTCTGAAATTATTTTTTTCCTGTAATCTATTTCAAAGTGTTTTCTAAGCATTCTTAATTACAATATTCATTAGATTAATAATTTAGGTTTGTGTTCTCACCAAATCAGTATTTAGTTATATCGCTTATGGATATTCCTTCCCTCACTTCCAGGAACTGTTATCATTTTTTGAATTTATGCCATCCTGTCCAAAATCTCATGTCTTCCACAGCCTCTGAACCCCTAATCCTTTTTTTAAATTTTTTTAAAATTTTAGTTAACACCAAATATGGTATGTTTGGTCTGGCATAGTCTTACTTGGGATGATAGAAATAAAAATCAATTTAAAAAGTAAACTTTAGAAGTAAATAATGTGGTAAAAGTGCTTGTTTTATAAGGCCATTACCTGCCCTAGAGAAGGGGTGAAGGTATTGATTGGACTATTGTGCTCAGTGATGTAACCCCTTGCTTGCTCTGATTTCTTGCTCACCAAATAAAGTACTAATTATACTTTTACTTTCTAAAAAAAAAAAAAACCTTTCAGAAGTAAATAGTGTGGTAAAAGTGGTTGTTTTGTGAGGCCATTACCTTCCTAGAGAGGGGGTGGAGGTATTGGACTGTTGTGCTTAGTGATGTAACTAACCCCTTGCTCTGACTTCTTGCTCACCAAGTAATTTACTGATTATATTTTTACTTTCTGTGTGCATTTGCCTATAGAATGAGTTTGTGTTAAAGAATGAACATGATAATCTCCTTGATAATATATTCCATATTGTAATTTAATAAATTTGACAATCTGGTTAAAGTGAAGAAAAATAAGAGATACGCTGAATACAACATGCAAGCCTTAAACTGTATTTTAGGAGACTTACTCTGAATAACAGCCTCTTATCAGGGATATTAAGCCCTGTAGTACAGAAAAGCTAGCAAACTGTAGCTTCATGCCCAGTAAGCTCCCTGTGAAACACCTCCCTTTTCCCCCAACTTAGATTATTAATTCATAATTTTATAAACTTTTATTTTGCCTTGCCTTAGTGAACTTGGTTAAGAACACAGTAAACTTTGAAAGCTACTACAAAGAGATTTCATGCCTTTTGTTTTTATCAGTAGTTTTTAACTATTTTTCTACTCTAACACACTTGAACAAGATGTCACGCTGCCATCAGCAGCAGTGGATCACTGAGGCAGGATTCTCACAGGATGAAGAGGTACATACTGGATTACACACACACGCGCATGCACACACACCCCACTCCCCATGATTCTAATCTCTGGGGAGGGATAATTCTCCTCAACCCCAGTTTTGAGAATTGCTTTCTTAGATGATTCAGAGTTCAACTACCTGGAAATAAGGTATTAAACTGCCAGATTTTTTTTTAGGTCACTTTCCAGTCTGTGATTTAATTAACTTTATTTCTCATTTTTCTGTCTCATCTGTCTCACCTATGCTTTTACCGTTTCTCCTAGTTCATTTCTACGGAAAGAAAACTTAGTTGTTCAATGGTTTTGAGGTACAACTTACACATGGCTTTCTAGAGTGAAAAAAGTCTCTCCACACTTCATCCACCTTCTCCACTATATATACACAGTTTTGTCATAGCCCTTGGAATATCCCTGTATCCAGGTGTAAAGGATGCACAGACAAGAAATAGCCGAGCCAGTGCACTTCAGAGTGTAGAGCAAGGACTTGTTGGCTAGCTTACTCAGGCACTTGAATATACTTAAATTTTTTCTGTGGTTAAAGCACCAGAACTGAGGATATTAGGGAACATAATTTCAGGTTATTATCTGGCAAAGAATATAACTCTTTGCCTTGCAGGAGTCTGAGGCTGTGTTTTCATGTATTCTTGTATTTAAAGAAAAGAATCAAGCCAAATTAATCTACAGCTCAACTCTGTCTGGAGTGTTGCCTCCAGCTTTCTGTCTCCATCTGTTTTCCTGGGGTTGCCTTTTTCTGCTACTAAGAACAACTCCCTTCAAATATCGTTCACTATCTCTGTTCTTTTTCAGTCAAGAAGAATGTATTTTCATCATCAGTGACACTGAATTTGTTCATCAAGCAATCTTACTGTTAGTTAGAGAACAAATATTGGAGAGTGTATCTGAACCTACCACTCCCAAATTCTAGACTCTTAAACTTGCCATTTCAGCTCTCTGCCACATCTGTTCTCTATTTGATCTGTCTTTTACCCTAAGATAACGTAAGCATTGACCATCCACCATTTATATTACCTACAAGAATGCTTTCTTTCAGAAATTCAAGTATTACAGTATTGACTAAGTAGGTGAGTTCAGCTGTGCCTACCCTCTGATCTAGAAAAATATCATTAAGTAAATCATTAAAGATAGGGTTGTGGAACAACACGATTCTTACACTACCTTTCAAAGTTTATATGAGTATTATCCTTTTACCACACCCTGAAAAATTCGACATTAAGCTGGGGATAGAAACACAAAGTGCAAGGTCATGCAGGCCATTTCTCACCAAGGAGATAAAACTAATCCATGTAGTTGGATATCGGGTTTCCATCTTTGTTTCTGTAGCCCTTTGTCCCGTTTACCAATCCCTGTGGTCTTACTGCTCTTCAGTGGTGGTGTTCAAGTATTTCTGATTGATAATTCACTTAACTATTACAGAGAGCCCTCTAGTTGGGCAGAAGAAACATAAAATGAAGTGATTTTAAAGTCTGTGATGAATTATTGTTCTGGTAAAGATCTTACTTAGTCAGATGTGAAGGAGATAATACGATACAAACTATTATCACTGAACCAAAACATAGTGTTTCCCCTTAGGTAGAGTTAAGTAAATATTCTGCAGGACAGAAAATCTCTCTCTGATTTCCCTACTTACTGCCTGATGACATTCTAAATTAATGCAAAAGCTATATTTAGGCTCTGTTAAAGATCTAAAACTATTGGAAAAATCGAATAGCTAGGATCAAAGGTAAAGACTACTGTTTAAAATTTAGACAAAACTAGCTAACACCCATTTTTCAAACATGAAAAAAGAGCAATAGAATTAAATTTTAGGGAGTTGAGGAAATTTTCAAAAATTAAATATTCAAATAATATGAAATTAAAATTTATCTAAACAGGTTCTTTTGAGAAAATTTCTGGAGAAAATCAAACAAGGTAGGAAGCTAGATAATTTAGAGACACAGTCAAAAGTGATTTTATTACTATAGTTGTAAAGTTAGTTATTATAACAGGACCATTTAATGACATCTGGTCAAAGGTTAGCATTAATGTGAAGGCTCTCATAGTCAAGCGAAGCTACTGGTGGATTCAGGCCTGTGTGTCCGGTTGCTGCCAGACATCAGAATCTTATAAGCATCTTAAAATGCAGTATGTACAGGACAGACTTCAACCAGCCACATACACACTCCAGTGACCACCAACGCCCAGCTTTGCTACCAGTGTTAGTGTCTCAGAAAATAGTGCTTCCCAGGAAGCATCCTTGATGCCTCCCTTTCCCTTCTCTACCTGCCTACCTACACTCAAGTAGTTTACTGCTTGGGAAGCTTAAAGACAAGACAAAGTAAGTCAGTAAAAGATACAAATTATACAAGGCCACGTATTTACCAATGAATTCTACAGACCACCGTGGCTTAGGGTTTCAGGAAAGGGAACAATCAATCACTGCAGGTGTGGATAGTTCTGAGTTAGCCAATGATATAGCTGATAAGAGCACCCTACACCTTACTCTGGTGACCTGTGGTTCACCAGTACATTGTCCCTCATCCTTTCTACTGGGAAAACACACATACAAACGACCCTGTTGTTTGTTGAAGTCACTGTCTTTCAAGGAAGGTTACCATTTACAGTTTTAATCTCATCATCTCCTGGGCTTCCCCAACCCACTGCTCTAAATGCCTCTTAAGGTTGGTGGAGCCTGTGTTAGCCTCTCTGATGCTAGTGTTTTTTAGCACCCAAATGCTGTATTGCATTGTTCCAGATTAAAATTCAGTGAGTCCTAAGAATGTTTTAGTGTGACTTAGTTGTAAAGACACGACCTTCACTTGCCTTGATGGTATGAAAAAGATAGCTCCCTACCTATGGTTGTCTGTTCTGTTCTGTACTTGGGGATTAGCTGAGCCATACTGCCACAGTCATTGCTTAGGAGTGGTTGCATGGCCCTTGGAAAACCTTACATTAATGAGGCTGATTAAAATATTGAGACACTATTAAATTATTGAAACGTGGAGCAGCAGCAGATCCAAGTTTCAGAATCATAAAGGAAGTTGGACATTACTTTTGCTTAGTTTTCCTGCAGTCCCTGGGTGGTGCTTGACTACTAACCAAAAGGTTGGTGATTGAAATCCACCCAGAGGCTCTTCAGAAGAAAAGCCTGGTGATATTGCTTTCGAAAAATCTATCTTTGAAAACACTGTGGAGCCCTATAGAGTGCAGTTCTACTCTGCACACATGGGGTCACCATGAGTCGAATTGACTGTACAGCAACTGGCTTGGTTTTTGTTTGTTTAGCTTCCTGCAGATGAATAATTATTCGTTTTTTTTCTCTATGTGAGCATCACCGTGGAAGAATATACTTCCTCAGTTTTCTTCAGAGCTCTCTTAATAGGCACATGCCTTGATTTCATTTATCTCCAAGCACATCGTTAATCCCAAGCTCTAAAGCATGGTTCCAGAGCATGATAGGCATGGGACAGCATCCAGAAGATTTTCTCAAAGACTTTTGGTGATGATTGTGCTGCTTGAATGAGAGAGAACTATTTATCTCTTTACTTTTTTCTACATTTAGGTAGACTTTGTAGGCTACAAAACAAGATGCCATGATATTTCTTAACATAATCTTTGCCACAGACTTTGGTCAGCCTTTTTTATATGTTGGTAAAATGCATTTAGAGTATATTATTTGATACGTTGATAAAGCAATAATGTTCTACTTATTTGCAGTCACCTACCTTGGAAATATCAGGAACATAACCAAGAGCCATGAACTAAGGAATAAAGGCCCCTAAGCGGCCAAAGTTGTTAGAAAATCCATATTCTTTATTCATTAAACTATTCCTTATGCTCTCATTCATTTATTTTTACTAAAGTACCGTTCTAGCACTTGGGATCTGATTTCTCAGCTAATGAGTAGAAGTACTCTACTAAAGGTGCAAATGAGGCCGCTAATAACATCTGCTGACTATTTGGAAGCCATTAAGAAGACAAAAAGATATTAATAAAATACAGAATATCACTAGATATTTGGATTTAGGCAGTCGGGTTAACTGAATGGCCCCCAAAACCATCAATATATTTCAATTCAGTATAGTAAAAATAAGAAGCAAACTTTAAAAATAGTGCATATGATAATGATCTTGAGTCATTAAGAAAAAAATACATTATGTTCAGTGGACAGTGTAATTTTTAAAAAAAATCCATCTAAAAATGTTAAAAAAATTTTAAGTGGTACTTGAAGGGTCAACTTATTATCTAGAAAATTCACTTTTTTAAATTGTAACAAAGCATTAATGCACATTCTTGATGTCTTGAGTTATTTTCCCTGAAGCTTGCTTGATTTGATTGGCTGACAATAACAATACTGATATTTGTGCAAACTTTGCAAGTTTTCCTTTGCAGCAATCCTAAGTGGTAGATGTGACAGATACCCTACTAAGACACAAAATAATTGTTTTGGCCAAGATCACACAACTAGTAAGTGGTAGAACTACTCACACCTGTCTTGTGTACTGTATGCTGTAACACTTATTATGCTATTGGTATCACCTGATAACACACCCACAAAGTACCTCCGCAGTGGGGGGCCCTTCAGCAGGGGCCTCCTCTTTGACTTCTCCATGAGCTACCATCCTCCTAATGCACTGGTCTCCCCAATCCCAGGTTGCTAAGTGCCCCTTGCAGCACTCTAGGAAGTCTGCAACTGCATGAGGAGTCTGCTGAGCTCCTGTGCATATTTCATTGAGTCCAAGAGTTGGAAATGACTTGTCACTTATCCAAGGGTATCACTGGTATCTTCCCTTTTCCGGAGGTAGTAGATAATATTTGCCATTTTCACAAAGCAGGAGGAGCTTCTTCCTGTTGACCATTCACATGTTGCCTTTTTAAAACCTTTTTTACTGAAGTACAGTGTACATACAGAAAAGTACACACATTATGAGTATTTGTCCAGCTCAATGAGTATCTTCTAGTTGCTTTTGAGCTTTTCTTCCCTTTGGTAGATTTTGGCCCCATTGCCAGCATGTACTTTAAAGTCCACTAAGACCATTCACCTTTTATAATACTTCTGTAATAATCATCTTTTCTTAATTTATTCACAACTCAGTGATTACTGGCGAGTTTGAGGTAGGCATTTCCTAAGACATTTTTAGTCTTCACAATCTGGTGCAATATAGGCCCTTTCAGATACCCACTAAACAAAACTTGCTTGTGAAAATAAAAACACAATGTAACTAGCCTTTTCTCTTGTAAAGCAGTTTATGTTAAGCAGCAGATGTGACTAATTAGTTTTTTGGTTTTGTTTTGCTTTGTATTTAGACACGTTTCAGCAATTTTATTCACCACCTGGTCTTAAAAATTGTTTGAGCAGCTGCTTGTTTTTGTGCTTTACATATGTTACATAATATACTCCTTGTAACACAGTCCTTTGAGATATTGGTATTCAGTCTCAATTTCAGATGAGGAAACCAAGATTCAGAGAGATTAAGTAATTTGCCTAAGATCCTTTAGATAGTAAATGTCACAGCTAGAAATGGAATCTAGGTTTTTCATATTCCACAACCTGTGCTCTTACCACTATACCCACACTGCTTCAGAGGCCAGGGGCAGGGTGGCAAGGAGGTGTAATGGAGGCTGTCTAGGGAAAGCCTTCTTATGAAGGCATTTCATGACTGGAAGATAAAAGTCAAATACTGAAGAAACGAAGAATTAGCTGGAAGATACTATCAAACAACATCTATTCAACACTTTTTTTTGTTTGTTTATTGTAGTTTAAGTGAAAGTTTACAATTCAAGTTAGTCTCTTGTACAAAATTTATATATACGTTTTTATGTGACCCTAATTGCTCTCCCTATACTGTGACAGCGCACTCCTCCTTTCCACGCCTAATTTCCCATGTCCATTTAACCAACTCCTAATCTTCTCTGCCTTCTCATCTCACCTCTGGACAGAAGCTGTCCATTTAGTCTCATGTATCTACTTGAGCTAAGAAGCACACTCTTCATGAGAATCATTTTATGTCTCTCAGTCCAGTCCAACTTTGTCTCAAGAGTTGGCCTGGGAAATTGTTTTAGTTCTGGGCCGATAGAGAATCTGGGGACCATGCATTCTGGGGTTCCTCCAGTCTCAGACCATTAAGTCTGGTCTTTTTACTAGAATTTGAGTTCTGCACCCCACCTTTCTCCTGCTCCATCAGGGACTCTCTGCTGTGTTCACTGTCAG
>NW_004443943.1:23779352-23801808 GCF_000243295.1 Trichechus manatus latirostris
CAGATGCCACTCACCAAAGTAGGATGCAGAACATTTTCTTAATAAACTTTGTTATGCTAGTTGACCTAGATGTCCCCTGAAAGCATGGTCCCCAGACCCCCACCCCTGCTACTCTGTCCCTCAAAGTGTTTGATTTTATTCAGGAGACTTCTTAGCTTTGGTTTAGTCCAGTTGTGCTGACTTCCCCTGTAGTGTGTGCTGTCCTTCCCTTCACCTAAGATAATTCTTGTCTATCTAGTTAGTGAATAACGCTCACCCTCCCTCCCCACCCTCGTAACCATCAAAGAATGTTTTCTTCTGTGTTTAAACCTTTTCTTGAGTTCTTACAATAGTCAGCACACATTTATTAAACTGCCCTTTGTGCTCTGCCATTTTACATGAAGGGTCAGATAATGATCTTCTGAGGAATTACAATCCAGAGAAAGAGATTGAGAAATTGTATAAAACTTGAAGAAATTGGAACACCCCAACTACATTGGCATAGTAAAGCCCAGAAATCCAGAAGTACAAAGCAGCTTGTGAAAACCCTTGGTTTTCTAAGCAGGAATTGCCTTTACCTGTCTTGAATCTAGTATCATCCTTTCCCACCATCTTCACTGTCCAGATTAAGCTCTAAGAGTTTGTTCTGGATAAAGTATGGAAATGATTGAAAAGGGTTCTGTAATGTAGAATGACTTCCTGTAGAAGATTGTAAGATGTTTATTGGAAGTCTAGGCGACTGTAACAAGTGAGGTTTAAGTGAAGACATAATTATGCTACCTTGCATTGACATAGTTTTACAGTTTACAATGTGATTTCATATCTATCTCCTCACTTAGAGCTAGGAATCAGAAACTGACTTTTCATTCCATCTTTCTGTGTCTGAAATGTGGAGTTATTTGATCTTTATTCCTCCATGGCCCAGGAAGGGGTAGAAGGACTCCTACATCACTGTTAGCAATTTTATAAGTCCAGTCAGTAGTTCATGTGGAGAAACCATCTTAAAACTATATATTCTCCAAGTACTTCTAACACAAGTTTTATAATATACTATGTTTGAATTTTTGTCAGTATTATAGACTTATAAACCAATGATTATTTTACAGGAATTCCCAGGCCTAAAACAAAAGTATATATTGACCATCTGAAGTTAATAAATAGTGTAGGCAAAATTTACATTGAAAAAAATTTATTTTTAATGATACTTTTTCTCTGTAAGATAAAGATTATTTCTAAATGACCATTTCAAAATATGGAGGATATTGTCACCAAAAATTAAAAATATAACAAGACTGGCCTTGCATTTTAACCAGATAAGCACTCCTTATTTGTTGAATCAAAAGTATCTGGGCAGACTTAGAAGCAGTTTTGGCCAGAGTACCCACTCTCCTTATGATATGAATAACATCAGGTGAATTTCATAATGTAAAAATGGTTCTTTGGAAAATGACCATAGTAATTTCTTCTTTTTCTTTGTCTGTCTAGCGAGAACTCAACAGAGGCAATAGCAGTAGATTCTAACAATCAATCAAAGTCCCCACTGGAGAAGTTTATGGTCAAACTCTGCACTCATCATCAGAAGCAGTTCATTCGTGTTCTGAACGACTTGTACACTGAAGCTCAGCCGGGCACAGAGGACCTGCTACGTTCTGATTCTGCAACAATGGAGGCATCCACTTGCAGTGCTGGCTGTGCCCAGCTAAGCAGCAAACATAAGGAAAAGGATGCTATGTGTCTCGATATGAAGTCTCCTACTTCTGCAGATTTGTTCATAGACCCATCAGGCTCACACAGCTCTCTACACTTGACAGAACAGACCCTCAAGGAGCCTCCTCCCGAGACAAACTCGGTAGATGGAAGAGAGAATGCCTTGACTATTGTCCAGAAAGATTCTTCTGAACTTCCAACCACTAAACCTAATACTGGTAGTTCAATGGATAGTTCCACTCTGGGTTACCTCACTGCATCTAATTCTTCCTCATTAAACTTCCACCACATCTCTAAAAACATGGAAGGGCAAACCACTGGACAGGAGCAAGACATAAGTGCAAAAGTATGTGAGGATGGTAAAGACCGTATGCAGAGCTCAGCATTAGCAGAAAGTCTAATTGCAGTAAAAGTGGCATCTGAGAACAGTGAGGAGGGCAACAGCTGTATTGTTCCTCAAAGAAATTCAGTCAAAGCTTTATCAGAAGAGGCTTGGGACTCAAGGTTTGTGGGGGACTTGCCTAGCACTGCTGACAAAGAGAATGCTTTACAATGTAGCTCAAAAACGCCTTTGTGCCAGGATTTAGAGGCAAATGAACAAGATGCAAGGCCAAAGCAAGAGAACCATCTTCACTCACTAGGAAGAAATAAGGTGGGTTACCATTTATATCCCAGTGATAAGGGCCAATATGATCATTCCAAAGATGGTTGGTTAGCCCCCAGTGCCATGCCAGCTGTACACAAAGCATCTAATGGACATTCACGAACCAAGACAATATCAACCTCCATCAAGACTGCTCGGAAAAGTAAAAGGGCATCGGGGTTGAGGATAAACGATTATGATAATCAGTGTGATGTTGTCTATATCAGTCAACCGATAACAGAATGCCACTTTGAGAATCAAAGATCAATATTTTCGTCTCGGAAAACAGCCAGAAAGAGTACTCGAGGGTACTTTTTCAATGGTGACTGTTGTGAGCTGCCAACTGTTCGCACACTGGCCAGAAATTTACACTCCCAGGAAAAAGCAAGCTGCTCAACACTGGCATCAGAGGCAGTAGTTACTCCCAAGCCGACCCTTACAATTTCAGCCCCTAGACCTACCGTAGATGTGCATCTTCCTAGAGAAGACAGCCCTAAAGAACCTAGTAAGGAAATGACCTCCCTCAAGGAAGGAGGCAGAAACACTTCATCTGAAAAAGGATCTCAAGAGCCTGAGGTTTGCTCCATAATGGATAAACTGAATCAGAGCAGTTCCCCCAGGTCAAAGGAAATGATAGTCTCCAGCCTCGTATGGCCTTTCTCTGTTCACCTCCCTGAAGAGGGCACGCCAGAAGGCAGCTCCACCATTTCAGCTCTCACAGCAAGTAGGGTATCTTCCCATGAGCAAGACCAACAACCAGTTGAACTGCTGGATACAGAAGAGATGAGTGCTCCCCAGGACTGTCACCTGGTTCCCTCTACTGAGAGCATTTCTGAGGGAAGCCGTACAGAAGTTCGTTCTTCTCCTAAAACGGTCAATAGAGAGGAAAGTCCTCTGTGCTCAGAAAATCAAAGTCCCTCAGTAGACTTGGAGCCTCCTGTGAGTCTGGGAAAGGCTGAGGACAACGAAAGGATCAGTTCTGAGTCTGAGACAAGAATCTGTCCTAAGGCCCAGACAAGCGTCAGTCCTGCAGCCCAGACAAGCATCAGTCCAGGGGTGGAGAAAAGTGTCAGTCCTGGTACTGAGACAAGCATCAGTCCTAGTGCTGAGACAGTCGTCACTCCTGAGGCCCAGACAAACGTCATTCCTGAGGCCCAGACAATTGTCGGTCCTGGAATTGAGGGAAGTGTCAGTCCTGGAGTCGAGACAAATGTGAGTCCTAAGGCCGAGACAAACATCAGTCCTGGGGCTGAGACAAGCTTCAGTCTTGGGGTCGAGACAAGCATCAGTCCTGGCGCTGAGAGAAGCGTCACTCCTGAGCCCCAGACAAGCCTCGGTCCTGAGGCCCAGACAAGCATCATTCCTGGGGTCAAGATAAGCATCAGTCCTGGGGTTGAGACAAATGTCAGTCCTAAGGCTGAGACAAGTGTCAGTCCTAGGGTTGAGACAAGCATCAGTCCTAGAGTTGAGACAAGCGTCGACCCTGAGACCCAGACAAGCGTCAGTCCTGGGGTTGAGACAAATGTCAGTCCTAAGGCCGAGACAAGCGTCAGTCCTGAGCCCAAGATTGAAGATGCTCAGGAGCTCAGTACTCACCTACTCTTGAGGGAAAACAGTGTTTTTACTAATGAAAACCCTAGTGAAGTTGAAGAAAGTGAGGCAGCAGGTGATACAGGAAAATTAGAAGAAGGAAGTGATGTCAGACATCCTTCAGAAAAAGTTATGTGTGATCAAAACATTGAATCTCCTGAAGAGAATTTAGACAAGAAGAAAAAAGGTAAAAAATTCCCTGAGGCCTCTGATAGGTGCCTAAGAAGTCAACTTTCAGATTCTTCCTCTGCTGATAGGTTCCTAAGAAATCAAATTTCAGATTCTTCCTCTGTTTGTCCTGAGATCAAGGTTTCTAAAAATTATACTGCAAAACGTTCCAAAAAAGAAGGATACCCTAGTGGGACAGCACCTGACAACTTTCAGATGGGCAGTTTCCATACAAAAGCTCTGCAGGACACTGAAAACCCAAATGTCAATGAAAATCCCTCTGAGAAAGATGCTGAGCAGGAGGGTGACAGAGGTGGGATCATCACCAGGCAGACTTTTAAAAACATGCTGGCAAAAGAAGCCAAGGAGAAGAAAAGAGAGATTTTCCCCAGCAGTGATCCCGTAACCACAGTTGGTCAGCCCCTGCCTGAAGAGAGACTAGAAATCTGTGTTCAGTCTAAGTTAAGTGTGGAAAATGCTCATGCCCTCTCTGAAAGTATTCCCTGTAAGAGGGAGCCAGAGCAATCAAAAGAGAAGCCAGGACATATTCCTATGCAGGAGGTAGAGGAGATTGTAAGTGAGGTAGACAGGGAAAACACCCAGCATAAAGATAATAATGATGAACCATCTAGCTCAGTTGGGTTGTCAAGTAGTGGAAATGGTGATGCTACTGGGCCACCAAAATTGATACCAAGGCCCAAAAGATTGACCTCTTCAACCTACAACCTAAGACATGCCCATTCTCTGGACTCCTCGGATACTACAAAAGTGACTTCAGAAAGGGAAGCTGCACTAGTAAACTCAACGCCAAAGGAAAATGAAGCTTCAGAGAGTGGAGATCCCTTAGAAGAGGATGATGTGGACACAGTGGTAGATGACCAGCCAAAGTTTGTGGAATGGTGTGCTGAGGAGGAGAACCAAGAGCTTATCGCCAGCTTCAATGCCCAGTACATGAAAGTTCAGAAGGGCTGGATCCAGTTGGAGAAAGAAGTACAACCAACACCAAGAGCAAGGAACAAGTCAGATAAACTGAAGGAGATTTGGAAAAGCAAGAAAAGGTCACGGAAATGTAGAGGTTCATTGGAAGTTCAAAAGTTTTCCCCTGTTCAGATGCTGTTTATGACAAACTTTAAATTATCTAATGTTTGTAAGTGGTTCTTAGAGACAACTGAAACCCGATCTCTGGTAATTGTGAAGAAGCTCAACACTCGTCTTCCAGGGGACACCCCCCCTGTTAAGCATCCTCTTCAGAAATACTCTCCTTCCAGCCTGTATCCAAGCTCGCTACAGGCTGAGCGCTTGAAAAAACACTTAAAGAAATTCCCTGGAGCTACTCCTGTTAGGAATAATTGGAAAACACAGAAGCTCTGGGCTAAATTTCGAGAGAATCCTGATCAAGTGGAGACAGAGGATGGCAGTGACGTCAGCCTCGGCCCTAATGCTGAAGGCAGCATAGAGGAAGTGAAGGAAGAGAGAAATAGCCATCCTCCCACAAACTTGCCTACTCCAGCCAGTACCCGAATTCTTAGAAAATATTCCAATATTCGAGGAAAGCTCAGAGCCCAACAGCGTTTGATCAAGAATGAGAAAATAGAAAGCTCGCTTGGTGTGGCTGTGGAAAGTAAACAGAGTCGTAAGAGTGTGTGCATCAACCCTCTAATGTCCCCCAAGCTTGCCCTGCAGGTGGATGCAGATGGCTTTCCTGTCAAGCCCAAGAATACTGAGGGAGTGAAGGGAAGGAAAGGGAAGCAGATGTCTGAAAGCTTGCCTAAAGCAGAAGTTCAGAATAAAAGAAAGAGAACAGAAGGCAGCACTCAGGACAGGTCCCTTCCCTCCAGTAAGGACAAGGGACCAGCGGTGAAAGCCAGCAAAGAAAAGCATTTTGATGGATCCACCAAAGCCTCTGCTGCCAAGAAGCCAGCCACAAAAGACAAAATCAGCCAACTGCCCAAAAAGACCTCTTTGAAAGAAAATAAAGTGAAGATCCCTAAAAAGTCCCCTGGGAAGGGCTGCCCTCCCTCCAGGAAAGAAAAAGAGAATACTAACAAAAGACCTACCCAGCCCCCCGTCTCAGAAACACTGACTAAACCTGCAAAGCAAAAAGGGGCAGGTGAATCCTCTTCAAGGTCACAGACATCCACGAACAGGAAGCAGAGCAGCGGGAAGACTCGGGCCAGACCCTTGACGAAAAGCCCAGAAAACAGTGCTGCCCAGAGAAAGCGCAAGCTGAAGGCAAAGCTGGACTCTATCCACAGCAAACGGAGACGGCTGGATGCAAAGTGATTTGAAGGACGGCAGCCAAAAGTGAAACTATTCCATAGAAGTAACCCTTTATTTTGCATTAACTAAATCTGCTTTTATAAGCTTATCAAGCCTTTCAAATCCGCAGCTAATGGAGAACACCACAGTTTGAGGTGTCAGAAAATACGTCTCAGATGGAGAAGGGAACTTGCAGAGTCTTTCTCTGAGGCTGAGTAAGGGAAGTTATATATTATATTCTGGTTGTTCCTTGGGTTTTAAACTTGGAACCAAGCAGTTTTAGTTTTTAAAAGTACAGTGCCTTATTTATCCTTTTTGTTTTTTAAATTTACAAAAGCTAAAAAGCTGATCTATGTGATTAAAGGCTTGTATTTTATACTTGATGCACAAGCACTTGTACTGTAGCCGAGAAGACCACCCTCATACACATGAAAGTAGCTTTTCAGCAGCCACCCTGCAGCATCTATACATGAACAGATGCTACTCTTTGCAAACCCCAGCAGTAAACTTCCCTCTCTACCTTATTTGTTTGTCTGTTTAAATGATATTTGAAAGCTAAACCAAATCATTTTTATGGTATATGGAGAATGCAGAGGGGATTTATAGTTATTATGAAAGATTGATATTTCTCTTGCCCCCTTTTTAAAAAATCATATTCATTGTTGATCAAGCCTCTCACCTTTGATTCTTTGCCATTTGAGAACATGTATTCTAAATTATGTGCCCGTGGGACAACAGATGTGTCATGGGTGTTAATATTTGGTTATGATCTCTAAGAATTATTTGCATCCCCAAACCGTATTCCTGATTCTTACCACCCTTTTCAAAGTTTGACCTTACAAGCTTGCTAACACTCTAACAAAGTTTACATCCAACTTTAGAAAAAAATCTATTTTTTTCTTTTTTTGTAGCTGTAATCTGATGATTAGGACACAGAGTGACTGTTCTAATTTTCCTTCAGGGTACTTCCATATTCGGAGACACCCAAAATGTTATTTCCAGTAAATAGAAAAGTTTAACAGTTTATGTGTGCATGGGTATTTGGGTGCATTTGCATGTGGTTATCAGCCACAAATGTCTCCCAGTCCCAATTTTACAGTAAAATTCTTTCTTCCCCATGCAGTGTGCCAGGGTGTCCATGAACTGGATAATAGCACAGACCAGGTGGTTTAGATGTGGCCCAGTGAGCATCCCCATGCCTTTGGCACCAGACCCAGAAAAGTCTAAACAGAGAGTTATATAAAAGTCAAAGCAGTCTTGCAGTTGGAGGAAGCAGCTCCAGCATCTTAAATTGGGCCCCCACACACTCTATACCTAGAGCTGGTGTTCAGCTGCATGCTCCGCTGTGAGTAGACTTGTTTAGAGTGGCTGTCCATTCTGATTGGTTAGCACCTTACTGGTAATAAAATGCTTTTAAGTATCATGCCTGCCCACATCGTGTCAGGCTCTGTTCCCTGTGAGAGCTGCAATATTTGTAAGTGATGTTGCTTGCTTTTCCCAAATGAACCGGAGGCAGGCATATTGGCTCTAACTCAGTGCCTGTAACATTGCTCCATTATTGTCTTTAACAGTATGTACCTGGCATTCCCACTGGGCCACTCCACAAAAAAAGACTTGCTTGTTAAAGCTTCGACCAGCTTCTTTAACATGCCCTGTCACCAAAACAGGCTTGTGTGGACAGCTGCTGCCCTCTCCTTTGCATTAAAAGTTTTCCGTTTAGGTTGCTTCTGATATCTTTAGATAAACCCAGATGGACTTTTTTTTTTTTTTTTAACGCATTAGTTCATTCAAATCATGATAAAACAGGCCCTCTACACATTCTATTAAAGGTTTGCTGTCTATAGTGAAAACTTCTGATAATTGGAAAGGACTGGAGAAAAGCATTTGATTCGTGGGATATTGAAATTTTTGTTGAATTTCATAGACAGTAAAGCTTACTATCTGCAGTGAAGCCCTCTTTTTTTTTTTTTTTTTTAAAGTCTCCTCTCTCCCATGAACCTTTTCTTTTTTTCCTTTTTAGTATCTTTGACTTTAGCCCTTCAAGAGCTACCTGTAATAATGAAACTGCTGAGTGTGTATCTTGGCAACGCTTTCTCAGCATTAAGTTGCACAGAAGCATTAATATGTTTTGAGTAGGTTCATTTAATCTAAAAAAATGGTTTTGAAGTTTAAAAAAATCTATCTTTCCATATAGTTGTCACTGGATTATTGTTTTTGTGGGACTTAAACATCTGATGTTTGCCGATGTCGCGTGTGCTGATTTCTGTACATAGGTTTGCGATCCCCTCTGGCCACACATAGACTACCTTGGAAGGGTGCTTGGATTATGGTAGGGAGAGGTGTGAGGCAGTAAGTGGGTGGCATTTTTCCGGTTCTAGGTTTCTAATTCATTCCATTACTTTTCTAAGGTCTTTTTCATAAAAAAAAAAAAGAAGCTTACTTCAAGGTAATAACCTTCTCTCTCATTCTAGACTGCATTTGAGAAACAGTATCAGTGTGTATGTATTTGTTTTACACACCTAACAATGCAATGGACCGTCTTTAAAATCAACTTTTACTTTATAATAGTGTCTATGTTTAAATAGACTGGTTTTCTACATAATTAGGATACTTAAAAGTTTAGAATTGTTTTTATATTTGTTGAATCTCATTCTTGCTGACTCAGATAATTTTGCTAATAGAAAAAAGGAAAAAAAAAAAAAAACAGAAACAACTCTCGAGGACCTCCTCTGTAAAGTCCTTTTACCCCTACAGCAGATGCTGGCAAACCTGTCACCTAGACACCTCCAAGCCCCAGGCTTGGCACTGACTCAAGTCTCCCCTTGTTTTTCCTCCTTTGCAAAGTCCTCCTTCCTATGGCCATCTTCACAGTATGGCTTGCCACCAGACTGACAGGAAGTCTGCCCCTCACTCCAGGTTCCAAATCAGAAGTTGATTTCTGCTCCCAGGCCTGTACATAGTGTAGCAACTGTCCCAATATTGGAGCAGAATTGATGGCCAGAGGACACTCGTCTCCCCTCTGAGCTTCCAAAGGAACCGAGAATTGCCTGGGAAGTAGGCCTTCTTCACAAGACCCATTTTCTATTCCCTGAGGCTCCCTGGTGTGGGAGGACAACACAGAGACAGCCTCTCCGGGAGGATCCCGGGCCTCGACTCTCCCACTTCCTCAGATGTGTAGCAGTCTTGCAGCACAGCAGGAAGGCTATGAACATTTGTTCTCTCTTGAAGCTTCCTACATATAAGAATGTTAGTGTCTGTTGATCAGCAGTCACTGGTCCCTTAGATTTCTTAGCTAGGCCAATTCTGTTGTGTCTGTAGTTCATTAAAGACTTCTACACAAGCCTTATCTTTAAAAAAAAAAAATCTTACCCTGTAGGTTCATGCCTTGTTATCCACATAATAGTATGTACAGAAGATGTGTAACTAGTCATCCTTTTATATCTGTGGTGCTTTCCAATGGGATCCTTTACACGTCACACACTGCCCAGGTGAGTTTCTCACTGTTCAGATAGGTCATCAGTAAAAGGCATCACTTCAAGACAGTTACTTTGAATCAGGTCTTCGAACCTGTTCATTCTGGTTTGAACCCCTGCTGAGAATTTGCATTTCTAACAAGTTCCCAGGCGATGCTAATGCTGCTGGTTAGGAACCAATTCTGAATACCTCTAGTAGAGCAGTGGTTCTCAAAATTTATTATACATAATCATCTTGGAATCTTGTTAAAATGTAGATTCTGATTCAGTATATCTGGGGTGGAAATGCGAATTCTCAGCAGGGGTTCAAACCAGAACGAACCAGTTCAAATCCCTGTTTTGAATTGGTGTTTTCATTTATTCTAGTGGCCTCTTTCCTGCCCTATGATGGATTCTATGCTGACAGCTGAAGCTGTCACTCTCATTTATGGGCAACATTCCTACTAATTAGTGGACCTAAGAGCCACATAGGAAAGGACAGCATGCCATGTTGATACAAGCTGGCGATGGTGTCATATCACTAAGTCTGGTGTCTTGTCACAACACCTGGGACTGGGCTGGCTGGGAGACTTGGGAATACCCCAAGGTGCTGGCCATTAGCCCAGGGAGCTGTACCTGTTCTTTTTTATTTTAGTCAACCAGTGCAGGCTACCTTTGGCCTACAGATGATACATCAAGGGTCTGCAAACCGTGGGCTGGCTGCTTGTTTTTGTCAATGACTTTTTATTGGAACATAACCATGCCCATTTGTTCACAGATAGCCTATGTTAGCTTTCACACTGCACGGGCAGAGTTGAGTAGCTGCAACAGAGACCATATGACCCACAAAGCCTAAAGTATTTACTATCTGGACTTTAAGAAGAAGTTTGCTGACCCCTGCTTGATAAAATAATCCTATTTCAGGAATAAATCTTCCCTGGTTTATCTTCTCTTCTGCCTCTTTTCCTCACTGCCCTTTTCTTTTTTTCTCCTTCTTTATCACAATTTTATTGTTTTACATTTATTTCTGCTTGCTAAAAGGAGACATATTAATATTGATATAGCACATCAACTTCCATCCCCTTAAACTTGAGCTACCTTAGTGTCCCATCTTCCTTCTTCAGATCACCATCACAGTAGCCAACAATGAGACCACCTTTAGCCTATAGAGCTAGAACCCATGAACAAATAGAAACGCAGAGATCTGAAATGTGGCCTAGGCCTCATTTCACTCACATAGCTGACTCTGGCTTCATTTCTTGTTTATTACTAAAGGAAGCCAAGATTTTACTTCTTTTAAAATAAGTTTAGTCTACTGTAGTTGGATTTTCATTCCTCTGACTCTCAAATTTAGATATGGAAAAGAAGTCTTTTCATGAGGTGCAAACAAAGATCACCAACCCACAGCATTGTTTATTCTTAGATAATATTTTTGGCCAGCTTCTAGGAAAATAAAAATGTGTTGATACTGCTATTTTTTTTTCAGTCACATACTATTGTTTCAAAATAATTTTATTAAAGGTAAGTCAAAAATAAGAGGCTTAAAGTGCTTTAGAAAGGATCAATAAAAAATTGGAGCATATTATAACCCGAATGTGACTGAGAAGTTGTGAATTATATCTTTAGATCAAATCCGATCAACTTCCAAGGTTTTAGTTTTCCCTGTGCCCAAAACTCAAAGATAAGTTTCCATGGTAATTTTCAGTATGAAGTTGAATGTCATGTCAGTGAAAAGAGTTTTGTCAGTGGTCCCAAAGCAATGACTGTTTAAATTGTTTTGAAACAGGTAATTGTCATTTTTTTTAGTTCTTTGCTATTAATTTTGTGTCTTATGGCTTGATATATACTGAATACTGGGATTTTTATCTAAAAAGTGTTAAATCATGTCTGTGTATATCACATTGACAAGGCAGCCTCACCTCCTGGCAGTACTCTTCCCCAGGCTTGTTCCCAAATCCTTTTCAGGGAAAAAAAAGAGGAAAGATTATTTAAAACAAGCAGAATTATTGTAAGCCTTTTGATATAATTCATCCCGTGAAATGTCAACAGGCTCCTGTATTCTATCACGGGCTGATTGGAAGACTCGAGGATCCCACATCTTTCCTTTACAGATAAGCATAGCCAGGCAGAAACCCAGCACCCTCTGATACTGCCCGCACTTGGGCTTTGCTGTGCTGTACTGGGGGCCCGCGAACCACCCTGGGCACTTCACAGAGGGTGTCCTTGCTCCTGCTTTTGCCCTTGGAACCGGTCCAGAGCTGGTCAGTTCCGTCCATTACCTTCTCTGTCTGATCTTCCTTTTCCCAGAGCCCCGGTGGCTTTTGCTCAGTGCTCAGGAGAAATCCTTTGCTCCATCCTTCACAGGGGCAGTTGTGCAGTCACTCACCTGGCAAGCACAGAGACACAGAGGCTTCCTCACCTGCCCAGGGCCCATTCCACTTAACGTGGGGGACTCAGAAGGCAAGCCACCTGAAAGTGTAGACTGCCCATTTAAAAAAAAGAACCGGGTGCTTATGGTTTTATAATATGCCAGGGGTCAGAAGAATGGATTTTACTTTTTTTTCTAAAGGGTTATATATATTAAAAAAGAATATGTGATAGAGATGATACGCGGCCCAAACAGTCTAAAATATTTACTTTCTGGCCCTTCCCAGAAAGATTGCTGAGCTTTGCAGTATACCATTCAAGATCAAATTGCGTGGACAACTACGCAAACAAATTTACTTTTGCATGTAGTCCAGCATTGCAACATTTCCTTCCTTTTAGATTTTAGGGTCTCTTGTCTGTTCATACCAGCAACAGCTGCTGTGGCATGTTAGTCCTGAATAATGCTTGTGCTTTAAAAAAAAGAAAAATATCCCCTTTGCTGATTTAATATTATTGATGAATTGTGAACATATTATATCTACTAGAATATGTAGTTAAAACTAAGTACAAAATCTTTCGAACTAAAAGTATAGTTGTCTTCATTTTTATGAATCAGGATGAACTTGACATTCCACTACAGCAGCACTCAACACATAGAATTTACTAACCAACCTAAGCCTAGAATAGCGTCTCTCCCTGCAAGCACAGAGCTTGTTAGTTTTACCCCTCAAGCCCTCCATTTCTCTTTCATAATTAATGTATTTTAAGTTCATCCCTCCCCAAGCTTTGGCCATTACTTGTGAACATATACAGCTGGTCTTATGTTGAACCTATTGCACCTCAAATCCAAACTGCTTATTCTCAGTTCCCTTAAAAATACCAGCATGTTGATGGCACCTCATCAGCACACCAGCAGCTTTAGACCGAAGAAATCAGGGCTCTCTGGGCTGACCAGGGAAGCCCGACCCTGACCAGCCTAACTCATCTCCTCATTTTGAGGAGCCACCCTTGCATCTTGCCTTTCCTCTTCCCTCATGCTTTGCTCACGCTACCAGCTCCCTTCCAGGAGGTATATTCTCTGAAACAGTCTCCCACCTCCCAAGTGAACACATACATGTTGTATTAGAAGCATTTCTCTCTTCATCACTTTTTTCCTTCCAGTATTTAGCCTTTGGGTCCAAATTCTGGTCAATTTATCAAACTTTTTTTAAACCCCAGTT
Source organism: Trichechus manatus latirostris (assembly GCF_000243295.1). Lineage (NCBI taxonomy): Eukaryota > Metazoa > Chordata > Mammalia > Sirenia > Trichechidae > Trichechus > Trichechus manatus. The sequence continues at coordinate 23,792,738 of NW_004443943.1, forward strand.
GTTTTTTGTGGCCTCATGATATTTTCTAGCTAAAGCTGTAGTATTTGGGAGCTAGTTTGTGGAAAAGATGCTATACAAACAAGAGTTGCAGAATTTTGTATGTTTATACCACAGGTAGGGATTATTTTTAGAGCTAGTATAGCTTAAGGTTATTGATTGCACCAGTGGTTTCTGCATTCTTAATAGTTCTAGGAGACTCTGTTAGTGATCATTGTTTCAAATACATATATATAACATATTTATACACACCATTGTGGGATTTATTTCACTGTGTAAATAGTGATATTTTCCTGTTCAAATGCTTTTATAGAAAGTATTTATTGTAACAAAAAAAAAAATAAACTGTCAAAAGGGCTTTCCAAACAACTGTTGTTTCTAACCACCCATCCTCCTCAACTACCATGCTCAGCCGTTGAATCCTAAACAACTCAGTGAAGGAAGAAGGGTGGAGCCTTGAAACCCTCACTGTATTTGGTCAGATGCAGCAGTTACCCCATCCCAGAACAAAGTGGGACTCCCACAATGAGTATGACCTGTGCCAGGCATGGCATTGGGGCTCCCTCAGCGGCAGCCACTTCTTGCATCCATGGGTGGTACATTCAACTGCACACTTCAGCGGCCTGAGCAGAGAAACGAGCCTTAGTTGTAGCCACAAGGAAATCCAAACCCACACCTGTGGGATATGAAGAAACCACTGGTTGCCTAAAGAAAGCATTAAGATGTATTCCTAGTCTCATGTTTGTGAATGATCCCTATCCACACTCTTTAACCATGGAAGATAAGCATGTTACCTTCTACTCCGTGACAATACTCATGAGCATCTTATCTCTCCTCCTCCTCTTCCTCCTTGTCTCAGCAAGCGTCTGTGCAGATGTGGGCCAGTCCCACCTGTAACGAGTGGTTACAGAACGAGACCATCTGTTGTAGGATGTGTTCAGCTTCACTTCTCAGGAGTCCTGGTCTGCATTTCAGAGCACCCCTAGATGTAATGGAACCAATGCTCTGTGGTCGTGTTCCTCTTCCCCTGCCCCATTCCTGGGCTCCCCTGGCTGAGTCATGATCTCATTCTGCCTGGCTGGATGGATGGAGATCTGCAACTCCAGGCCTGCAGGCAGCTTTAGGACTGCGGGCATACAGGGATTTTTGTCATCCACTTGAACCATAATTTGCATTTTTCCTTATGGCCTCCCTTTGTCTTTTCTAAACAATTGAGGAGGACACTTGAACAGTAATGCTGGAGAATGTTTTTTTTCTAAGATACTATTTGTAAGCAAATCTGATTTTAAGGTGAAATGTGAATGGATAACTAGGTGCCAGGGAATTTAGCACTGAACTAGACAGTCAAAACTTTTTTAAACTTTGCAGGAAGAAATAAATTTTGCTCTCATCTAAATATTCACAAGAAGTAATGTTGTAAATAGTTTTTAAAAAATATTTATTACATGTGCTGTATACAGATTCATGTTCTGAGTGATGTTGGTTTGCATTGTAGTATTGTAGAAGAATATATTTTGAGCAGTGGACTTGGTTTTCATAATGCAGTTCACACATGAGAAAGAACAAAAACCAGCAGGTTGAGAGCTGTTTGGGGTGTTTGATCTGTAATGTTACATCAAATCCAAGCTTTAACTGCCCCCTCTTCTCATCTGGTTGTGTTATATATTATATATATATACATTTGTATGATAAACTGGTCAGCGGTCAGTACCCAGATCTGCAGAGCAGATTTCCAGGTGTTCTTTCTGATGTGTTGCCCATAAGCAATAAGATCCTAGGTAATAACATTTATTGTGGGGTCCTCATTGGCCCTTGTCTCAGAGGATGGGGTGGGAATAGAACAGCTCTTGCTAAGACCTCTTGCCTTTGCTGGAGAGGTTGCTGTACTTGAATTTTTGCTTCTGTTTGTCTGCACGCTCCTTCACATCATAAAAATCTAACAATGGGTGAGAAATCTGCCAGCACCAGACACATCAAAAATTGGGCATATCCATTGAAAAAGTAGCAATTTTCCATGAATGTGTAGGATTTCCAGAATCTAGTAGAGGCAGAGGTTAGCTGGCTAGAGAGTAAATTTAGGAACTTTCTATGTTAAAAATTGAAATGGCCAATTAAATGTCCTTAGGCTATGTCTAGCCTACCTTTAAAAGCTATCCCGTTTCCTATAAACTGCTCTGTGCCTGGGTTTGAAATGCCTAAAGCCCCTTTATGTCTGGAGTTAAACCATTTAGGTCAGTGTAAAGCGCGCAGTCACTCCTCCATGCCTCCCAGCGTGTCCAGTTCAACAGATTTCCAAGTAGCAGCCTCTCCTTGTGACCGTCCTAAACTTTGTGAAAAATAAATACCCATACCCAGATAACCATTAATAGAAGTAATGTAGTTTTTTAGGCTTTTGGAATATGTCTTCTCTTTTGTATTTATGATGGTGTTTGGAATTTTTCACTAGTGTTTTTTAGATTGAAGTGGATGCATTAGGATAAGACTTTCCTTTGCTGAGCCTGAAAGCAAGCAAGAGGAAAGAAATTGACCTATGTTGTATCATTGGGGAGGTGACTACTTCTTGTGGTGGCGGGCGGGGGGTGGTGTGTGGGAGGGAAGGAGCATTATAGATTATGTGGGGGTAAAATAGAATTATGGCCTGAGGCTCTCCAAGTCTTACTACCTTGTAATAAATAATCCCCCTGTTAGCCTCACTTAATCTCAATAGAAGCCTGCTGTTTACCCTCAGGGAACAAGTAGTTTTCAAAATTGAGCTCCTCCAAGGTCATTGGCCAGTGCCTTTGTGCTGGCATTGGCCATCTTTGTGAACTCATGGCATTATTTTCCCATATGCATTATGATATTAAGAAATTCAACCCCAACCTGTATGAAAAGCACAGCCCAGGGTCCTAATTTAGGCTACAGTAAATGCCTTTGAGGGGCCAGGGGTCATAGGAGGCCCATGCAATTTAACTGAAGCTCAGGTGCTGTGTGGGATTTTTATTCTTTTTAGGCCGTGACCCTTCAGAATGAGTTGAGGGCGGGGCTGCTGATCCAGCTGTGGATTCAGGGAGCTCTAAAATGAATCTCTACCGTTCCTTTAAAGGTCTTTCTGGTTCCTCCCAGTGTTGTCATTGCTGAGGTCAATCTCGTAGTTGTTGAGATGTGCTCCTTTTTGCTGTCTTGTGAATCGTAGCCAGTGGTCCAGATGCCCAAGGGCGGGGCCTCCGGAGGCCCTTGCTCCTTCCTGGTAGCAAGCATGTGCTCCTGACCTGAGTGCACATGTCTTTTCCAGAACAGTGAAATGAGGAATTCTGCAAATTGGTGATCCGGAATATCAGCGCATATCTGTTGGGCCTGGATTTCCACTATGTTAGTGAGTGTAGGAAAATGCTGTGTCTTTAAATGGATGAAAATTCAATGTATGCTGTGAATTTGTTGATTTGAAACATTGAAAATTTTTCATTAGACAATGTTTACATACCTCACCTGAAGAACCTTTGAGAGTGTATATATGAAATTTAAAAATATATTAAGTTGCTTTAAAACAATATGTATAGCTATAAAAGTTGGAGTTATTTTAACTTTGAATATGTACCAAGTCTCTTAAATATTGAAATCTTGTGGACTTTTTGTGCATCTGTGTTTTACTTTCCTATTAGGCCATATAGGAAACTGTGTTCTTGTTATTGGTAAAGGGGCCCTCACTGAAATCCAAGCTTGGAAGGATTTCCTTTGTTGTTTCAGATTTTCTTGTATGAGTTTAAGGGATGGGGTACGGAACTAGAGGATGTGTGGGAGGGATTTATCGAACATTGACATCTATTCCATGAGCTTTTTCAAGGCGCTTATTTTATTGCAGCATATTAAACTTCTTTGATATTAAAATGTGTCTGTGTAATCACTGGAAAGGGTACAGAATGCATTGAGGCCCAGCATTCTACTCGCAGCCAACAGCAAAGTTGGTAAGTTGCCAGGAGGAACCAAAAAACAATACATCTTAATCCTTCTGTCTCAACCGTGGTGTTGGGATTTAAAGTTGTTTACTAAATTTTTGGCCACTTTGTGATTTATGCTTGAATTCAGGGAAAAGAAAACACAATGGATAACTCCTTGAGAATTCCCATGACAGGGTTGAAAAGATGCCAGTGCTTTATCCTAAGGGGCAAGGAGCAATTGAGTTTAAGCTCCTGACCTCAGGCAAGAGCTGCCCCCGTTCGCCATAGCCCATGTTGGGGTACTGCAGGAAACGGAGAAAATCCTTCCATTTGCTAACCTCATGACCTGTTCCATTATGTTCTTTTTTCAACACAGCTTGAGGTGAGTCTGTTTAAGGACTCAAGGGGCTAGTGATTTCTGTGGCATAAGCTATGATACATTAACAAGTTCATCTGACAGTGGCCATTGACATATAGAACTACATCTGGTGAAAATAACCCAACAGTTGACAGAGCCAGCCCACTCCTTCGTAATTTAAATTTGGAAAATTACCTTGTTCAAGATTGACGTTTTCATTGTTAATATAGATCTTTTTCTTCCAATATTCATCCTGTGGTAGAATAACTAGAATATTGACCCAAGAGGCACAAACTGACCCACTGTAAGTAGGGGCTTCTCCAAAATTAACTGAAGGCTTTGGGTAGAAGGTGTGGGGATGCATTATCACCAAACCTGGGAAAACTTAGCAACTCTAGTAATCAGACTGGCTGGGCTTTTGGAGGTCTGGGCATTTCTTCTATAGCCTCCACCCCCAACCAAGCCCTGCCGTGCCCATTGCCTTAGCCTGGAGCTGGTGGGGGGTGGTTTGCTTTTAACAGCAGTCTCTGCTACTTATTTTACTTTGACTCAGCAGTTGCAAACTGGTGACTCACAGATGTGTTTAGCCCAGTGTTGGGAAAAAAAAAAAAAGATATTTAGAAACTATAAGCTTTTACATAAAGATTCAGATTTCTGGCTTCTCTTTTAAAAAATGATAAAGATGAAAATGTAGCCTTCAGGTTGCTCATGACAGTCCCCAACTGCTAGTTGCTGTTTGCCATTGTTTTTCTTTACAGTAGGGAAATACCTCTGCCTGCTGCTTTGACAGAGGTAGTAGTACAAGTGATGGACCAGGAAGGCATGTGCCCGCTGGACTGACCCCAGACACTGGCATTTACAACCTTATTTAACCCATATTCTCTTCTATACAGTGTTCATTACATTTCCTCCCAGATCCCTAATTGCTTTGAAGGCACAGCGGTTGCCATCACTGCCTACTTTCAAGGTGACCGTGTGCTGCTGCTAAAGCGTGGCTTGTATGACCTTCACCATGGCCCAGTTCTTACTAAGAAACCGGAGGAGGGCCAGCCAGTCCCCTTAGTGGCAGGAGCCTTGCCTGGAATGTCTGCCAGGGCCTGGCCTCACCTGTGCTCAGCTCATCCACCCAGCAGACCTGTGAAACTCCTAAATGCCATCTTCTAATCTGTGAGGTGGGAATAGAACCGCTACAGAAGGAAGTTTGCATCCTTTCTCCACTGATCCTAAAAATTCTCCTGGAGTCAAGCGGGTTAATCTTACAGGACTGTCTGAGAAGCACGCTGCTTTCTAAACTGTCACCCTGATGCTCAGAAACCCTGAGAGCCAGGTTAAATATGGGCGTGGCTCTGTACACAAACTTAGCATAGTTGTAACAGCAAACACTAAAGGAAATGAGCATGAGTGGCCTCCCCAGGTCTCCATGTGTGCTGGGCCAGGCTCTGCCCTCACAGTGGCCCATCTCAAGGGAGCTATGATGACGTGTCCCCTAGCCCTCCCCTTCCTTCTTCAGAAGGACCAGAGAGTTCTAGGGTCACATGTCCTATGGGTGCATCTTGGAGCCGTCCCTGGGTGGTGGCTGGTCTATGGTCAGCACAGAAACCCTTGTGCCCTGGGACAGTGAATGCCAGCAGCACAAGGCTCATCCTTAGTTGAGAAAAAGAGATCAACAAGCAAGGCAGAATCTGAGTGAATCAATGTCATGTTCGTGTGGAAGACAACAGACAATATCCAACATGTTCTAAAACAACACTGCATCTAGGGAAAAGACAGATGTGGCTCCCTCACGGGCCTGTTCTAAACCAGTCTCTTTTAAAAAAGAGTCGATTTAAACAAGACTACAGAAACCTCCAAACAAAACATCACAACCACATAGCATCTGAAAATCAAAACAAGACACTGGATGTTGACCTTTAACATATAAAAATACTATAACAAAATGAAATACAAATATATATTAGAATCTGTAAGTATTCTGTATAAAGAGAGACTTTCGCGGTTAGGCTAACAGCAGGCAAAAAGAAGACGAAGTCCAGCCTTTTCCAGTTCCGAACACCTTCCCCCGGAGCCCGGCTTGGGGCGCTGCCAAAGCACCAGCTCCCTGGGGAACTCCCCGCGTGTGTCTCTTCAGTGCATGTTTAATGGAAACGGCCCATGGTGACGTAAAGCAAACTGAAGGTCTTTACCAAAGCGGTTGTGAGATGTGGAGACAGTTTTTCAGAGGGATGGTTTCAAGGCAGCCTTCTTCCTGACTGCCAGCGAGCCAGAATTCGAACAGGAAATGGGAGTGATGGCGCAGTTCCTTAGCAACTTGCAGGTTGGTGGCCAAGGCAGAGGAAAAGTTGATCCTGGGCACAGGCTCTCTTGGCCCCTGGTGGTGGTTCCCAATCCTCTGACTCACCTGAGGACTTAGTGCAGAGCTGTGCTAGGATGTGTGTGGGGGCGGGGGGGTTGGGGTAAGGGGATGTGGTGGCACCAAGCTCACAAGCACATTCCCTGGGAACAAACACGCCATCCTCTGACCTCCCAACCCCACTGCTCTGGGTGAGGGGACAGGGGGAGGGAATGCAGGACTCTTGGCAGTGGTCACCTGCCTGCAGGTGCCCTTTCCACTTTGTGCAGAGTGAAGAAGGTGGGGCCATCTGAGTCAGTGCCCCTCAGGCTCCCTAGGAAGTTGTTTCTCCAAGGTAGTGGGGGATGGTGGTGGCCAAGGAAAGGTCCATTTCTCAGAGTTGGTGAGTCCCAGAACACCTTTCCTTCAGGGAAGGGGCACTGGAGATTTTCTGCCCTATCCAACCCAGTGCTAGCTGCTTTCCAGGGTCACCCAGTGGCCGGGAGAGTCTGATAGATGGAGGCCCAGGCTGCTGTCCCAACACACCAAGACGTGGAGTGGGTAATTGTGGTCTTGCTCAGAGCTACAAGAAAATGGAACCTGGCCCCGTGAGGAGGGCAGATCCAGCCATGAGGCCACCTCCCCAGTTGGGCAGGGCAGGGCAGGGCTCCCAGGACTCATACTCACTGGCCCTGGGTCTGCTGTCATGGAGCACGCTAGGCTTCCACATTCACAAGAGGCTCGAGCCCACCCCCATTAGCATCAAGGGCTCCCTTCAGCCCACATTGCTGGGGGCACAGGCACAGCGCCACTGCAACCCCCAACGCACCCCCTAACCCTGCCTTCTGTTTGCAGAGGGAGGGAGCCAGGAAAGGGAGATGACCACCCCCCTTGCCCACCAGGACTCCCCCAGGGACACACCCTCTGGGGGAGACATTTGGGAAAGATGAGTGCGACCTTTCTGCCCTCTAGCCAGCTCACTGTTTAGGCTCAAAAATCATCTTTTTCTGTTTCCATTCTGCATGGATGAGAAGCATTTGTAGTTAGATGCCCATGTATTCAGCAACTCTTCAAACACTGACTCTTTCCTTGCAGACACCTAGGGCGAGCAGCTGTAGGCTGGCCGTGTCTGTGGTAGGAGAGCCCCCACTCCCTCCACTCTCTTCCCAGGCATCCTTGTCCCTCCTGTGCCCTCTGATCAGTTCACATCTATCCACAGGGGCAGAACACCCACAGTGCCCAGTCCCTGTCCCGGATTAGGCACATAAATACTTGTTGATGTGATCAATGAAAATAGGTCTTCTACTCATTCTTCTCCAGGCTCCCTCCTGAAACCACAGTGGAAGGGTCTACGTTATTTAGTCATCACAACTCCCCCATTTTATAGCTGAGGAAACTGAGGGCTGAGGGTTGGGGGAAGGAAGATGTTTGTCCAAAGTGATAGAGCCAGTGGAGATGGACTAGGGGGCCACAGTTCCTGCTACCTGGACCACTGCTCCTTCCACTGCTCCCTGCTGGTCTGCAGTGTATGGGGCCCTGAACCGAGACCCCTCCCTGGTCAAGCAGCCTGGCCCCTCACACCCTGTCCCCCCACACCCTGTCCCCCTGTCAATGAGACATCAGCTAGTAGCTGGCCGGTGGCTAGGGAAGCCCAGGGCCAGTGCCCCTTTTGCTTGGCTAGTGTCTGGAGGCTAGTGACATTTATTCAGCTAGAACCAAGATCTCCCCTTCCCTCTTTGGTGGGACCCCCACCCCCAAACAATCCCAGTGGCTGTTTCCTCCATATGAGCCCTCTCGAAGCTATGGTGGTACCACACAACTTTAGGATTCAGAGGCTTGGTCCTAAGAACCACCGCCCCAGCCTCATTCCTCAGTAGTGGCTGCAGCACTGCCAGTTACCAGGGGGCAAGGGGAAGCCCCTTCCCGACCAGCAGGAGAAGCCTTTCCTAGCCACAGTCTGGCCCACTGCCAGGAGACACTGGCAGCAGCAGAAAGACCCCAGAGCCAGGCTGGTTGCCCAGCGCAGGCTGAGAGTACTTCAAAGCCATCCGCAGAGGGGCCAGGGACCCAGCTTCATAAGGTCACTATGAGCCACAGACGAGAGGGAAAGGTCTGGTGTGGGAGAGGCCAGCTCCCTTCTCCAGACCCAGGTAGTGGGCAAGGAGGGGGTGTCACCATTCTGTACTTCTTGGCCTGACCTCACGCACACATTCATTCAACAAAGATTTATTAAGCGCCTATTTGTGCAAGGCACTTCCGGAGAAGGTAGTCCGCAGCTGAGCCGCGCCCACACCCTCTGCCCCCAGCTGCGACGACATCTGCTTTAAAAAGGCTGAGCCAGGCCCAGGAGGGCGGCCCCACCCCTCGGGGGAGGGCAACGGCTGTGCCGCCAGCCCGGCTCCCGCGCCGCCCGCGCTGCCCTCGTGATGGCCTGCACCCCAGCCCGGCTGCCGGCAGCTCGGTCCCTGCC
>NW_004443943.1:23801908-23935729 GCF_000243295.1 Trichechus manatus latirostris
CGGGGCTACACGCAGAGGGCACAGCCACACTTGGTGGGCTTCTCCACCTCCTCAGCAAAAGAGGTCCCGTCGCTGCACTCAAAGGTGAACTTCCTCCGCTTCAGCCGCAGGCCCTGGCAGCAGCCCTGGCCCGGGCACGCGCCCCGGCACTCGACCCACGACAGCGGGCGCGTGGTCTGGCAGATGGCATAGCCCCTCTGGACCTGGTGAAAGTCCCGGACAGGGTCCCCCCGGCACTCGGACTCTGGATGGGACAGACACCAAGAAAAAGCCTCAGGGGACTCCCGCGGAAGGCAGGAGGGGGAGGAGGCGGGCGACGTCCGTGGGCGGGTCCTCCATGCTCTCAGACCCGCCTACTTCCCCGCGACCCGACCCTACGTGCACATGCACCGCGCTCCTCTTGGGGCCCACAGTGCGGGCAGTGTGAAGGAAGAACTTTCTAGCTGCCAGGGCTCTCCAGGACAGATGGGGCTTCCAGGGTCTGGTGAGTCCCGTTATAGAGGTGTGCAAGAAGAGGCTGGAAGCCTGCGAGGCAATACGTTATAAAAGGAACTCCAACTTGGGGAGGGTGCGGCTAGGGGACCGGTAAGCTGCCTGTTCTGAATTCCTCTAGATTTCCCCCTGCCTGTCCTCGGTTTTGTTTTGTTTTTGTTTTTTTTTTTTTGGCCTCTATATAGTCTGGATTCCAGCGGAAGCTCCTTGGTCAAGCGGAGCCAAGTGGGGCCTGGGAAGGAGGCCCCAACTCTCAGACACCTTGCTGCCTTCCAGCGCCCCAGGTGACGGAGCCAGGAATTGTTAGGAGAGCACCCAGCCAGAAAGGGTAGTTACCTGGATAAGGGGGCCCGCAAGGCAATCTGGGTCTAGGGAGGGGTGGGGCATCTGTCGGGGGGCGGGGCTCAATGTCCAGGGGTGGGGGCACCAAAGTCCAATGGTGGCCCAGAATAAAGGATGGTGAGGGGTACAGAGGGGTTGCTGAGGTTGGGAGGAAGAGAAAGTCAAGTTGCTAAAGCAAGTTTGGGGAGGGGCCCTGGAGAGGACATGTCAGGAGTGGGGGCCCTGACCTTGCTCACACAGCTCGCCCGAAAAGCCCGGGTCACACACACAGTGTGCGCCTTTGGTGGCCGAGGCCTGGCAGTGGCCGTGCAGGCACCGCAGCCCCCCACAGGGGTCTGCCGGAGCCCCAGCCTGACTGCACAGGGCCCCCGAGTACCCATCCTGGCACTGGCAGCTGTAGGAAAGAGCATCAAGGGGCACGCAGTTCCCATGGACACACCTGCAGGGACAGAGGAAAAGCTCTGTGAAGCCAGGCCGACCAACCCAAGTCCACCCTGAGGGTGCCCCGCCCCTCCCAGCCTTCACTCCACGGGCTTTATTCTTTACCTAGGATTTAAACAGAGGGAGCAAAATGTGACTGTGTGTGTTTGTCCCTAAGGACCTTTTCCTATTAATAAAAACTGAAAACCAGGAAAAAATAAATAAAACCCTGTGTTAGGCCACCTGTTCCCATTTGGAGGTTAAAAAACTACTTTCAACGTGGCTGCTCTCCCATGGGGAAGTGGGACTCCGAAACGGGCAAGTGGACAGAGTGCAGGCCCCCCCACCCCAGGCTCACTTGTGGCCATGGCAGGGGCCGTCGGCTGGCTGGTCACAGTGCAGGCCCTCCCAGCCGGCCTCACAGTGGCACACGGGCCCCGGGGTGGCGTTGGGCTGGCAGATGCCATGCAGGCAGTAGAGCTTGCGGCAGGGCTCGCAGCCAGGCACCACACCCGGCTTCATCTGCGTCTTGGTGAAGTCCTGTAGCTCGTTGTTGATGTACAGGTTCCGTATACAACCGTGGAAGCTGGTGCCATTGAGGATCTGCCACAGGCGGAAGGCGGCCGAGTTCACGTCCACGGGCATCCCTGTGGGGGGCAGGGCAGACACGCACCTCTGAAGTCAGCTCAGCAGTTCCCGTATCCACTCTTGCCCTCAGCCTCCATTCTTCTGTCACTGTAACCCTGGGCCAAGGTCCTTTGCTATCTTTGAGGGCCCAGACTCCTTTCCCAGAAGCAATGAAAAGGCTGCTGCCTCTGTCCTCAGAGCTGGGGGTGAGGCTTTGAGGCCCCTGTTGCTGAAGTCTGGATGCTCTCAAGCAGGGCACCAGCTTTTACCTCCCAGGGACCCCAAGTGCAGCAAAGGGCCTGGGGCCTAGAACTCATGTGCATGGCACTTGGTCATCTGCTTTTGTGGTCACTTCACAGCAACCTTCTAAAGCAAGTACCTCTGTCTCCATTTGACAGATGCCCAGTGACTTGCTGAAAATTGCACAACTAGTAGATAGCAGAGCTGGGATTAGAACCCAGGAGTCTGTCCCTCTCCTCTGCCTGGAAGTCTCAGCAAGCACCTCCACAATGCTGAGGCAGTCCTACTGCACCCTGAAGCCTGCCTTGGCTGGATAGAGAAATGTTTGTGGGTGGTGGACCAGGTGAGGGGTGGGGTAGAATGGGGTGAGCGGAAAGGCCCTTTCACCCACAAAGCCTATAAAGGCCAGCCAGGGAGGCATCCAGTTGACGTAGGAACTTCTGTGCCTGGGTCTCTTGTAGCTGCTCTGGGCCTCTGAGGGCCCCAAGACTGGGAATGGGCCCCAAAAAATTGAGAAGCCCTTTCTGGCCCAACAACAAGAGGATAGTCACCCACAGTGGGAAGACAGCCAGGAAAGTCCCAGGCCAGGCCTCAGGCTCAATCCAGGCACCCACCCTGCGTGGTCAGTCTGCACTGGGCAGAGAACAGCCTAGGGCTCCAGAAGGGGAGGAAAACCCCAGCAGCTTGGCCATTCACTAGAACTTTTCCCTACCCCCTTGACATTTCCCCCCAAAGTTCAGTGCCCTGAGCACCAGCTCTCCTGACAAGTCTCAGGCCAGAGGGCAAAAAAAGGTTCCACCCTGGAACTGCTGTCACCTCCCCCTGGGCTGAGTCCTCACCTCCCACGTAGAGGGGGGCCTCGCTGTTTAGCGTGTAGTGTTTGCCAAAGTTGTCCATGGTCATGGGGCTGCCGCCATCGATGGAGAGATTCACCATCTGGTCAAAGGTGACCAGCTCAACTGTGTGGAACTGCCCGTCGTTGATTGTCTCGGCACTGGAAGAAGATGGGGTGCCCCCACCCCAGAGGGTGGGCTTCAGTTTTGGCTGGGCACTTCCCCAGAAAGGCCATGTGATCCAGCAGCTGCTTCCCAAGGAACCAAATCTCTAAGAGAGGGGACTGTGGGGACTTGGTGGCCTAGTCCCTCCTAGTCCCCTTCTTGGAGCTCCCTGGGGAAAGCTGAGAAGTTTGAGGCAAGAGTCTCCAACTGATAGATCTCTGTTGAGGAACCCCTCTAAAGTGGTAGTAGGATGGGCAATTGCTCGGGCCTCAGAGAGCCTCAGTCTCAAGCAAGGGTCGACTAGATAGTTCAAATGTTCTTTCCACTTGGGCAGCCTAGGTTTCTAGTGGTCCCAATAAACACCTGCTTCTGGCCCAAGAGACCCCAGGTAGTAGTCCCTCAGGCCTGAGGGCGGGCATCTGGTAGGCATGAGGAAGCCAACCTGTAGATAGCAGAGCTGGGGTAGCTGCCTGGGTCGTAGCTGACGCGCACGTGGCCCTGGTACAGCTCCACCGCGATGTGGTCATTGTCCCCGTTGTACAGCAGGATCCCATTGTCCTCTGCCGTGGAGACCTGATGGGCAATGGCACTTTCTCTCCCACCTACCCACCTACCACAGGGCTGGTAGATGGGGCAACTGGGGACCCAGGATTGGAAGAGAGCTGCTGTGGGCAGCCTGTCTTCCCCGCCCGACCAGCTTCCCAGGCGCCGTGTTCTCCAGGGAGCCCCTGGTTCAGATACAACCCACTGCCAGTCTGGCCAGTGCCGGGCAGGGAGGGCAGATGGGCTAGCTGAGGCCTGGAAACTATGTGCTGGGAGGTACAGGTAGGATAGCAAGAGACGGTTTGCCCAGAGAGGAAACGTAGTGGGAACACTGTTCAGAGATGTGGGCTAGCCCTGTTCTGTGGGAGCATCCTTGAGGCCAGGGTGGGAACTACAGAGAACCAGTTTAGGAAGGCTCTCTAATAGGTAGAGCCACCCAAACTGGGAAGGACCCACTCAAGAAACAGTGCCGGTCATGAAGGCCGTGCAAGCAAAAGCTGATTTTTGCCTTGGGAGGGAGATCCCTCTAAGACCCTGCAGAAGCCATGATTTTTTATTTTTATTTTTTTAATTTTCTGCCTTCTCCATCTTTCCTCCTTTCTTCTGGTAAAGAATTCAACCCCCTGGTCTCTAGAGGTGGGCTCATGACCCAGGCTGGACATAGCACCCCATCTCCCTGGATTCAGTGGTTGGTCCAAGGATGGGCATGTGACTGAAGACAGGCCAATCAGAGATCTTCCCTGGGATTACCGTCCAACTAGAGCTGGCAAGGAAGAGCCTCTTTAAATATCAGGTGCTGGGATGTTACGGGGCATATTGGAATAAACTGAGCCTCTCTAAGGATGTGCCTGAGGCAAATGCTGGTTAGGGTTTTTACAAGTTTTATGTTGTGAGCAGTTAGGATAGCTGTTGTCTTGCTGTGTGGACAGTGGAAGTGGACAGGATTGTGAAGCTTTGATATGGGGGAAGAGAGCATAGTGAGCATGTCTTTTTTAAGAAGCTGAAAGGTTCTGAGAACAAAGAAGGAAGGGAGAAGAGGAGGAGAAGAGAAAGGAGTGAAGAAAGATGTGGCATTTGTGATAGGGAATGGATTTTGGAAAAAGAGAAATATGTCTAAAGAGGAGTTTTAAATCTTTTACCATGTGATGTGCAATATAAGCCATTCCCCTCTGCCTCCCCAAGAAATATGAGATATTTAACAAAATATCTATGTTATTCATCAATGGTGTTGAAGTGGGATTTTCTTTTTTCTGAGATGAAATCTAAGACATGAAAAGGACAATTTAAAGGCCCCCAGGAACACTTGGCTAAAAATATAAACCCAGAGCTAATAACTCTGGCCACATTCCAGCCACACAGAGAAAACCTGTCTGCAGCATTGGAGGCTGAAGCTGAGGAGTAGCAGAGACATGAGATGGTTGAAGAGAGTCCTGGCAAGTTTAGTTTCCTGGATCAGGTCATCCATGAGGCCACCACCTCCACCCCTGTCCTTCTCTGAGATTGGTTTTGTGAGCCAATAACCTTTCTAATTGTGCTTAAACTAGTTCGAGCTGAGAGTCTGACACTCACCCCCAAAGAACCTTGACAGGCCCTACTGGGTCTCGTGGGCAGGGATGTGTCTTGATGCTCTGACCTGAGGCCAGGGCCTCCTGCCCCTGACTTCCCTCTGTGACTAGGCCCCTGGGCACGCACCTGCAGCGTGATGTTGGCCCGAGGCCAGTTCTGCAGATCGGTGAACTGCAGGTAAGTGTCCCGGTCCACAAAGTTGACACTGAGCAACTTCTCACACTCAGGGCCGCCGAAGCCCGGGAGGCACTGGCACACGGGCCGGCTGCCCTGGTCCACACAGTTGGCCCCGTTCTGGCACTCAGTCTCCTCACAGGGACTCCTGGGGGCAGGTGGGCGGGGAGGGATCTCACAGAGCTGTCCGCTGAGAGGGAGAAGATGCACATCAGAGAGGGCAGAGCCAAGGGAGGAAGGGGCATCCCCCTTCCACAGCCCTGGAGAGGAAATCACTAAACACCTTGGGAAAATGGATCCTAAAATGACAGAAGATGCTCCTAATGAATACTTTTCCCAAGAGAACTAAGAGCCAGATGGATGGTGAGAAACGAATGCTGGCCCCCGTCGGCGTCACCTGGGCACTTGTCAGAAGTGGAAACCTTACTGAACCTGAATCTGCATCTTAGCAAGATCGCAAGTAATTCATGTGCCATTAAAGTTTGAGAAGCACTCACTGCTCATGTCAAAACCCTTCAAGGCAGGTTTTACTATGCCCATTTTACAGAAAAGAAAACAGACTTAAGACACAAGCAGACAGAGAGAAGACTCAAGTTACTAAAATCAGAACTAAAAGAGGGGTTATTACTACTAATCTTTCAGAAATAAAAAGAACTATAAGGGAATACAAGGAGCCCTGGTGGTGCAGTGGTTAAGCACTCATCTGCAAACACAAAGTTCGGTGGTAAGAACCCACTAGCCACTCCACAGGAGAAAGATGTGGCAGTCTGCTTCCGTAAAGATTTACAGCCTTGGAAACCCTGTGGGGCGGTTCTACTCTGTCCTATACAGTCGCTGTGAGTCAGATTCAGCTCGATGGCAATGGGTTTATAAGGGAATACTATGAACAACTGTATGTCAACCAATTAGATAATGTAGATGAAATGGACAAATTCCTAGAAACACACAAACTGCCAAAACTGACTCAAGGAAAACTAGAAGATCTGAATAGACTCGTAACAGGAGATTGAATTAGTAATCAAAAAAACCTTAGCACTAAGAAAATCCCAGAACCAGAAGCCTTCACTGGTGAATTCTATCAAACATTTAAAGAATAATTAATACCAATTCTTTACAAAGTCTTCCAGAAAATAAGAGGGGAATACTTCCTAACTCATTCTATGAGGCCAGTATTACCTTAATACCAAAACCAGGCAAAGACATCACAAGAAAACTACAGACCAATATCTCTTATGAACAGAGATGCAAAAATCTTCAACAAGATACTAGCAAATCAACCCATTCATATATAAAGAAGATTATTTACTATGACCAAGTGGGATTTATCCCAGGAATGCAAGCTTGGTTTAATAACTGGAAATCAATCAATGTAATACATCACATGAATAGAATAAGGGACAAAAACCACATAATCATCTCAATAGGCACAGAAAAAAAAGCATTTGACACAATTCAACACCCATTCATGATAAAAACACTCAACAAATTAGGAATAGATGAGAACTTCAT
The DNA here is from genome assembly GCF_000243295.1 of Trichechus manatus latirostris. Classification (NCBI taxonomy): domain Eukaryota; kingdom Metazoa; phylum Chordata; class Mammalia; order Sirenia; family Trichechidae; genus Trichechus; species Trichechus manatus. The sequence continues at coordinate 23,808,820 of NW_004443943.1, forward strand.
CAACCACATAAAACACACAACTAACATTGTACTTGATGAAAAACAATGCTTTCCCCCTAAGATCTGGAACAAAACAGGGTGTCTGCTGTCACCACTTCTATTCAGTAGTGTACTGAAGGTACAAACAGGGCAATTAGGTTAAGAAAATAAAATAAAAGGCATCCAGATTGGAAAATAAAAATTACAACTATCTATTTGCAGATGATATGATCTCGTATATAGAAGATCCTAAGGAATCCACTAAAAAACTATTAGAACTAACAAAAAGTTCAAGGTTGCAGGATACAAGTCAATTTGGAATCCTACCTCACACCACATACAAAAATTGACACAAAATGGATCAAAGACCTAAATGTGAAACTAAAACTATAAAACTCTTAGAAGAAAACATGGGTGTAAATTTTCATGACCTTGGATTAGGCAGTGGTTTCTTAGATATGACACCAAAAGTAAAAGTGACAAAAGAAAAATAGATAAATTGGACTTCATCAAAATTTGACACTTTTGTGCCACCAAAAAAAAAGCACTTTTGTCCTTCTCATCAATGAAGTGAGAAGACAACCCACAGAATGAGAGAAAACGTTTGTAAATCATGTATCTGGTAAGCGACTATATCTAGAACACATAAAGAACTATTATAACTCAATAATAAAAAACCAAATAACTCAATTTAAAGATGGGCCGAGGATCTGAAGAGATATTTCTCTAAAGAAGCGATATAAATGGCCAATAAGCACAAAAAGATGCTCAACATCATTAGTCATCAGGGAAATGCCAATCAAAATCACAATGAGATATCACTTCACATCCATTAGGATGGCTGTAATAAAAAATAATAACAAGTGTTGGTCAGGATGTAGAGAAATTGGAACCCTCATACATTGCTGGTGGGAATGTAAAATGGTTCAGCTACTTTGGAAAAATTCTGGCAGTTCCTCAAATAATTAAACATAGTTACAATATGACCCAGCAATTCCATACCTAGGTGTATACTCGTGTCCACCAAAAAAAACATGTACACAGATGTTCACAGCAGCGTTATTCATCATAGCTAAAAAGTGGAAACTACCCAAATGTCCATCAACTAATGAATGGATAATCAAAATGTGGTATATCCATACAATGGAATATTATTCAGCAGTAAAAAGAAATGTAGTACTAATTCATGCTACAGCACGGATAAATCTTGAAAACCTTATGCTAAGTGAAAGAAGCCAGTCACAAAGGACCACGGATTGTCTTTTTGGGGTGATGGAATGTTCTAAAATTGACTGGTGATGGTTGCACAAGTCTGTGAATATGCTAAAAGCTATTGAATTGTACACTTTAAATGGATGAACTCTACGATTTGTGAATTATATCTGAATAAAGTTTTTTTTTTTTTTTTAAGGCATAAGCAGAGCGTGGAGAGTGAGTGAGCCAGAAGGAGGGCAGGTGTCCTCCCCAACCTCCCAGAGGAGCCAAGAGGGGAGATTTGGTAAGTGACCACTGACTGGGGCTCACAGCTGCCTTACACCTACCCTTAACGGGCATGTCTGCAGAGGTTCAGCTGGGCAAGTAAGTGAGGGGGCACTGCCCAGTAATCTGTACTCACCTCCCACCCCTCCACCAAACAGGGACCCTTTGCCTATACCCTGAGCTGTCAAGTAACTTTTCCAAGGCCGCACAGCAAGTAACTGGCATGTTGTTGTGTGCCATGCAGTCAAATTCCAACTCCTAGCGACTTTACAGGACAGAGTAGAACTGCCCCATAGGGTTTCCTAGGCTGTAAGCTTTACAGGAGCAGATCTCCAGGTCTTTTCTTCCATGGAGCGGCTGGTGGGTTCGAACCACCAACCTTTCGGTCAGCAGCCAAGTGCTTAACCACTGCGCCGCCAGGACTTCTGTGATTGGCATAGCCATGGTGAAAACCCTAGGATCCAACTCCCAGGCTCTGGCCCTCTCCCCCTCCCTACCCTTAGCAAAGCCTGGAGGAGTCACTGTGGCGTGTCCAGGGTCTGCTTACCTGTAGCCCTCGGCACAGAGGCAGGAGTAGCTGTTGACTTCATCCACGCACTGGGCCCCGTTCTGGCAGCGGTGGTCCCCACAGTCATCCTGGTTCTCACTGCAGTTGTCACCTGTGTAACCTGGAGTGCACTCACACCTGGGGGCGGGCAGGGATGTGGGGGGGAGATGGCCACACGCTCAGCCAGAGCTCGACTAGGAGTGTGCCAGGACCCAGGGCCCACACAGCCTGGGGGGTGGGGGCTGTGCTTGTGACAGAACCCCCAGGAGGTCAAGCCAAACCCTAGAGAGAACGCTTGCCCAGCTCATCCTGGGCTCCTCTTCTAGTGCAGACTTGGAACAGGGCCCTGAGCTGGGAGGGGGTTGCCCAGCAGCAGCAGGAGATGGGACTCTTGTCATGGAGGATCCACCCTCATCTCCAACAGCACATCCAAAGCCAGACATCATCCCTTCCTGGCCTACCTGCTGCTCAGCTGCTTCCTCCTGTGTTCTCCCAGGACCCGCCAGTATAGGGTCCTGAGTCACCCAGGCTCATCGGCCCTCCCACAGCCTCCTCCCTTCCCCCAGCCCCCAGCCACCAGCGGGGTCAGCCCCGAGCTTCCCGACTCTCACTGTACTTCACTGCTCTCCCCAAAACCCATCTTGACCAACCATTTGCCTATCAAATAAAGGGCCACCCCTCCACCCTGGTTTCAGCCATCCTGCAAGGACTCCCGCCCCCCATCAGCCTCCGCTGTGGTCAGGCCTGTCTCCACTGGCAGCAATCCCCCACTTCAAAGGTTAAAACAAGCAACCAGTTGTCCTGGAGTCAATTCTGACTCGTGGCGAGCCCATGCGTGTCAGAGTAGAACTGTACTTCATAGGGTTTTCAATGGCTGAGTTTTCAGAAGTAGATCTCCAGGCCTTTCTTCTGAGGCACCTCTCAGTGGACCTAAACTGCCAACCTTTCAATTAGCAACTGAGTGCATTAACTGTTTGCAGCACCCAGGGATTTCTTGGAAAGGTAAGACAATGTATATAACTGTATACTATGTGACACACCAGTGGGGTCTGGGGCAGCCCCATAATCAAACACATTCATATTTCTGCAGCCAAATCTACTTATATTCACACTGCATGGGATAAATAAAAACAGTAAATAAGCTTGTGTTAGTGCAAGTCAGCTTTTATTACCAAATATGTTCAGGTCAGATCAGATTCTGCCATCCAATGGGCTTTTGGTTTTCAGAGCTTTGGGGATTTTGTACTTGGGGATAAGAGACTATGGATCTGGAAAAACAGCTCCATATAGAAGACTTACCAGATGTCAGACATGGAGGAAGTGCTTTCATGCCCTTTTTCACCTAATCCTTACAGCCGCCCCGGGGGAAGCTACCGTTGCACCCAGTTTACAGATGAGAAAACCAAGGCTTGGAGAGGTCAAGTGATCCATTCAAGGTCATGCAGTGCAGTGAGCTGCATAACCGTCCCACCCCACCCACACACACTGCACTGACTTAAAGGAACCCTGCACGGCTGAGACTACACCCCCTTGATGGGGAGAACACAAGAGGGTAGGGGGAGGTAGACTCCAGTCTGACTTGGGGGCTGCGCTCCTTCCCTGGCCCCAGAAACAGGCAACACTGACCTGGGTCCATCTGGGGTGCCTACACACTGGGCCTCGTGCTGACATGGGTTCAAATCTGGGGAGCAGAAGTCCACCAGCTGCTCACAGGCCTTTCCTGGGGAGAGAACGAGCAAGAGGGAGGAGAGAAGCTGCCTCAGCCAGGCAGCCAGCCCAGCAGAAACCTCTGCAGACACCCTGACACTCGAACGTGCCATGCTTACCCACATACTGCAGGGGACACTGGCAACTGTAGTTACCCACGCCGTCCACACAGATGCCCCCGTTGGCACACGCGTGCTCCACACAGTCATCCGTGTTCACCCCACAGGTCGGTCCCTCAAAGCCAGTGGGACAGGAGCACCTGCCGGGGTGGGGAGAGAGGCAGGTGGCCCCACAGCCCAGGTGGCAGCCTTTCCAGAGCTCTGGTGGAAGCCTGCAACCGCCGCCACCATCATCCTTCCACAGAGTTATGGGCCCTACCTCAGGCCAGGCCCTGTCCTGGGTGCTGGGAGCTTAGAGGTGAACACCTTCATGGGACTCACTCATGATCTAGTAGGGGAGGGTGGTGAGTATCAGGCTGGTGTAAGCACTGAAGTGGGGGAGCAGGGACAAAGGGGCAGAGGACACCCAACTCCTCCTTGGGGGGAAGTGGCCCCGAGCTGACTTCCTGGAAGAGGTGACAGGTTAACCAAGTGCCCTGACAGGGAGAGCAGGAAGAAGAGGGAATGTAGTGCGGACAGGGATGTGTAATAAAGCCCAACATCCAGGCTTCTGGGAGGGGATCTGCTCATCTAAATAGTTCAGGACTTGTCAGGGATGAGGGTGGGAATGGGGCTGGAGGTGAGCGGGAACCAGGTGTGGAGGGCCCTGGAGATCAATGATCTTTAAACAGTAGATGCCTGCTCTGGGGCACCCAGGAATTTTCCAACAGGTATGTGGGTAAGAAGGGCCTAAGAAATTAATTTCCAGATCTTCAGGTCCCCCAAACTGACCTGTCCTGGAACTCTTGCACCTCTCACCCAGCCCAAGTCCAAGGTGGGACATGCCTCGGGGCCTAAAATCCTCGCCACCAAATACAGGCACGTTTAGGAATACTGATGTTTAGAAAGTGAATGAACAAATGCATTTGCAGGTCAGGAGGTTCCCAGTTCTATACCTTAAAAATAATGGAAAGAGGACCTCATGGAGTCGTCAGCTGTTAAGAGTGTTAAAAATAATTTTTGATGACACATCACCCTGGGTTTTTTTTGGGGGGGCATATAAACTCGGAAGGGTTTCAAAGAATTGAGTGACATGGCTATAATAAAACTCCTTCTAATCCCATGGGTTTACTTGTGTGAACAAACTTTCTCAGCATTTACATAAAAAAAAAAGAAGAAAAAGAACGCAGCGGATGCTAAGCCCTCTCTTGTTCTGTGACATTCACCCAGTAGCATCCGTGAACATGCATCCATCCAAGAGAAGAAAACAAAAACAGTCCTCTCGTCTCACTAAGAGATGCAGTCTAAGAACATTTTGCTTTCCTGTGTAACTTGTATCAATCAAATTTTGTAATACAATTATGTTGTTTCGATCAATTATGTATTACTGATAACTGTAATGATAACTCAATATAGAAGAAACTTTTAATCAGATGCTTATGGTCACAAGAAATAAGGAAAAAAAACTTTTACATGTAAGGTCATATCCCATGTTGGTGGCAGAGAAGTATGACAGAGTGCTTAAGAAAAGACTCTCTAGCCCAAAAACACATTACTTTAGAAGAAAAATGGAGGCGGGGGGGTTGGAAGGGAATAGAATGGAAATACCCGCTTGAGGAGAAAAAAGAACGAGATAATAGGTTATCTGTTAAAGAGAAGCTTGTTCACGTAATTGTAAACTGATATCAAACTGCTATGCTATTTAGATTCCATTGGAGGCATTTTAAACAGAAGTTCTATTTTTAAATGTTAATAATATTTATAATATCCTGGAAATTACCCCCTTTGCAATGAAAAATTGAACTTAAAATGAAAAATGTAAAAATGTGTGAGGGAATATATAGTTTGAAAATTCATTTCGGAGGTATGTGAGCAAAAAGATTTGAAGACTGTTTGCACAGCATATTCCTGAGTAGAATTCTTCCCTGAAGGCTGGGAGGAACAACATAGGGGTTTTAAGCAGGGGGTGACGGAATCAGCTTTGCATTTCAGATAGTCCCCTCTAGCCAGAGTTGCGGGCAGGGCAGTGGATCGGGCACGGGTCAGGGAAGAACAGGGGAGGCGGGGACAGCAGGGATGGAGAGCAGTGTGACCCACCATCCCATACCTGGGCTGCTCCCACCAAGCTCCCCGGAGCTGCCCCTGGATCCTGGTGGCATGTCCTCAGCATGGCAGGCCCAAGGACTACCATTTCCTCTCTCTTCCTCCCTTTCTGCAATAATTGTCAGCCTCATTGCAGGACACTGGCCCACACAGGTGGCAGCTGAGAAGCCACTATAGGCCTCCCACCCACCAGGCCCACCCCTGCTCTGCCCTGGGACAGTCTGCCTGCCCGGCTCTGACCCTATTCTGCTGCCTTCTCTACCTCCACACCCAGAGCCCGCAGAACACACTGTGAGTGGCCGCAGGGAGACCCTGTTCGCTGTGTCAGAACCGGTGTGCAGGAGCCCTGGGCTCTCATCTAGGCTCTGCTGCTCATCCACAGGGGGACCTCAGCCAAGTCCGAGCTTCCATCTTTACAAGGTAGAAAGGGATGGTGTGGATGGACTCTAGAAAGTCCCTTCCAATGGGCAATTCTTACTGTCCTCTGATGGTGACACCCCATCTTTAAGTCACCTTTGTGTGGTAAGACTGTCTCCTCTACCAGACAGTCTGCTTCTTGGGCATGCGGAGCCCTCAAGGAGCTCAGCATTCCCCCTGAGGCTTGTTTCAGTGCCTGCCTACCGCTGTGCTCTGCAGTGGGTGTGGCAGAAGTCTGCCAGGTTTCTTAGACCCTCCAGGCACCTCCCCTGTTTCACTCCTGAGGCCCTTAGAAGCCTCAGGGTTGAGGGGTGATTCAGGGATGCACCCCTCTGCCCCACGATTCCTCAGTCAGCAAGGCTGCCAGGTGTGAGGGGCTACCCCACCCTACCCGAGCTGAACCCCTCTCTTCCTGGCAGGGGAAATTCCTGGGGATTGTCCTTTCTGCCCCCTACTCTCCACAGGCCCCCTGAGGAGTCTAAGGAACAGGGAGGGGCTGCTGTGATAAGCCCAGAGAAGGACGTGAGCCTATTGTAAGGACGCTGTTTCCAAGGCAACGACAGGGAAGAGAGGCCATTTAGCAGTTTATTTTTTACATCAGGTAATTTGGGTTTGCAGAGACAGGTTTGGCCATTTCTGCTGGTAGATTCAACATCATTTTCTGAAGGGCCAATTTGCTCTCTTCCTGCTGGTAATTTATTTTCAGCAACTAAATACTCTGCATTCCCCAGAAAAGCTCTGAGTCGGGAGAGCAATGTGGTGGGGGGCTCCCTGGGGGACCCTGAGGGAAGCAGTCAGTGGCGGGGGGACTTGGGTGGCAAGGTGAACACAGGAAGGACTTAAGAGATGAGATCATTAGGATGGCCCCTTCATGGTGGGGCCACTGGGGCTGTCCCCTTCTGACCAGTGACCAGTGTGACTCATGAGCTGAGTGACCAGGACTTGCTCCCACCTCTGGGCACCTCACCCTGCAGTGGCAGTATCGGGCTCTGTCTCAGGAGTTGGCTGGGGGCCCTGCCCTGAGCAGCACTGACATCACAAGCATGGGGTTTTGACTTAGGTTGGAGGCTTTGACAGGGTTCATAGAGATTATGGGGGTTAAAAATGCCCCCAGACTGCCCCTTGCCACTGCCACCACCTTTGCCCTTGGCCATGGATTCCCAGTGCCATCAGAAGGAGCCCCTGGCACCTAGCGAGAGCAGGGTAAGGGCCAAGACAAGCAGTTGGCAGAGCAGGCTTCAAGCCCAACCCGACTCCAGCCTGCTGTGCCTTCACTTCCCCTGGAAAATGAGGGGCATGGCCTGGTGGGCTTGGATTGTGGTTGTGATTTGGGCTTCTGGTTGTGATTTGGAGTCAGTCCCCCTCCCCCCGGAACCCACCCCTCATTTCGTCCCAGAGCAGAGGGGCGCCCTGGGCAACCCCAGTGAGGGGAGGAGAGCACCGGGGTTTGGGTGTAGGGTCCCGCCAGCCCCCTTGCCCACCAGGTTCCTGCCCCTCCAGGCAACTCACGTGAAGCCAGCATCGTCACCCTCCTGTGCCAAGCAGGTCCCACCATTCTCACAGGGGCCGCTGGAACAGCCGTCCAGGGACACCTCACAGTCGCGGCCCTGGGGAGAAAAGTCAGCGGTGGGGACCTCAAGGAGACCTGGGGCTAGGGTGAGCCAACAGACACCAGTCCCTCCTTCCCAGGAGTTAGTAATTCATCCATTCACTCGTTAATTTATATGTAAGGCCGTTGATTAAATGTCCATTGCTCTGGGTACTGAGGACAAAGTGACAGACAAGACAGACCCACCCCTGCCCTGGCCCTGCCCAACAGCGCTCATGAGGAGCCCTCCTCCTCCCCAGCCCTCAGCATCCACTCACCTTGTAGCCGCTGGGGCAGGCACACCTGTACACCTCGAGTGGGTCATCGTGGCAGGTGCCCTGGTTCTGGCACAGGCTAGACAAGCAGGGATCACACTTGGCCTGGACGGCCAGTGTCGGGGGACCTGTGGCAGGGGGTGGGTATCAGTGCTAGAGGAAGGGGGATACAGGACAGGGCAGCGCTGGGCGCCGAGCGCTTGCCCCAGGATTCCCAGCCCTGCAGGGTGGTGGGGGGTCCTTTTGCCAAGATTTTCACCTTTCCCTATAGTTCCTCTGGTTCCTTCTCACACGTTCCCTCCTCAGTCCCCTCCCCACCCCTGCCGCCCCTCCAGTCTCTAGACCCTCCTCTGTAAAATGGGACTAATAAGAGTCCCTACCTCAGAGGGATGTAAGGACCACGTGAGCTAATCTACACAAAGTGCTTAGCCTGCACTCGACCCGGAAGGAGCGCTGCGCACACACGGTAGTTAGGGCGGCCGCCAGGACGAGAGCATCCTGCTCGTGTGGTCTCTATCTGCCCATGTCTTCACAGCAATCACCCCAAGCCCTGACACCCACAGAGCCAGGGTAATAGAAGGTGGCCACCTCAGCTGGTGGGCATCCTGTGCAGCTGAGCTCAGCGCTGTGAGGGGGCCACACTGAGGAGGAGGGCCATTCGCCTTGAAGCTGTTTCTCTCCCAGACTGAAGCAGGGAGGACCTGTCTCCTGCCAGCTGCAGGCAAGACCTCCTCCAGTCTTCCAGGCCACACGGATGCTCTTCTCTGGACTTAGAGCTGGAATGGGGGAGCAGGCAGCCAGGCCACCTGGGGCACTACCTGTCGGGGCATTAAGCCCTCACAATGATACATGGTAAGACCAGCCCCAGTTAACCTAGGCTTCCACATAAGATTCCTTCTGTTGTTTGTTGTTGTCTTGTGCCATTGAGTCGATTCTGACTCATAGAGACACCGTGTGTTACAGAGTAGAACTGCCCCATGGAGTTTTCTTGGCTGTAACCTTTATGGAAGCAGCCACCAGGCCTTTTCTTCCATGGAGCCGCTGGGTGGGTTTCAACCACCGACCTTTTGGTTACCAGCCGAGCGCAAACCGTTTGCGCCACCCAGGGCTCTAAGTGGTGAAGTATCGGTTCTGCTGAAGGGGCATGAACATGACTAGAAATAAACACATCTCCCACTCGTGCTGGAAGGAAGCACAACAAGGTCTCTGGGTGCAGGTGGGGTTCTGCTTCTTGATCGGTGTGCTGGTTACATGAGTGAGTTCAGTCTGTGAAAATTCAAGGAGCCATTCACTTATGGTTTACTGTGTACTTTTCTGGGTGTGTGTTACATTTCAATAAAACGTTAAAAAACAAAAAAAAAAAACAAAAAACAACCTCTTCTCACCAACACCAACCCTGCCCCCATTAAATAAACATTGAGCAAATGTTTAAATACAAATCGGCCTGCTCCGGACATCCAAGCCACAGATGGGGCCCGTCTGAGCTGTTCCTGCTGTGACAGCATCCTGCACACAGGGTGACCAGGGCCTCCTCATTAACCTGTGGCTGTCAGTTTCATTTCCGACAGCAGTCTAGAAGCTTACAGAGGGCAGGGGCAGTGGCCCATGGCCTCCCTGCCCCTCGCCAGCTGCCCCCCTGCCCACAGGACAGGGCCTGGGGCTGCTCCTCTCTGCGCAGGAGGGCCTCCGGGCTGGGGCTGTCAGTCAGTCAGTCAATCAATCCCTGAGCAGGCGTTTACAGATGCCCAAGAGGAGGAGCCTTCAGACAAGAGCTGGAACAAGCCTCCAATCACAGGCAGGCTTGTATTTCTGCAAATGGCGGGAGACTGGCCGCTGAGCGCAGCGGCTCCACCAGGGACGTCCGGGGATAGGTTTTAAGCTAATTGTTGAGCACAATTCCTACCAAAGGGTAGGCAGAGTGCTCGCACTGCTGCGAGGCTTGGCGCTTCCAGAAACATTGCTGCTATTTTTATTTCCCTTGCATAACCACAGGGAGGGATTGAAGCCTTCTCAGCCTGCGGTTTTCTGTTCTTTCTGTGTCAGGGCCGGAAGGCAGCCCTCCTAACAAGCAGCAGGTGTTTCATTCCTGCCATATGAGCCCCGCCAACCGGCCACCGCGGGGACGGGAGCATCTGGAAGGTCGGCCAGGGCTGAGCAGGCCCTGTGGGCCCCCAACAGCAGGAGGTGGGAGGCAACCCAGTACTCCCCCACCCCCACCCCATGCTCCTGGGCTCACCTTGGCATTCAAACTTCTTGGCCGGCGTGGTGAGGAGCAGCTTGCCCTCCATGTCTGGGGGCCCAGCACAGCGGGCAATGCCCGGCTCCTTGTAGCCCGTCTTCACCCAGCCAGACAGCCAGCGGAGGTGGCAGTCGCAGTACAGGGGGTTGGCGCCAATGGCCCTGGGACAGAGATCAGAGAGAAGCAGGTACTACAGCTTCACCAGGTCTGTCACCCGCTGGGCACCTGGGGTGCCAGGCACTAGGCCAGGGGCTGGCAAACATCCTGATAGCCCCTGTTTCGTGAGCATTTATCATGTCGCCAGCACTGCTATGAGCAGCCAGGAGAAGGCAGCTGGGCTACCTGGGTGCTACCTGTCAGCCCCAAATAAATAGTAAGACCAGGCCCGTTAACCCAGGTTTCCACATAAAACTCCTTCTAGAAGTGGTGAAATATTGGTTCTACTGAAGGAGGCATGAGTGTGAATAGAAATAAAAACACTTCCCAGTAGTAACTGGGAGGGAGCACAAGGAGGTGTCTAGGGATGCGGGTGGGGTTCTGCTTCTTGATCAAGGTGTTGGTGACATGGGTGCATTATCTGATTTATATGCATTGTCTTATTGAGTCCTTGTTGTTAGTTGCTGTCGAGCTGATTCCAACTCACAGCAACCCTATCAGATAAAGTAGAACTGCCCCATAGGGTTTCCTAGGCTGTAATCTTTATGGGGAGCCCTGAGTAGGTGCTCGGCTGCTAACTTAAAGGTTGATGGTTCGAACCCACCAGCCGCTACACAGGAGGAAGATGCGACAGTCTGCTTCTGTGAAGATTTACAGCCTTGGAAACCCTCTGGGGCAGTTCCACTCAGTCTTATAGGGTTGCTAAGAGTCAGAATCAACTCAACAGCAGTGGTTTTTTTTTTTTTTTTTTTTTTTTTTTAAATCTTTGCAGGAGCAGATCGCCAGATCTTTTCTCCCATGGAGCTGCTGGTGAGTTCAAACCACCAACGTTTCGGTTGGCAGCTGAGCACTTAACCATTGTGCTACTAGGGTTTTTTATTGAGTCCTTACCACCTCCTGTTATCCCTGTTTTCATGTGAGGAAACCTCAAAAAGGTTACAGAACTTGCAGTCACACAGAAGAAAGGGGGGATCTGGGATTTGAACCTGTGCTGCTGAGGCCAAAGCCCACGAGTGCAATGCCTCCAGAGTGCCTCGCGGAGACGGGAACTGACATTAACTGCTGCGAATAGGCAGCTGCTCTCATCCGTTAGCACATCTAATCTTCTCATTACCTCCGCAGTGTCAGTTTGCTTTGCTCCATCTCAAAGATGTGGGAACTGAGCCTCACGAGGAATAAGTCATTTACCTGGGGTCATGCAATGATTGAAGGGCACCCCCTGGATCCACACCCAGAGCTTTCGGATTCTGAAGCTCATATGCTCTTATTTTTCTTTTCGTTTTTAATTAAACAAGGAATTCATGAACGCGTTCTCATTGTAAAGCTCTTTCAGACATTGCAGACCAAGCAAAAGTCTCCACCCTGCACCACATTTTGAATGCACTAAATGCAACTGACTTGCACACTTTAAAATGGTTAATTTTATATTATGTGGATTTTACATCAATAATAATAATAAACGGGCACACTCTTACATTACTGACGGGAGTGCAAATGGTATAACTTCCAGATTAACAATGCAGCGGCTTTTTGATGCAGCATTTCTGTTTCTGGGAGATTATCTCACAGATATACCTGCACAAGCACGTGACAGCATCTGTGCAATGGTATTGATTGCAGCATTGTTGGTGATAGAAAGACTGGAAACCCCAGTGTTCATAAATCGGGGGAGTGGTTAAATAAACTATGGTGCATACACATAAGAAAAAAAGAAGCCTCCCACTCTTACTGCCCTCCACAAAGGTATCCACTGTCCTTTCCCATATTTACACAAATAGTTCTTCCTCATAAATTACATCCAGTATACGTCATTATTGAGTAGCTTGTTTCCTGTCACTAACCAGCATGTCTTGGAGCTCTTTCCAGGTCAGCATATCTGGGTCCACCTCATTTTTTCAAACTGCTTCATCGCATCCTAAAGAATGGATGCTCCATAGTTCATTGCACAATTTCCCCATTGCTGGACATTCTGGTTGTTTCCAACTGCAGTGAACACTCCAGTCATGCCTCTTTGTGAAGTGTGGGCGTGTCTCTAGAACAGGTGTCTAGAAGTAGGACTCGGGTCACAACATAGAGGAAGTGTGTGTAAAATGTTAATCGCTGTCCTCCAGAAAAGGTTGTTTCAACTTGCACTCACCGGTACTAGAAGGCTGTGCCTGTTCCCTCACATCTGCACCAACACTGTATGTTACCAGTCTCTTAAAGTTTTATTAATCTGATGGGCAAACTCATAATCTTTTCACTAAACCACAGTGGGAGACGTAGAGATGGACAAGACATGGATATAGGGGAAAGAAGGGCCAGAGTTGTTTGATTCAGCAAATACAAAAATTCGTGCCTCATGCCTGAAGGTCGATACCAACATTATTTTGAAAATATAAGGATATATAGAAAGAGGCAGATATGTGTGTATATGTATATACACATACACACATATCTATATTTATATACACCTATATTTATACATCATATGTATAAACCTATACATAATGAGAAGGGTCGTATTTATTAAGCAACTAATGAGTTCCATTTCCCATCTGTTTCTGGTGATACAGCGGATGTGGCTCCCCCTTGAGATGCATACAGTCTAATAAAAGTGGCAGTGACTGAACAAGAATTCCCCAAAATAGCACAGCTGATGACTGTGTGATGTTTATGAAGATACTGAACCAGACTTGTACTCTGGCCCTGACGCAGCTGCTGACTGCCCGGGTGACCTTAAGCTGCTTGCCTCACACCTCTGGGACTCACTTTATGATTCGATAAAGAGCTGCAATCTAGAGGGGAAGAAAGACAAGCACATCTAACCTGAAATGGGTGCCAAGGGAATAACGCAGCTTGGAGTGGAAAGCAGGTTCAGCCTCGACACGTATTTAATTTTTTCTATCCATATTTGCTGACAGCATCCATCCTGGCTAATAGGACAGAGGAGATACCTTCCTCTTTCCATAGAATAGTCCCAGGGCCTTTCAGAGATAGAGGAAGGTCAGATGCTTTCATTTTTTGAAGCTCCATTGTGTTAAAAAAAAAATAAATAAAACAAAACTTTATAAATAACAGGAACACAAAAATTGTGGTATGGTGTATTTAAAAAGTTTTACATTCACTAGGTTAATATTTTAACATAAAAGTGCAATGTAATGTAATTATGTTATTCAAAAGATAAATACAAAATCAAAACCCCTTTTTATAGCACACTACAGGAGCGTGGTCCAGCAATGATTCACACATTTACAGTTTATTATGAATGGCTTCTTTCAGCCTTATAGCCCATTGACAGGAAATGCCAAAAGCACTAAATCTGGGGCCATTAAAGTGTGGGGCCCTTGAAATGTCTTGGGATCTGTGAAATTTGTGCACGTACTCCCCTCATAAACCCCAGCAAAGTCCCGACTTAAATGTAAATGTCCCTTTCTGACACTTAATAATAAATACTGCAGGACCAAAATCACATATAAAACTGTTTAAATATTCTAGCTTGGCCAACACTTGCTTTCTCTTGTCTCTGTACAGAGCATGAAGCCCTGGTGGCACTGTGGTTAAAAGCTATGGCTGTCAACCGAAAGGTCAGCAGTTCGAATCCACCAGCCACTCCTTGAAAACCCTCTGGGGCAGTTCTACTCGGTCCTGGGGGAGTGGAGAGCTTCAGTCCACTAAAAGGAGACAGTAATGCACACAAATTGCCTAGGCGTCAGGTGGGCAGAGGAGGTATTGCTCAGGTGAAGGAGATGTTAAAGCTTTAGTGGATGTTTAAGCTCTAGAGTTGAGGACTCTGTGAGACTGCCACAGGAAAGCTGTTTCTGTTCTCAGTTGAGATGTAGTGGCGGGACGACAGTCAGGCCTCTCATCGATCCAAAAGGACTGTGGGTCCAGACCCACACCCAGCCTAATGACCATGTGCTGTTGATCTTTGGTATCACTTGAAAATAGTTGGAACAGTAGACATTCAATCTGTTCATGCCAAGGTACTGCTGGGCTTCCATTAACATAACTGGAACAGAAACAGCTTTCTAGTGGACTAAAGCTCCTCGAGGGCAGGAATCAGTAAACCCCGAGCTGTGCCTGACACTAGCAGTCATCCAGTAAACGGCTGCTGAGTGAACGCCTGCCTAAAAGCACGGCAAATGCACAAAGCCTTGTATAAAAGCAAAGGAAAGTAAAGAAGAAAAGAATCATTTATCATCCCATAAATGTAACTAATTTAATTCTAGTCTATTCCTTTCAATTCTTGTGTATGTATTTGCATGTCATTGAAATCAGAGTATACAGTCTTTATTCTGCCTTTTTACCAAATAATAAATTGCATTGTCATAATTATCAACAGGAGCCCTGGTGGTACAGTGGTTACGTGTTCCGCTGCTAACCAGAAGGTCGGCAGTTTGAATCCACCACCTGCTACCTGGAAACACTATGGGGCGGCTCTACTCTGTCCTATAGAGTCGCTGTGAGTCGGAATCTACTTGACAGCAACAGGTAATTATCAACAACTTGCTATTCCATCCTATGAGCATATTTGCTTAATCATTCCACATTTACTTTTAACACCTACAACTTGATGAACCTCGAAATCTAGCTTTCCAGCCAGCAGCAGATTAGAGGCAACAAAAGCCAGATCACTGCAATGAAGAACAGCATTGGAGAACCTCAGCACAGTGTCTGGCACATAGCAGATACACAATAAATATTTGTGGATGGATAGACAGATACTCAGACAGGTGGATGAAAAATAAACTAACTGCAAAGTAAGCAGAAAAGTCAACAGCAGCAGAGAAATGCCCAGTGTACTGAAGCCCTGGGCAGTGATAAGCACTCACAGTCATCATAGTGTGTTAGACCCATTAGAGACCTTAGAAAAAAACCTCTGTACGGGTAAGGAAAGAGGCCTAAGGAGATGAATGAATTGTATGAGAGCCCACTCCAAGTTGAGGGCAGAACAAAGACCTAAAGCTCCAATTCCTGATTCCTAGTCTAGCGTTCCATGGGTTTCAATGTGGTGGGCCTCACCCTATGCCACACCCTCACCCACCCACCCCTCTACTATGCTGCCAGTGAACAGGAGAGGCCCAGGCCAGAGTCACATTAGGAACAGAGGGCTTCTTAGGAACACCAGCACGTTCAGGAATCAAGAATACCGGACACTAATTCTTGGCTCATCTGTGACTTGTTACAGAGCCATGGGCATGTCCTCCATTCAAATTGCATGTAGCCAATGTGAAGACAAGAGCCAATATAGTGAGTCTATGTGATCATTTCATCATTCCTTAACTCCTTGTAAGTGCTCAAGAGATCCTATGGAATAGCTGCAGCTGTTCGGTGCAGAGGAGATAAGGGATAGACGTGTACACATGCACATATGTTCCATCAATATTGCATGTGCATAGGTGCAGACACCCGAATACAAGCACACACACATTTTCCAGGCTACAGGCTATTTCCGTTTTAAATACTGCGTATAAAGGGCAGAGTTCATTCACAAGATTGCTGTGTAACAGTGGAAGATTCCTTTCACACAAATGCTGTCTTGTAGAGAAATCAGGCTTAGATGCAATTAACGAACACATCTAATTAGTAATGCTGGTGCCCTGTTCTGAAATTACTACTAAACTGATCCTTAGTGATTGGTTTATTTCTTATAATTTGGATCTGGCTTCTGGCCTGATGTAACTATTCTCCTCAAGAAAGTCTGAATTTATAGACAGGCATAGGCTCAAATTTTTTTCTTTCTTTTTTTGCAGCTTTGGTTTGCTCTTTGTACAAAACATACGTTATTTGTTCACTTCCCATTTGGGGGGAAAAGCCTCTATATTTTGAGCTGGAGACTAGGTCAGTATGTACCTGGGTGTTACTAAGTTCTTGTGGGGATGGAAGAAAAGTAGCCAACTGCATGTTTAAACCCCAAGAGATACACTGAGGTGAGAAAGATGGACTCAATACCTGCAAAAGTCATGCACGGCAGTGTGGGGAGCTGAAGCAGACACTTGGCTACAGCCCAGGAGTATGCAAAGGAGGCTAATTGGTCCGAGAGCAGCAGCGACCCTGGCACCCAGCAGAGACAAGTGCAAATGCTCTCTGGAGAAAACCATCTCCAGTTTAGGTCCTCAGAATTCCTAAAGATTATTGTCAACAAAATTTGAGCTCACAGCCAAAAATTACCAAACACCAACGGAAACATGTCCCTGTGAATGAGAGAGAGCAAAACAATAAACAACACTGTCCCCTGCCTGGCCTTTGTCCAGAGCCAGCATCTCCAACCAGGCTTATTCCTGCCTCTTCCCTCCCACTCAGCCTCCACATGTAACCACTGGCTTTCTAGGAATTTTCTAAAATTTAATTCTTCCATGATTCCCTTCTATCTATAAAGTCCAAACTCCTTCTTAGCATGGTACAAAATGCCCTTCACAACCGAATTTCAATGTACCTTTCCAGACTCATTTCTTCCTAGTCCACACTCCTCACCCAGCCAAACACCCTATATCCTATGCCAGACAATAGAACATCCCTGAATATGCCATTTACTTTCTTGCCTCTGTGCCTTTGCACATGCTGGTTCCTGTACCTGGAATGACTTTCTCCATATTCTTCAAATGGCAAACTCCTAATCCTTCTTTGATGGCAGCGTAATGGCACCTCTTCTGTGAAGCTCTTTCTTTTGGATTTTCTTTATAATATCCCAGATAGCCACAGAGGGCAGAAACCTTGTGTTAGAAAATTCTCCAGCACTTGACTCCCTGTAGTTACTCAGGAGATACTGACTGAGGTGATAGATTAAAGAATAAATAAAGAGGTTTAGAATCAGACACACCTAAGTTCAACCCTGTCTCTGTTATTTCCTAGCTTTATAATATAGGGAAGTTGCTTAACTTTTCAGAACCTGAGGCTGTAAAATGGAAATTATGAATCCTACCACTTATAACGGAGCCTCTTAAGCCTCCAGGAAACCCTGGTTGTGTAGTGGTTAAGACCTACGGCTGCTAATCAAAAGGTCAGCAGTTCGAATCCACCAGGTGCTCCTTGGAAACCCTAAGGGGTAGTTCTACTCTGTCCTATAGGGTGGCTGTGAGTCAGAATTGACTGGATGGCAATGAATTTCTTTGTTTGTTTTCTATGCCTCCTAGTCCCATGGCAGACATTGCTAATCAATCACTGCACTCTTCCCACTGAGTCCAGACCAGCCTTGATGTGGTGCTCAGTGTGATTGGTGCTCAAGGCAATCCCTGCCAAATGCAGAGCAGGTGGATAACACAAAACCTACTTCCCATCTTCATCATGGAGTAAACAAGCCACTACAGATAAAGCACATAGTATAGTATTTGATCCAAGCAGATCTTCAGTGAGTGGCACCTGTTAATATTTTATTTCCTCAGGTGTAAGACTGTTAGATGTACCATTGATTTAATATACTTTGGTGGGGGGTGGAGGTGGAGAAATATTACCCATTAAACATACACATCATTTGTAAAATGCACTCTGATTTCAAATAGATTAAAATGTGGAAAAGGCAAATCTTAGAACTGAGAAAATACAGTGAGATAGTTGAGTGAATGAAGTTCCAGAAGAGAAGCTGGAGGCTTCTGAAAGGCTGTCTGACCTGGGTGTGTCTGCCCATTCAAACCCCTGGCCCCTGGGGTGTGGGGTGTGGGGTGGAGGGCAAGAGGAGGCAGTAACACCCAGAGTCCGAGTCACAGTCCATCCGGCTGAACGCTGCCTCTGCCAGTAGCACAGAGAGACTTCAGAAGAGAAGGTGTTTGTCCTGCTCCTAGCCTAACTTCCAGAATTAGGATAGTCCTGCCACAGCCTATGGCTTTTAAGAATTCTCCTGACGCTGCCAGCTGAATGGTTTAGGAAGCAATTCTACGTCCAATTATACCACTTCTTGGGGTAGTAAATTTCCAGAGTTCTTCCCCCGTTGTGTGAAGTCAGAGGCATGATGCCGATATAGTGCTTAAGAGCCTGGGCTTTGGAGTCAGAAGGCTCCATCACATACCAGCTATGCAACTTTGGGCAAGCTTCTCAAACTTCTGGGGCCTGTTTCCTCACGTGTAGAATGGGAACAACAGTGCCCATACTGTAGGATTGCTGTGAGGATTAAATTAGTTAATGTAGGTGAAATGCTTAGCAATCAATAAATGGTCATTACCACTTTTACTATTGCTTGTGAAGAAATGTTCTCACATTCGATTGTTGGAACTGATGAACCACTACTGAATGTGTAAGAGTCCAAGAGGCAGCACATTTGAAGTTCACAAGCTTAATTAGTTGCAGGATGAAAGCAACAAGCTCTGACAATCTCAGGAAGTGGAGTCTTTCCCAGAATCCAAATTCTGTTTAAATCCAAAGATGCCTAGAGAATTGGGCTGGAGTTACTTACAGGTGAGACAGGGAGGTCACGTCTGCGAAGATGCCCTCTCGGAGGGTAGAGATGTCATTGCCATGGAGGGACCTGAGGAGAGAAGAGGCTGTTGGAGCCTCATCCCAGAGACAGAGATGCAAGAACTGATGGAAGGACAGCCCAACCCTCAGCTGAGAGGGGACTTGTTGGGTTTAACAGTCAGTGCTATGGGGGAGATGGCTCCAGCTCAGAGCCTCTGAGGGAAGAAGGAGCCTTCAATAACCCAGATAGACCACCCTGCTCTCTAGTCCTTTGGGAGGACTCCATTTTTGCTACCATAAATGACTCTAGCACCCTCTTTATATCACAAATGGAGTGTGTGCACCTGTGTTTCTCCCTCAGCCCTGAGGGTAAGGAGGCTTCTTCTTGGTAAGGCACTTAGTACAGCCAGCCATAGGCTGAGGCTGGAAGAATGTCACCATGTTGTGGTTGGGGCTGACAAAGGATTCATGCGTGAATCCACGGGAGGCATCACAACAGACGTAACAGAGGGCTTTGATCACAAGGCAAAAACCTTGCAGTGGGAATTCTTAGAAAAGTTTCACAAATCTCTTGCCAACAAACATTCTCAATCTGAACAGGGGCCTCATATACAAACAAGGAGCTACCTTATCTTGGATCCCCCTCCCACATACATACACACACACACACACACACACACACACACACACACACACATTCTGCAAATACAACTTAGGAGAGATAGCAACCCCCATTTCTTAAATGTTTTCCCATTCATTACTTAGCTTCTGAAGGGGCTTTAATGAGAGTGTACTGGTCTCCCACCTTTGGGCACAGTGTTGGCCATGATGGGGCCCTAGAAATGGGGACATTTCTGGCCTCCAGACAGGAAGCAGTGCCCTCTGTGGGCCAGATTTCTCTGAGGAACAATGCTCGAGGAGACTTACAGCAGGCGCAGAGAGCGGAGCCCCTGGAAGGCCAGGGGAGGGATGCACTGCAGAGCGTTGTAGCTGAGGATCCTATAGGAGGGAAGGAAGGGCACAGCGTCACCATCCCGAGGCCCCTGCAGGCGGACAACACAGCACATCTAACCCCTCAGATGCAGAGGGTCATTTTGGTCAACAGCCTCCTTCTGCTCTTTGAGGTGAGGCAGAGCTGTGGATAAGAGTGCAGGCTGGAACCCAACTGCCTGCCTTCCAGTCTCAGCTCTGCCCCTAATAAGCCATGCGATCTTAAGCATATTCCCTAATCTGTTTATGCCCCAATCAGTTCCCTCAACTGTAAGTAGTGACAACAATAATGTCAATTTTATAGGGTTCTTTTGTGGCTTACATGAGATAATCCAGCTCTTAGCACAGTGCCTGGCCCCAAAATACCCTCAATAAACGAGAGTTGCTTTTACTGTGATTGAGAACATTTCCCTCATGGAGGTGGCAACAGCAAGAGACACAGGCAGGATTCCCTGTGAAGTCAACACAGAGCCAAGGCCTCCGTCGGGGAGCTCACCATCTCAGCCCATCACTTCCAGATGACAGATGAGGTCTGGGCATATGTAACAATTTACCGTTTAGGGAGCTGTGATGGAGAGGAAGCTTCTATTACTATCCCCATCTTATAGATGAGGAAACTGAGGCTCTGAGAGGTGAAAGTTCTTTCCCAGGGTCACAGTTGTTAAGTTATTAAGCTGGGATTTTAATATGGTTTCTAAGTTTCCAGAGTCCACAGGATAACTCACTCCCCTAAAATACCTCCAAATAAATGAATACATCCAGGACAGACAGGCGGATTAGTGATAAGGAAATGATGCTTGTAAGAGGCCCAAACTGGAAACAATCCAAATGTGCATCAACACATGAATGGATAAACAAACTGTGGTAAGGTCATACCATGGAATACTACTCAGCTATAAAAAAGAATTAAGTACTGATTCACAGACCAACATGTATGAATCTCAAAATAATTATGCTGCATGAAATAAGCCAAATAAAAAGAGTGCACACTGTATGATTCCATTTATATAAAAGTCTAGAAAATGCAAACTAATCTACAGTGACAGAAGGCTTTAGGGTGGGGTTGGGAGGGGTAGGAGGGAGGATTACCAAGGGGAACGATTGTGGTGATGGTTCTAGGGGTGTGTACATATGTCAAAACTTATCAAATTGTGCACTTTAAATGTATGCAGTTTATTGAATATTAATTACACCTCCATAAAGCTATTTTTTACATAAGAGAACTGAGACATTCATGTCACAGAAAAGGGCTCTGTTTTCCCTCAAAGGTGCCAGGATCATTTAGACCAATCTCGAGGTTCTCAATCTTGGTACTACTGACATTTTGGGGTGGATGATTCTTTGTTGCGGGAGCTGTCCTGGGCATTGTAGGATGTTTAGCAGCATCCCTGGCCTCTACCCACTAGATGCCAGTATACCCCCCAAGTTGTGACAACAAACAATATTTTCAGACATCACCATATTTCCCCTGGAGTGCAGCCTCCCCTCCCTCCATTGAAAACCACTGCCTTACACCATGGAGGCTTTACCCACAGGCTCACTGGGACTCTTAGAGTCCTTCCAAAGCCGAATCTCACCAGGGATGAGCAATAAAGTTGCCAAGTTGTCATGGAAACTTTGAAAAAGGAACCAGTTGACTAGTAGATCCCTGGGGCACATAAGTACAGGTGCATAAAACAGTAGGGGTACTTCATGGCCTCAGGCCCACAGAAAACCTTCCTTTCTGGGGTACTGACTTTACTGCTTGGCTACACTGGAACCTTGGCTAAGTCCCTTAACTTCTTGGCAAATGATCTGTAAAATGGGATGTTGGGAAGGCAAATGAGATACATTCTTAAGCATCAGGGGAATATAAGGGATGTGGATAACGCTTTCTGATCACTTGCTTAGAATATAATTAAAGCAAGCATTAAATATCTCAGAATATGAGCACAAAAACGTTGAGAGAGTCACTGTTCACAAATGTCCCAACTGGAGGCAACTCAAACATCCATCAGTAGTAGAATGGATAAAGTAAGTATGGCATATTCCTACAAAGGAATCCTATGTAGTAACGAACACAAACAGACCAACATGACACAACACATAGCAACATGACAGATCTCACGAACAAGATGTTAAGCAAAAGAAGACAGATGTAAAAGTATATTGTATGATACAATTTACATAAGGTTCAGAAACAGGCAACATTAAACTATATTGTTTAAAAATGCACGTGTCGATGGCAACACTATAACGAAAATCACAGAAATCATTATCATGAAAGTGAGAATATGGGCTGTCTGTGGATGGGGGAAGAAGATGAGAAAAGGACATAGGGAGATATTTGGGGCGCTAGCAGTTTTTTTTTTTTTTTTAACCTAGGTGCCTACACACATGCTAGCTTTATGATTATTTGTTAAACTGTGCATTTATATTTTTTGCAATTTTCTGTGTATATGTTGCATTTCACAATAAAAAATGCTTTAAAAAAGTCTTTGAGACTTGCAGGCCCTGGCACACCCTCTGCCATCGACCGACGGAGCAGCAGTGCAAAGCAGAGGCCGGGACTTGGGGAAAGTTCTAGCCACCACCCATCTGCAGTGGTTGAGGCCGCCCTTCCCCCCTTCCCCCTGCTGGGACTCACAGAGTGGTCAGCTGGCTCATGTTGGTGAAGGAGGAATTGCTTAAGGAACTGATCTTGTTGTTACTCAGGTCCCTAGAAAAGACAAAGGCATCATTCTTTAGAAAGGAAGAACTCAACCCTGGCTCACTTTCATGGGCTGCTTCTTCCCCTCCCCTACTTGGCCATTCCCCCACCCAAGTGGGTCAGAGGCTCCTACTGGTACCCCAGGGGATAGGGGGTGGTGGAGAGGAACTTGCTCCACAGTCAGCTACAGCCCTCACTCTGCTCCTGACATCCCTCTAGGTCCCCAGGGCTTCGTGTCTCCATTTCTGCACGAACTACTTGCCTCAGCCCTCTGAGATTGTAGCTGGACTCCTGGCCCCTTCACACCACAGAAATGCTCCCACCCAGGGCACTGGCTACCAACTGCCAGATCTAGTGGGCTCTTCTCTGTTCTTTCTGGCTAGCGCTTTACGGAGGCTAGTTCATTAGTCCTCCATACAGTCCTACAAGGGAGATAGTAACTTCATTTTGCAAATGAAGATACAGAGTTTCAGAGTGATTAAATAACTCGTGCAGGGCCACGCAGCTGGTCGGGGGCAGAGCTGGACTCAAACCCCAGTCCATCTTCCCCAAACCCCAGGTCACTGTGGTGTGCTCTCAGCGTTACCATGCAGCCTTTCGCAAGACTGACTACCCTTCTGCCTCTTCTCAAAACTGTCTCCCCCCGATCTTTCCTTGAACACCTCATGTCTTCCCTTTCTCCTCCTACCTCTTTAGCTGTGCCTCCTCAGTCTCTGGGTGAAAAATTCTCTCTCACTCAGCCCTTAGGCATGGGTTTCACTAAGGCCCTTTCCTTGCACTTTCTCTTCTTTAATCCACTCTGGGTGCCCTTGGGGATGCTCGTGGTGTTCCTCACCATCATGGGCTAGAGCCTCCCTCCTCTGCCCTCTCTCGTGAATGCCTCCTCCACCTCACGTCCTATGGTCCCTCAAGCTCAAGTCTCCCGCCACCCCTACTCCCCATGCTGTGATCCGTCTCCCAGTGAACAACTCCAACAACCCAGAAACACAGGCCACACATCGTCTATCTCATTCCACTCATGTCAAGTTGTAGGTCCCACACTTGTGCCTCTGTACGTGCTTCACATCTGTCCCCTCTTCATAAGGCCCTGCTGATGTCAAGCCACCATCTTTTGTCTGGCTTCTACCTCGGACCTCATCTCTCCACCCACAGCTATGCCCCATTTTGATCTGTCTTCCACATGGGTGGCAACCACAGCAATCTTTCTATGACACAAATCTGACCAGGTTACTTCCCTACCAAAAAACTTCCAGTGGCTTAGGCTAAAGTGTGACCTCCAGACCCATTAGCCTGGCTACCTGTCAGGTGCTCCATGGTCTGGCCCCTGCCTCTCACTCGTATTGCTCCCACCATGCCTTTTGAGCTCTGGTTTTACTAAATTTCTTTAAATTCTCTGAGCGTACCATACCTCTGTGCTTCTCAATATACTGTTCCCTATGCCCACCTAGTGAACTCTGACTCATTTTTCAAGACATTCCTCTCCTCCAGCTCCCTACCCTCCTTTGAGCTGCAGCCCTAATCTGCATTTCCCTCTGTTGGAGCACTTAGGCACTCCACAGTACTTTAGTTGCTCTCATTCCTTTCTCCTGCATCTCCCCCACCCCTAGACCATGACATTCTGGGGGAGGGCCCATGACTTAGCGGCTGTCATATCTGCTTACTTAATGCGGCTCTTGGTTCAATACATGTTTGTGTTATAAAATTAATCAATGTCCCCTATCTCCATTTTTTAGGTCTTTTTTTTTCCTTTAAATTTTATTTATTTTGTTGTTGTTGAGAATATACACAGCAAAATATACACCAATTCAACAGTTTCTACATGTATAATTCAGTGACATTGATTACATTATTCAAGTTGTGCAACCATTCTCACCCTCCTTTTCTGAGTTGTTCCTCCCTCATTAACATAAACACACTGCCCCCTAAGGTTCTTATCTAATCTTTCAAGTTGTTATTGTCAATTTGATCCCATATAGATAGTTCTTAAAAGAGCATAATGCTCAAGGCAGACCTTTTTAACTAGTTAATAGTTAACCTAAATTGTTGTTTGGTTTTAAGAAGACTCCAGGGGATATTTTTGGTTTAAGGTTTAAAGATTATCTCAATGTAATTACTAAGCACATAGGTTAATTTCACTAACATTTTTTTCATAGCACGACTTTCTTGACGAAGGAAGTAGTACGTTGATTTACATTCTTGTTCAATTTTCTTATCTAATTTTGGACCCATAATAAACAGTTCCTGGACTGACGTTGGTCCATAGAACCACTCTTTGAGTAGCACTGCTCCAAGCAACACTAAGATGGAATGTTCTCTGAACTACTTTTTGGTAGAACCTGGCCAATGAGTAAAGACAACTGAGGTAAAGAATTAGGCTGCAATACTAAGAGGAACTAAACTTATTTTTAAGGCTTGTTTTATATTTTCTCATGGTGTAGAAGGGTCAAAGGAGTCAATAACAGATGTTAACCTGAAGAAAAACTCAGTTACAGATGTATATTTGCAGCTGCCATATTTCATATTTGGGTTGGGTGCCAAGGTTGGGCTTCAAAAAAGTTTTCCCTACCCTATACTTCTGCCCTGGCCTCTACTCTTGCAAGGATGACCGTCATTAACAATAATTATCAGCCTAGAGGGGGTTTGGGGAGATGGTATGAGCAGAAGTAGACAGGGTCCCACCCAAGGGGGACTAGAACAGTGCAATTCACAAGCATGGCCACTAGGTGGCAAAACAGCTCTATGCACAGATGTCTCCAGGGAGGGGTGGGATCTGCCCAACAGCCAGGTCTGTAACAGGAAATGCTGGAGCCATGCATGGTTAGATGCCAATGCCCCTCCTGTCCTCTGAGGCAGGTCCTGGATCCACGAGCGGTCTAGATACTCACACAAGCTGTAGGTACTTGAAGGTAGACAGCTGTCCTGGGACCAGTGTGAACTGATTCCCGTCCAGATAGCTACAGGAGAGAACACAGCAGGGTCAGTGCGCCTGTCTCCACCTTGGGCAGTGTCCATGCGCTGGGGAGACCCTTCCCTGGCATACAGGGCCTTCTCACTCATTTCTTCCCCTACATGTAGACCACACAACCCACCCAGAATCGCTAATCAGAAGAGGAAATAGGTAAATCTGGGGGGGGGCGCTTGGGTAGGTGCTACCCAGAGAACTTGGTAAAAGCCACTGGGACATGAAGCCTTTCTTGGTTTCCTTCCTGCCTCCCTGACTCACCCTCTCAGCCTCCCTCCTTGTCCATGGGCACTACCCAGGGCTCAACCCCAGCCCCTTGCTCTTCCCTCTCTGTCTGCTCCTCTCCTGGCCAAATAGATCTGATGTGCATGTTAATACCTCTCAGGACCATCTTCAGGCTGCTCCCAGGTATGACGTCCCCCCTCTACCTGCCAGCGTGGGGTGTGAAGCCAGTCTCATGGAAGCCCCAGACCCAAACATGCCCAAACCTGAGCTCAGTGTTTTCATCTCAAACCAGCTTCCCCTAATGCCACTCTGTGTTCCTAACCGTCTGGACTCCGAACCCCAGTGGTGAATTCTCCAACTCCTCTCTGCAGCCAGTCCCAGGACGGGGGGTTCTTCCTCCCACTGGTACCTCTCACATCGCCCCATCTGCACACTGTAGCCTCAGCCCAGGCTCCTGCAGCAGCCTCCTCTGTTCTCCCACCTTGGCCTGCCTCTGGAGCCCACTAAACACACTGCTACCCAAGTCATCTCCCTTAAAACCAAGCCCACCACAACTCCTCCTAGCCCCAATGCTTAGTATTCAAGATGCCCCAAACCTGACCTGGTACCACCAGCTATCCTTATCTTGAGACTGGAAGTTGCTAAGCAGCGACCCAAGAGTCAGAAGCTGGCACAGGACCCCACCAACTGCAGCCCACCTCTACCCCCTTCACCCCCATAAAGATCCAGCAAAACAGAGGACAACAACAGCAGGGATTTATTCATCCTTGCCCTTGGCTCTGCATTATACAAAGTGACTTTCCACCCCTGTCTTATTTGATCCTCTTTGCAGCCCTTGTCAACAGACCTGAGCAGCCCCATTTTACAGCTTAGAAACCAAGGCTTAGAGAAGTCAAGTGATTTTTCCCAGCCTCTGAACTTCAGCTACCTCTGTCAAAAAAGGCAGACTGTCCTATCCAGCCCCATATTCCCAGAGCTGTCAAGGCATTAAGGTGAAAACAAGGTCATGTGAGGTTTGCAGAGCACTAACACTGCAACAGAACTGGGCAAAGGACGGGGTAGGCCAGTCCCCGAAGAAGGACGGCAATGGTCAACATGCTTGTGAAGAAACAGCCAGCCTTGCTGGTCATGAAAGAAATATAAATGAAAACCTCATGTGCTCACCACAGGGAAGGAAAAGCTCAGCTACTGAAGCCTGGGGGGATGAGTCCAGGACATAGGAAGAGGTCAGGAACTGACCTTCTATTTGAAGGTATCTGTTGAAGAAGGCCCAGCCTTCATCCCTCTGTTTGGCATAAAAATTTATATCTGCACCCACATGAGCATGGATACCAAATTGGTAAAGACTTCAACACCACAATACTCAGTGCTGAAGAGAGGGCAGCAAGAAGGGCCAGTTCACACACCCATTCACATACCATGGGTGGGAAGGCAGACAATCCAGCCTTTCTGGAAGGCCTGCAGGCAAGAGCCCTAGAAATATACACTCTTTGACCAGCCGTTTCACTGACGGGTTATTTATGATAGTGAAAAATTGGAAACAACTTAAATATCCAACAAAGGGGGATTTGTTATATAGATCATGGAAGATTCATGTTGATAGACATCATGGGACTAGTAATATTCACATTTGTGAGAGCTTTAATGACAGAGGAATTCTCGGGAGATGATGCTTAGTGGGAAAAGTAATGTTATTGCTTATATTAAAGGCAGAGTTTGTTCGTTTTCTTTTTTAAAGTGAGGCCCATGTGTTTTAAATTTTAAACTGCTAATATTTTGGGTTGTCGTTGTGTTGTGGAGTTGATTTCGACTATGGCGACCCCATGTGACAGGGTAGAACTGCCCCATAGGGTTTTCTCAGCTGTTATCTTTATGGGAGCAGATCGCCGTCTTTTTTCCCTAGAGCCTCTGAGTGGGTTTGAACCGCCAACCTTTTGGTTAGGAGCTGAAAGCTAAGGCAGAGTTTAATTTAAAGGGAGAACATTTGCCATGGGTGGCTAGTGCTGTCAAGCGTCTCTGCAGATGGGACTCAAGGAGAAATTCAAAGCCTTCCTGGAACTGCTGTTTTCTCCAAAGCCCTAGCCCCAAGCTCCTGGTCAGCTAATTGTTGCTTTGGGGACCACCTCCTCCTGCTGCTGCCAGGCCCATCCCCTCGGGAACTGCCCCTACCACTCCCATCCCATGGGCCCCCCTGGGGCGTCTCCGCAGGCTACTCACAGCTCTGTGACATTCTTGGGGATGCCCTTGGGCAGGGCCCGGAGGTGCTTGTTGCTGCATCGGACCACGGTGTCCAGGCAGGTGCACTCCTGCGGGCACTGCGGGCGGGGCAGGCAGCCCCCCTCCTCTTGGCCTAGGGAGGAAGGCAGGAAGCCAGGGTCAGTGAGGGGGACAGGTCTTCTTAGGGCCTCCTGCAGCCAGGGCCACACTCCTGGGCTCTCTCAGAAGTCCCTCTCTGACACCACCTGGCCACCAGATTCTGGAAATCTCCTCTTTGCTGCTCTCACCTCCGACCAGGGCCGAGACCCCCAGGACTGCTGTGAGGTAAAAACAGACATGGGTGGATCTCTACAGACTCAGACCTGAGGCAGACCCGGGCACGGCAGAGAAGGAGGATGGCAGCCCTGCCATTTTTGGGGTGCCCACTGTGTGCCAGACACTGTATCTAACATAATCGCCTTAATGACACACTAAAGGGGTGCCACATCACCCCCTAGAATACAAGCACCACGATGGTAGAGATTTATGTATTTTTTTCTTCTTTGTTCATTAGTAGAGCCCAAGCACCTAGAATGGTGCCTGGCACGCAGCGTCCCTCAAAATGTATTTTTTTAATGAATGAATGATAAGTTTCCATTTTACTGAGATCTAGAAAGGTTAAATAACTTTCTCAGGTTATAAAATGTTGACTATGAATTTCTCTGAATGATGAGAAAATAGGTGATTTTTATTTCCTTCTTTTATCCAGATTTTTTCATTTTTTAATGATTAGTACATTATTACTCTTATAACTGCACAGAGATACCACCAGACAGGAGTAGACATAGGAGTAAGAGAGGGTCTCCCTACCCTGCCCCTTCCCTGCAGACCTCTCCTGTCAGCTGCATGTCAAGCCCACCCACGCTGCCCACCCATGCCCTGCCTCCTGATTTGCTCCACCTTTTTAGAGTCACCCCAGCTCTCCCTTGCCCCTGCTGCCTGAGAGGCCCACGAGTTACCTTCCTCACACCTGAAGTCTGGGAAGGCCACGTCCTGCAGGGGGATCTGCCGCAAAAAGTCTGGATTCTGGCATCGTGGGTTCCCTGTCACAATCTTCCTCTTCCGCAGCCAGTCGCCAAGCCAAGCCAGCTGGCAGTTACAGTTGAAAGGGTTGGCCAGAAGGTTCCTAAAAAGGTAGTCATATGGCTATGGCAGACACCCTGCTGGTTTCAGATGTTCCAGCAAAGCCCTTTCTTGTCCACCACTGTAGGACTTGCCATGTACTGTTCACACAGCACCCCACACTCTTCCCAGACAACCAGCAGTTACCATGAAGATTGACTTTCTGGCTCTGGAGGCAAGATTCACTGTAATCTAAAGTGGTGAGACCCATGCTTCAACAAACCGTGAGGACCTGACACCCACTGAGTGAGTCCTTTAAATTAACCACCCAAGAGGATCGTCCCCATCCCATCAGTGCCGTCCCTGCTCAGCCATTCCTGGAACTCCTTTCTGAGGAGCCATCCAAGCTGGTCTGTGAGCCACACAAGAAACCCAGTCTCCTTTCTGGCTTCCTCCAACTCCCAAGACCACTGTACCCCAGGGGTAGCATACTACCCCTCCAACATCATCCCAGAGAAGACAAGACAGAGGCCTCTGTGATACCCTCAAACCCTAAGGCGTCTAACCAACTATGATCTCTATCTCTCTTTAATAATTCTTGGGACAGAAGCTGTCCACACATGTTTTCAGACTCTCAGGTTTCTTGGGAGGGTACTTTTTCCACTAAAAGTATTTGCGGCCCTCCAATGGGGGCTTGTGTACCAGTGAAAAATGAAAGAAATGTTCTTTGGAGAATATTCACTAAGGTAGGAGGCTTAGGTACAAGGCAGTGCATCCAGGAAGTGTGATTGGGTCAAACTTTTGTCTCTTTTGGCTTTTGTACAGCTAGATAAGCATTGTAAGCATGTTTATGGATTCCTGTGTGATAGTTAGGGAGCTCTGGTGGCTTTGAGATTTTTGTGTGTGTGTCATATTTGGAAAACCAATGTAACCAAATGGATTTTGGCACGTGTTTGAAAGGTTTTATGTTTTTTGGGACATGTGTTCCCCACAAATTATGTATCAAAATCCATAATTCAAAACATAAATTCAGAAAGACTCCTTGACTCAGCATGTCTTCTATTACTGAAAACACTTAGTATCAAAAAAAAAGTTTTTTTTAAAGGAGAAAGTAATGGGGTCTTGAAAGGGATATGGACCCAAAACAGGATTATTCATGGTCCCCCAGGATGGGGGCTGGGCCTTACTGTACAAAGCTAATCAGTCGATGATGCATGACCACAGCCTCTCACCATCATGTGGGTGTGATGTATCTGTGCATGTGAGCTTCTGGCCACTACTCTATAACCGACAGATAAAGTTGCAACTCCAGTAACATGCTCAGAAATTGCCTGGGATCCAGATGTCACATCTGGATGTCACAGTCTTTGCAACCATTCCCAGTAATCATGGCAAAGGTTCTGGGTGACATGCCTGGGAGATTCAAGACCTTGGAAAGCTCCCAGCATCGGGCACGATCACGACCACATCCAGGCCAGGCTGGCCTTCACCACTACCACTCAAGGCATATCTGGTGGAGGAACAAGGGAGACCTGGGAAGCCACACTCATAGAGCATGCTCTGCTTTGTGACGTTTTGTGCTCTTTGCTGAAAACTGGACCTTTTAAGCCTGATGTGGTAAATAGAAATTTGCTTATTCTCTGTGTTCTGAGTGTCCATCTTTGTTGATCCTCAAATGTGGCCCAAAGTGGGACTAACTCACCACCAGAATGGAGGCCAAATAACTTCCCCAAAATCAGTTCTGCCTTCAAATATTAATGAATTCCCAAAGGATCTGTTCCAGACACTGCAAATAATTCCTAAGGGAGGATCCTAGTTGAATGATGATGACAACAACCTTCTAAAGGATGCCTTTACAGGCGGTTTACTTTTTTGGATCTGTGCATTCTGGTGTCCTAGTTAAGGGCCTATCTCTTATTGGGTCTAGGCATTGCTCTCCTGAGTTTTAAACTGTGAAATAGGCATCTCAGGAACAGACCAAATGGGAATATAAAATGGTGCAGTCACTGTGGAAGCAGTTTGAAGATTCCTCAAAAGGTTAAACACAGAGTTACCATAGGACTTGACAATTCTACTCTTTGGTATATACCCAAGAGAATTGAAAACATATGTTGACACAAAATTTTGTACATGAATATTCATATCAGCATTATTCATCATAGCCACCAGCTGATGAATGGATAAACAAAATGTGGTATATCCATATGGAATATTATTCAGTCATAAAAAGGAATGAAGTACTGATATATACTACAACATGGATGAACCTTGAAAACATTATGCTAAGTGAAAGAAGCCAGACACAAACAGACAAACATATGATTCTATTTATATAAACTATCTAGATAGACGGTAGATTAGTGGTTGTCAGGGGCTTGGTCGGGGGGTGGGGACGTGGAGTGACTATTAATGGGTATGGGGTTTCTTTTTGGAGTAATGAAAATATTTGAGAATTAGATAGTGGTGATGGTTGCACAAGTTTGCGAATATACTAGGAACCACTGAATTGTATGCTTTAAAATGATGGATTTTATGATGTATGAATTATACCTCTATATAGCTTTTATTTGAAAAAAAAAAAGAACAGACCAAGGCTCTCCAATAGCAAGGAAATGAACCAAGAACACAGTTAACAAGAACATGGGTGATAATGTGAGTAAAGGTGTTTAGCACAAGGCCTGGCACATAATAAGAGGTAGATGAATATTAGCTATTACTAATACAACCATTGAGCCCAACTCTGAGAATGGGCTGGTAGGGGAGGTGCATAGTGTCCAGGCATCTAAGAAGGGACCTTTGGAGTTAGAGGGAGTCGATGGTTGGCCTTTGGCTGTGGGTGTGCATGAGATTGGAAATTCATAGCCCATATGATCAGACCCCAAGGGCTTGAGAAGAGACAGGAAGGGGTCCAGCAGGCCTCCCCACCTGCCCACCTGCAGACTCTCCTCAACCTCCACCTCAACCTCAGACTGGTACAAGGAAGGGCCACCTTCCAAAATTTCTGCAGCCTGCCTCCCCAGGATTGAGGTAGAGCTGTGAAGGTTAGGGAGAGTTGTCCTGTCTGTTGGCCTGAGTGCCACCGCCTCACACAGAGGGAGAGACAAGAAGATAGGCAGTGGTGACCAAGGCGGCCCTCTGTCTGTCCTGCCCAGAGGAGCTGAATGAGTCACAAAGGTCTAAGTCAGAGCCTTGCTCCCAAGCCTGTTGCTTTCCTTCCCTCCTCCAGCCTGTCCTGCTGCTCTCAGACTGTGAGGCTGTTTCTGAAATCAGATTCCTCCTTCAGGGGCTGAAGTTTATATCCTGGCCTCCAGGGAGAATAACCATAAAAACAGCTCCTGTTGGCAGCATGTATTAGTTTCCTATTGCTGCTGTAACATATTACCACAAACTTGGTGGCTTAAAACAACACAAAGTTATTATCTTATAGTTCTAGAAGTCAGAATTCCAAAATGGGTCTCACTGGGCTAAAATCAAGGTGTTGGCAGGGCTGCATTCCTTTCTGGAGGCTCTAGGGGAAAACCCACTTTCTTGCCTTTTCCAGCTTCTGGAGGCTGCTCACATTCCTTGGCTCATGGTCCCTACCTCCATCTTCAAAGCCAGCAATGGCCAATCTAGTCTTTCTCACATTGTATCACTCTGACTCTTCTGCCTCCCTCTTCCACATTTAACGAGTGAAACATCTTTGGGAAATCATTATTCTGCCTACCACAGGGTAACCACAAGAGTAATGCTGATACTTCTGCTACTACAATTATGATTACTACTACTACTACTAGTAGTGATAATAGCAGTGAATATAGACTGAACGTGTTCTCTGTGCCAGGCCCTGAGCTAGGTTCTGTATATACAATAACATAATCCCATGAGGAGGCAGGTGAATATTAACAGCCTCATTTCACAAATGAAGAAACAGAAACTCAAGAGAGGTGAAGAAACTTATATGACAAAAACCCACAGTAAGTACTGGGTGTAAGTAAGTACACCCAGGCCTGTGCTTCTAAAGCGTGCTCCTCCTGCTTTCTGCTATCTCTTGGCAAAATGGCAGAAAAAGTTCCCTTGTTCTTGGTTAACCACAAATTCCAACAGGGAGCTGGCAATCCTAAGGCCTCTTGGGCAGAAGTGCCCACTTCAACTGGACCTTTTTGCAAAAGAAGAGTCTTCCAAAGATGGTCTAGGGAAGTCAGCTCTTAGCTTCCTTCAGACCCCAGACCACTCTCCGAAAAGCCCACCGCCTCTGGTCCCCCCATGACAGCCCAGTTAGCCACAGTGGCCCTCCCCAGAGGATGGTCATGTCAGCCACAGATGCCTTCTTCAGCAATTATATCTATTCCTTGCAAGAACCCAACACAATAGATCTTCTTAACCCTATTATATAGACAGGGAACTGAGGCTCAGGGAACTTAGATGCTCTGCTGAAGCCACACAGATAATAAGTGCTGAAGGTGGGATTCAAGCCCGGCTCCAAAGGCTTCTGCTCTGCCGGATAGCTGATTTCAGAGCCACAGGCACATCTGTCCCAGAGAGCCAGGACTTACAGCGTAGAGAGGGACTGGAGGGTGTCGAAGGCTCCGGGGGAGATGGTGGTGATCTGGTTGTCATACAGCGAGAGGAGCCGGACGTTGCGCAGACCTGTGAAGCTATCATTGTGGATGCAGCTGATCCGGTTGTTCCTCAGCATCCTGCGGAGGAGGGAGGCGGTAAGAGAGGAGGGAAGGGCCCCATACTGTGTCTTGCAGGCAGATCCGTCCATGCAAGCGCCTTTGGCCACCATCCGCCAGTTCACTAATTCTCCAGGGAGCGCTGAGCCACGAGGGGGGATCGTGGCCCCTAATAGACCTCTGCTGTACGAGTGAGAGTTCTACATGTCTGTTCTCACCTCCTAAGAGCTCAGCTACTAACCAAAAGGTCAGCAGTTCGAATCCACCAGCCGCTCCTTGGAAACCCTATGGGGTCGCTATGAGTTGGAATCAACTCAATGGCAACAGGTTTGGCTTAGTTTGGTTTTCGCCTCCAGACTGTCCCACCGCTAAGATGCATCCAGGCTCTGTCCACTCCTCTCCATCCCACTGTGATAGCCCTCAGTCTGGCTCTCACTTTCACTTTCTGGATGGCCAATGGTTCTCTCCGACTTCAAGCCTCGCTCCACATCAATGCCCAAGAGATTTCCTTAGAACCTAAATGGAACTCATCAGCTGCTACACAGGAGGAGAGACCTGGTGATCTGCTTCCATAAAGATTAAAGCCTAGGAAACCCTATGGGGCATTTCTACTCTGTCCTATAGGGTCGCTATGAATCAGAATAGACTCGATGGCAACAACAATCACAACATTGCTTATAATAAAAAATACTGGAAACAGCCTTAATTTCCAATAATTATATAATATATAGTCATTAAAATGATGTTGTAGAAGAAATTTTAATAATATCAAAAGATGTTTACATTATGTTTAATGTAAAAGATGGTTACTAAATAAAATGTATCATAGGATTTAATAAAATACATTTCTAGGTATGTATTGTGTGTATTGTAAACATTACATACATTTATATATGCATGCATGGAAAAAAGACTGGAAGGATAGTGTTTATATCAACAGATTATTTCTAGATAATGATGTTGTTATGGGGATTTCTATTCCTGCCCTTGCACCTTACTCGTGTGCCCTTACTCTGCACCTGACTCCGTCCCAGCACCTGCCCTTCCCCTCTCCTCTGTCCCTGTCCAAGTTTTCCCTGGAAAGGACAAAGCAACTGGTAAAATAGCACACAGCACCCCGCCCCCAAGAATATTCAGCAAGTATAAAGAAGAATGAGGCAGCCCTCTATGAGCAGCCTGGAAAGATGGCCAGGCTATATTCACAATCAAAAAACGCAAGCTCAAAACAAAGTGCACAATCAAATCCCCTTTCTGTAAAACAAACAAACAAAAATCCACAGGGAGTCCCATCATGCATTCATTTACCGTACACAAATTCAACTGTACGTGCTCAGAAGACAAATCCAGGGCCCTGCTGCAGAGCTGGGATTTAAATCTAAGCAGGTTGCTTCTAGAGCCGTGTCATCCAATACAGTAGTCGATAGCCACATGTAACTGTTTAACTTTAAATTAACTAAATGAAATGAAAATTCAGTGCCTCAGTAAGCATCAGCCCCAGTGAATGCTCGACAGCCACTTGTGGCTACCAGGTTGGACGGCGCAGGTATAGTGCCTTGCCATCACTGTAGGAGCCCTATTGGGCGGCGTGGTCTATTAGACACTGAGCATCTACACGGTCATCTGGAGAGCCAGTGCTGCCTGGGCAGGGAGGGGACTCCCTGCAGCATTCACAGAGGGTGGGTGACGCGAAGATCTTACTGAGCGTCTGTGTCTGATTAGATTTGGCTGGATTCTGAGTTATAAGATCACACCAACATCCCTGCTCCCCCATCTTGAGTCCCCTCTGCAATGTCCCTGTCATGGGGTCATCCAGCTCCTCCTGCCTGCAGTAGTATTGGCCATTCCTGAACACACCTGTGGTTGACCACAGGACAACCAGAGGGGCCTCCATCCTTCCATTCCTTCACCAGGCACCAACCTCACATCCCAGGAAACCGTAAGAACAGGCCTCATTATGAGTTGCCAACATTTGACCATTTGTCCCCACCGCAGTCAGGGTACTTGGCTGTCGCCATTCTCCTGCAAGCTGGGGGGAAGGGGTTCCCACCCTCTCTCTTCCTTTCCCTTTAATGCATACACCTTCCACTGAGGCTTGACTTTTGCCCACCTCCATCCGGCTGGCCCACCCAGTTCCCCCGGTCCCGCACACTCACAGGGTCCTCAAGCCGTCCAGACCCCGGAACATGCTGCTCCGGATGGACTCCAGCTGGTTGGCGGTCAGGTGCAGCTCGCTCACAGAGGCGGCACCCTCGAAGGCCCCGTCTTCAATTTCTGACACCTTGTTGTTGCTCAGGTTGCTGGGGAGAGGAATGGCGGAGGATTATGGATGCCTGCACACAGGGGCTCAGGGCTCTCCCTTCCTGTACTCAACCTTCCCCGACAACACACACACTGGAGCTCTGGCCCCACTGGGAGCCCTCCCACCCGAGTATTTTCCTTCTCCACCCCAGGGGCCAGCGTCCTAACTGCGCCTGCCCTCCAATGGGGACTCACATTTTCTTCAGATGTGTGAGTTTTTTAAACATGCCAGTGGCCTCCAGGATGGAGATTTCATTGTTGTTCAAACGTCTGCACAAGACAATGAAGAGAACTGATACACCCACGTCGCTGTTATTGTGTGCCATCAAGTTGATTCTGACGCACAGGGACCCTGTAGGACAGAGGAGAACTGCCCCATAGGGTTTCCTAGGCTGTAGTCTTCACGGGAGCAGATCACCAAGTTTTTTCTCCCGTGGAGCAGCTGGCGGGTGCAAACCGCTGACCTTTTTGTCAGCAGCTGAGCACTTAACCACTGCACTACCAGGGCTCCCTTACACATCCATAAGAGACAGATATTAAAGTATCTTCTGAAATGAAAACCCTTGGGACTCCCAGAAGAATCTATCTGGCATGCCAAATTGATCCTATTTCAATGGAAGGCTAGGCCTAATGCTAGGGGGTAGATGGGAGTATTTTGCCATTAAAAATGCCATGAAAATTCACATACATGAAATGACAGATGTGTGCAGGTATTCATGCATATATAATGGCTGAAGTGGTGGCTTAAGCCCAAACTTATGCTAATGGAATCAAGTGCTCTCAAAAAAGGCAAAAGTATGATTGAGAAAGCCCACCCCGTGTTCAGGCTGGTGACCCGCTCTGGGTGCTGAAGGCTGCTTTGTGAGGGGAGTGTAGGGCTGGGAGTCAGAAGCAGGGGCCGCAGGAGCGGAGGGGTCCTGCTTCCTGCCAAGCCCAGCAACAACTGGGGAGGGTCTTTGGCAGGCCCCCAAATAGGGCTGGACCAGAAAAAAACCCAGAGTGGGCCCAGGAGGGTTAGGTAAAGGGAGGCCCTCACAACTCGGCCGTGGACTGGGGGATGCGCTCAGGGATCTTCGTGAGCTTCAGGCTGGAGCACTCCACCATGCTGGCCTCGCAGCGGCACTTGTGCGGGCAAACCATGTCGCTGTTGCACTCACTGTTCAGCCGGTAATCCTCAGTGCCTGCAGGGAGGGGCAAGGGCTGGGGTCTGAGGGCTGGGGCAGGCTCCAAGCAACTGCTGGCTGGAGGGCTGACCTCGGGTCTGCAGCCCAATCCCTGCCCACCCACTGCTGCCACCTGCCTCCCAAGCTGGCCTTGGCTCCCCCACTCTCCTACCTGGAATGAAGTACTGCTCCTTGGCTGGGGAGAGAAGCAGAAACACCATGATGGTGGAATCATTTAGGACTCGCAGGAACAGACCAGGCCCCAGCCCCACTCCCCAGTGAAAAGGTCCCCAAAGATGAGGCAGGGGCCCCAAATCAGGTCCCAAAGTCCATCCGCCCAGCCCCAGTGTGGAGAAGTCCTTGCTACGGGGCACAGATGTTTTTGCCCAGGCCACTGCCAAGGCCAAACCCAATTAAAGCTCTCTCAAGGAGCGCCAAAAACAATCCAAACTCTACTTGCAATAGTGCGAGAAGGAGACTGCTGACTTTACGATGGGCACGGGGCAGCAGTGGATCAAGTTCCAGACAAGACCTGAACTCGGAAGCTAGCCACACCATCCCCAGCCAGGTGCCAGGCTGACTGCAGTTGCTGGGGCTGTTCCTGCTGTCCTGAAGCCTGGGGGCAGCTCCTATCTCACTGTTGAGGGCTCCCAGGCCTCCCACCTGTCTTCCAAGGCTTGAAAGCAATGGCATGAGAGAGAGCTGGCCTGGGAGTAGAGGGCACTGGATCATTGTCTGAGTCCTCACTCTGGGACCTGCAGCAAGTCCCCCCTCTCCTCTAGGTCTCCATGAAATGAGCAGAGGGACTGAACAACCACCCAGGCCAAAGTCCTGAACTTGGGGCCTCTCCACCCTCCTGTGGGGGTCCAGGGTACCTGAGGACACCCTTGGTGGGGCCACCTAGGAAACATCACTGGGTCCCTGAGCAGACTGAAGACAGGCAGACAGGCAGACAGACAGACAGACATGAGAGCAGGTGAGCAGGTAGCTACCTGAGCACCGGAACTTCTTGCTCTTGATCTGCCCGATGCGCTTGTTGGCTAGGCGCCGGGGGCTGGCACAGCGGGCGCCGCTTGTCTCGATGGGGTTGGTGCGCAGGAAGTCCGCTAGCCACTTGAGGTTACAGTCGCAGATGAAAGGGTTCTGGGCTAGATGCCTGTCCAAAGAGGGCAGACCGGGGGTCAGAGACAGGGGCCACAAACTTTCACTGACCTCCACCTGGACAGGGCCTCGCTGCTCGGTGATTCTTCTACAAGACTTCTCTTTGCACAAGAGGAATTCAGAAAACATTAGTGCATAGTTACTTATTCTCTTGCTGGGCTTCTTCCTGTGTTACTAGCAGGATGAGTGTGTTGGTGGGGGAGAGAGACAGGTGACAGGTGACACCAGCCAAGGAAACCCGGGTTGATATGAGTGGCCACTCGGTGGCTTCCCCACATGTGAGCCCTGACGGTCCAGCAGGGCTCAGACCAGCCACGCTATGCCTGCCCTGCACATGGCTTTCCTGCCCAAGACCCACAGAAGAGCATCCCTGCTGCGCTTGTTCTGGCTACTGCCCCAGGGCTGCCGTTTCTGTTCACAGAACTGAGAGCCAATGCTCACACACGAAAGTGCAGAGAGACAGAGCCGGGGGCCAGTTCAGAGGGACTTACCAAGCCACGGTCATTTTTGTTCCCTCTAAGCGCCATCAGCTCAAGCATCTAACTTTTTGGCCTCAGCCCAGCCCTCTGCCACGGGCTGCCCGCCTCTCCAAGCCAAGGAATGAACGTGGCCCGGGGTCTGGGCGCGGCTCAGCCCAGACCTCAGCTGCTTTCTCTCCTGTCCAGCGCCTCCAGGGCTCTACCCTGTGTAATATTGTCGAGGTACCTGGATGGAGCTCTGCTTTGTCCAGCCACCTCTGCCCCTCCGCTTTACAGCTTTCCTCCCCATTTCCTGCTTGAGTCCTGGCTCCTCTCAGCTCCACCAGGCTCCCCCCACTGCTTCTGCATCCAGCTTAACATTTGCTTCCCATTTTAAACAGTCAGTTTGCACACACAGATGTGTTGGCTGACTCCCCAAGGCAGAGTTCTCAGATAAATTAAAATAGCAGGATTTACAGACTGCTTAGGAATCCTCCCTAGTTGCCCCATCCACACCTGTTTGTGCTTCAGTGTCCCAACCTCTGCGTGAACTAATTGCTTCCCTTTACCACCATCTTGGTAGAAAACTCTGCTGAAAATCAATTCAGTTATGTTGTTCAGGCATGTACCAAAATGTTCGAGTAGGTGGGGGGCGTTGAATATATCCTTTTTAAGTATGGGCTATTTGTGTCAAAAACAACATAGAAAACTTAAACCACCTACAGAGGCAAGCGGCTTCTGTATAAACTGAAGTATTTGATGCAAATTAGAATTTTTAAAAATTACAAAGGATAGCGAGCTGGGGAGGGAAAATGCTCAGGTGGAAGAAAAAAATCTGGTGAAAATTAATTATGTTAAAGTTACATCGAGAAGTGTGTTGTTATGTGGCCATGCAGCTATCTTCATACACATTTCTGACAGTGGGAGGAAAGGGAAGGGGGACTGATTCCCAATGACTTTCTTGGAATACTGGTAGAGCAGCCACACCTAAAAATCTTTTGGGGCAGATGTTCAACGTCATTAGTCATT
Organism: Trichechus manatus latirostris; assembly: GCF_000243295.1. Classification (NCBI taxonomy): domain Eukaryota; kingdom Metazoa; phylum Chordata; class Mammalia; order Sirenia; family Trichechidae; genus Trichechus; species Trichechus manatus. The sequence goes on from NW_004443943.1 coordinate 23,848,729, forward strand.
AGGGAAATGCAAATTAAAACCACAATGAGATACCACTTCACACACACTGGAATGTCTATTATCAAAAAAACAGACAATACCAAGTGTTGACCAGGATGTGGAGGAACTGGAACGTTCATAGGCTGCTGGTGGGAATGTAAAGTGGTGTAGTCACTTTGGGAAACAGTGGTAGTTTTTTTTAAAAGTTGAACATAAATTTTCCATATGATCCAGTAATTCTAAGAGAAATGAAAATGTATGTCTACACAAAGATGTGTATGCTGATGTTTATAGCATCATTATTCATAATAGCTCCAAAGTGGAAACCATCCAAATGTCCATCAACTGGATTGTATAAACAAAATGTAGTACACTCATACAATGGGATATCATTTGGCACTAAAAAGAAACAAAGCACTGATATATGCTACGACATAGATGCACCTTAAAAACATGTTAAGCAAAAGAAGTCAGCCACAAAAGACAACGGATTATATGATTCCATTTTTGTGAAATGTTCAGAAAAGTCCAATCTATTGAGACAGAAATTAGATTAGTGGTTGCCTGGGGCTGGGGCTGAGAACGAGGACTGATTGCAAATGGGCACAAGGGATTTTTGAAGGGTGACGAAAATGTTCTAAATTAGATTGGGGTAATAGTTGCACAGCTCTGTAATTTTACTAAAAATCATTTAATTGTACACATAGAACGGTGGATTTTATGGTATGTAAGTTAAAAAAATTTTTTTTAATCTTTCGGGGCAAGTAAAACTGTAGCAAACTCAATACTATAACACAAGGCATTCAGCCACAGATCTTAGAGCTACAGACAAATCAAGGAAGATTTTGTGAATTTAAATCTGCTCTGGTCTAACAAAACAAAACTCAGTCAAGGAGTTCAACCACAGAGGGGTAATCAGAATATTTGATTGCACTTTGGACCTACATTTCTTTTATTATTGTTCCAAATTTTATTTTGGTTGCTGATATATAACAAACCAAAACCAAACCCGTTGCCATCGAGTAAATTCCAGCTCACAGCGACCCTATAGGACAGAGTAGAACTGCCCTGTAGGGTTTCCAAGGAGCTGCTGGTGGATTCAAACTGCCAACCTTTTGGTTAGTAGCCGAGCTCTTAACCACTATACTACCAGGGTTCCTGATATATAATAGTTGTTCATTAAAGTTCAGTTTTGCTTTTCAATGTTAATAATGAGGCTTATTCTTACAGAAAAGCACCATTGAGGTAGGAAGCTAACTAATTTCTCACTTATGCTGAGGAGGCACCTGAGATTAATCCCTGCTTCACAGGCTGGTCTGTGACCTTGGGTGAGTTATTTAACCTCCTTCTGCCTCAGTTTCCTTGTAAGTAAAATCAGGGATGACAGAACCTACCTCCACAGGGTTATTATGAGTTTTAAGTAAGATAAAGCACACAAAAAACCGCAGCCTGGCATTCCATAAGTGCCCAATAAAACCAAAACCAAACTCATTCCCATCCAGTTGATTCCAACTCATAGCAACCCCATAGGAAAGACTATAACTGCCTCACAGGGTTTCCAAGGCTGTAATCTTTAAGGAAGCAGACTGCCACATCTTTCTCCCGTGGAGCGGCTGGTGGATTCAAATTACCCACCTTTCAGTTAGCAGCTGAGTGCTTAACCACTGTACCACCAGAACTCCTTAAGTGTCCAATAAATGGGGCTTATTGTTATTGTGGAGACCCTGGGTGGTGGAAATGTTTAATATGTTCAGCTACTAATCAAAAGGTTGGTGGTTTGAGTCTACCCAGAGGCGCCTCAGAAGAAAGGCCAGGGGATTTACTTCTGAAAAATCAGCCACTGAACACAGTTCTGCTCTGACACACATAGGTTAACCGTAAGTTGGCACTGACTGGTTTTGGTTTACTGTTATTGCTGTTTTCAGTATTACTGCTACTACTCTCTCGCCTATGGGAAGCCTTTCTGTCCTAATATTCTCTGCTCCAGCTTTGCGGCCGCAGCTTATTCCTCTGGTGGCAGTGGCCAGATCTCAGATACAATGTCTAGGAGGACATAAACACGCTCTGAAATCAGCCAGGTAAATGGACACAGACGAAGGCTGCCGACACCTCACTATGCATTTGCCTTGTTCAATCGCCTTCCACCTGGAGAGAAAAACTCTTCACGCTGAGTTCTCTCAACCCCATTCCCGATCCCCAAGGCTCTCCTGGCTGTGGGTCTTTGGCCTTCAAATCTCCTTGGCTTGTTTCTTGCCACGTTTTTCTTGGACGTTCCGCCAACTGCTTAAAATAATCTACCTTGAGATGCCTCCTTGGTAACCTCTAATTCCACATACTTGGGAAGATTTCCCCGTGGTGCTCCATCTTCCTCTCCTGGCTATAATTAAATTAATTAGCAGGAGTGGGGCCGTGGGTTTTAATGAGTTTGCCTTTGTGGCCGACATCCCTGCGGAGACCCCAGGGAACAGAAGCGGTGCCTTTATCCCAACCTGTTTCGCACCTATCCCAGCACCCCGTGCAGATATTATCTGCAGAAAGACAGTGGCAAGGATGACAACGACAACAAAGGCCACGATAATGTTCATAACAAATGCTCATCACACATGCATCACAGAACCCACAGGTCTGCACATCAAGCCAAACTGCAGGCCCAGAAGTAAATCTGTAGTACCAAGGTGACCACTTACGTGCCTAAGTTTAACCAAATAGTAGATGAGAAGAAGTTTCCCTTTACGGAAGTAGTGCAGCTATACAATAAGGTCTTTTTCCCTAAGCATAACCACACATCACTATCAAATGAAGAGGGAACGTTAGAATGCAAATATCACCATTTTGGGATCCCTATACTACAGAAGTAATGACGAAGTGCTTTCACCAAATAAATTGCAAGGAAAAAAGGAGACGGAGAGGAAGCCTGCAGATTAAAAGAGACTTAAGGGATACACCAACCAATATCAGCCAACTGTATTGCATAGGCCTTAATTAAATCCTGATTCCAAAAATGACAAAATTGACAATTGGAAATTCAAACACTAACTAGATATTTGATCTAATTAGATATTTAATTGTTAGATTTTTAGGTATAATAGTAGCATTGTGGTTGTGTTTTTAAAGACTCCTTGCCTTGTAGAGATCTGTATGAAGTCGGTATGGATGACACATAGTATGTGAGATTTGCTTCAAAATAGTTCGGGTGGGATGGAAGACAAGGAGGTATAAATGAAACCAAACTGGCAATGAGTTAATAACTATTAAAGGTGAGTGATAAATACTTGGGGGTTCACTGCACTACTTGTAATATGTTTGTATATTTCCATGATAAAAGCTGAAAACAAATCCCTACATTTAGTACGTTCTCATTTTTAATTTATAATTACCAGTGTTATGATTGTATTTCATTTAACTTAAGACATTATCAATGGCAAAACGCACTGTTATTTTATATACTATCAAGAAAGAACAAAATGTTGCCAATTAAATGATATGCCATCCATTGTAATACGCATCACAGCTTCGGATATGTTAATGTGGAAACAGTGTGTCTTAGAATCGGTGAGCTTTATTATTATTATAAACTGTAGCCAGCTTTATCAAGCACTTATGATGAGCTAAGCTCTGTACAAACATCTCCTTTAATCTCTGAACACCAATGAAGGAGACGATATCCCCATTTTACGGATGAGTAAACTGAGGTTGAGAGAAACTATTTGTCCAGGGCCACACAGCCAATAGTAGGCATAGCTGGGATTTGAACCCAGGATTGTCCAACCTAGAGCCTGTACTCCTTCCGCTATAGAGACCACCCCCAGTGAGTATCACCGCCCAGGGCAGGACAGGAACACGCCGTCTGCACCTGGAGGCTGTTACCTCCCTCCAAGCCCACTTGCTAGGACCTTCTCTCTGTGGCAACCAGAGGGAGGAAGGGAGGGAGGGAGAGGAGGTGGGCGGAGGGCACTCACAGGGTCTGGATGGCCCGAAGGGAGGTGAAGGTGCCCTTGGCCAGACTCTGGATCTTGTTATCATACAGGGAGAGCAGCGACAGGTTCTGCAGGTCCTGGAAGGCGTCAGGCCGGATGCAGTTGATCTTGTTGGCATTCAGAAGCCTTTGGGCAGAGCCAGAGTCAGGTGGTGAGGGGAGAGGCACAGAATCAGAGTCATCAATGGTCCTGGGCATCTCCCTAGTCACCTGACATGCATTTTTCAGGGAGGAGCCCCTGGAAAGCAGGCACAGGGAATCTGGCCCTCTGGATGTCCCCTCCTCATGCAGAGGGGCTGAGAACTCCAACTGCCTGCTCCGTGCAGAGGGACCATCTGAGTCTGCCCTCTTCTCTTTCAGGGAACTGCCAGAGATGCCCCACGGGATTCCAGAGAGCAGAGAACATGGTGGCAAAGCCATCTCCCAAAGGCTTTCTCGGGAGATCTTCCTCCTTCCCAGATTTCTGCTGGCCAGCTGAGATGGAGCATTTGGGTTCAGTGCCTCTTGGGTTCTGGGGGAGACTACTTGCCTGAACACTCATGGAACACAGGCCCCGGCTCAGCGACCTCTAGGCTCTGGCGTCCTCCAATCAGCTCTGACCCCATCTTCCCCCTCACAGCCCCCACCACCCTGCCTACTGCTCCGCTTGCCCTGTGGCCTCTCAAACCCTACCAGGTCTGCCCTTCTTCCCACCTCTCATCTCAACCAAGTCCCCGTACTCCTACGAGACTGAAGAGCCAGTTTGAGAGGCCTAAGGAACACTGACCCACCTCCCCAGACCCCACCCAAGGACACCCGAAGACCGGTGCTTACAAAAGCTGTAGGGTGTACAGGCCTCCGAACACACCACGGGGGAGGTCTGTGATCTTGTTGCCATAGAGGACCCTAGAGAGAAGCAGCAGAAAGAGAAGATGAGAGGACAGCCCACCAGGGCCATGGCACAGCTCTGCAGGTTGTGCACGGCACAATAGCACCACCGCGAAGCTGTACCATTCAGACAACGGACACCAGACGTGTATACTTACTATAACGAGTTCCCAGCAGATGGCAGTGAAGTCTCTTAAGAAAGGGTCACCTTTTTCTAATTTGCAAAAAGGTACTTTATGGGCTACAGGGGGCCATGATTCCCATTACTGCCTCAGCAGCCCCTGGTCCTAGCCCTTACATGGGGCCCCACAGAAGCCTGCCAAGGGGCTCTTCTGGGGAACTCCATGGGAAATTGGCCTGGTCCTGGATCCAAAAAGAGACTGTTTAAAGAGGAGGAAATCCCACGGGCAGGAATGATTAACATATTTTCAGAGAAATACAGGAAAAACTAGAATGGCAGTCTGCAGGAGCACTGTGCGTCCTGGCACGGCAAACAGGCTTCCCTGCACAGAGACGACGCCAGGCGGAAACAGACCCAAGTGCTAACTGTGCTGAGGTCTGAGGGTGGGATTGCAAGGGATTTTGTCTTTTTTTTTGTACTTCGGTATTTTCGGTTTTCTATGTTGAGCACGAATTACATACATAATCAGAGTAACAAAGCAGAGGTTTCAAAAAGACATGCAGGGAGGCGTGGGTTTTACGATATCACCTGGCATATTTTCCTGTCTCCAGGAAGACAGTGAGGGCATCAAGGGGCTTGGAGGTGTGAGTTCTAGTCCCAATATCATAATCAGCCCCCACCAGCCATCCCTTATAAACACTCAATCTGAGTAAAAGCCGTGCATGCTGTGTCTTCAAACACGGCTTCGAGATCATTCCTGGGGGAGGGAACAGCAGTAGTCGAGGCCCGAAGTGGGGTCCAGGTCAGCACGTGTGAGGAACTGAGAAGGCCAGTGTGGCTTGAGTGGAGAAAGCAAGTGGGACAGTATCTTGGATTTTACCCGCCAGCACCAGGAAGCCTTTGAGAAATGATCAGACATGTTCTCAAGCTGCCATGTGGGGAATGGAGTGGAGAGAGCAGGAGTTGAAGCAGGGGAGACAGGGTCAGGGCAAGCCAAGGGTGGACACTGTTGATGGGATCTATTGCATGACCTTAGCACACAAGTTCCCGGATGGTGGAGGGTGGCTGTGACCAGGTACCCATGAGCAACAGAAACCCACCTAGATGGGTTATTGTCACCTGTTCCACTTCTCAGAGGAAAAGCCCTACATTTTGGCAGGCTGCCTCCAGGATCTGATGTCAGCTAGTGATAGTAACCCAACACCAGGCCATTGGGTACAGTTGTGTATGCTGTGCACTCACAACCAAGGGTGCCATTCACAGTTGCCTGGACATGTGCAATGCATTAGCCCCACCTACTACCTGGGACCCTACTCCAAGCTTATGTCCAGTGGTGGTGAGGGGCAGGTGAAAACACTCATTCCTAAGAGTAACAAGTGGCTCCTACCATAGGGAGCTTGGCTGGCCGTTAGTGTGCCTTGTGTACAAAGTGCATTTCCATTACTCACAGTTCTCAGAGAACAAGGGGCTTGGTGCACCTGGGGGTGTAAGCATAGGTTCTTGGAAAAACAGAGATGATGGAACATTTCCAAGATGGATTTTCGATGCTGCAGTATGTTTTGTTGAGTGACAGATCCCCACTGGACGGAGGTAGAGGAAAAGTCCTCAAACACCCACCACATCTTGGGCTGAGAGCACATTTGTGATGAAAGGTGGCAAGGTGTGCAGATGTCACCATTGGAGCTGTAGGTCAACCAACCCTGTGGGTAAACCCAGGGAAGGCTCAGGGGTATGAAATGCGGGGTCTGTGGGGAGGTAGGGCCAGCATGAAGGCTGGACCCAGGTCAGATGATCACCACAAACAATGCTGGGAAGACCTGACAATAGTGGGAGAAGCATCAGAGTTGCCAGAGGCAAAGAGTCCACCTCGCTTTTCCAGACACTCAGCCTTTGATTCCCTTCTCCCCTCCCAGCCGGGGAGGAACACCAGTGAGAGAAGGGGAGCTGGCACAGCAATCCTAGACTACGCAGCCAGGTCAGGCCCACTGAGGCCAGAGCAGACGGCGTGGGGATGGGGTGTACAGCTGTGCAGAGACGTGGTCCGAACAGACCTGCTCCTCATCAGCACCCACCAGAGGAGCCCTGGCTTGTCAGCCTCCTTGGAGACCGCCCTGGGCCACCCAAGATCCTGGGCACTGCTACTCACAGCGAGTTTAGGGAGCGGAGGCCCTGGAAGGCGTCGGGTGCTATCTCTGCTATCTGGTTGTTGCTCAGGTCTCTGCAAAGTGAGCAGGAGAGAAGGTGGCTGAATCCCTTGACGACCACAGGGCCCTGTCTGGTCCCCTCTACCTCCTAGGCACCATGCAAGACAAGGACTTTTTTGAAGTTAGAAAAGGGAGGGCCAGTTCCCCCATCCACTCAAAACACCCACAGGCCAGTGTTCCCAAGTGCCGTCGGGGGAGCTGAGAATCGGCTCTGCTCACGGGCCAGACTGTGGCTTGGAACCTCACTTAGGCCTCACGACAAGCCTGTGGGGGTCACCACACTGTCCCTCCTTCACAGAGGGCAACCTGGGGGTCAGGACAACCAGCAGCTCACTCAGGGCCACTCTGGTGTTGGAGGCGGAGTCGGGCCTGAACCCCGGGTCCAGGCTCTTTCTCCCACCCTGTGTGTCTCCCAGGGGGCAGAGGGAGCCCTCACATCCTCCTCAGCTTTCTGTAGGGAGAAAAGGCGCCCGGGGGGATGGACTTGATCCCATTGAGTTCCAGGCGGCTGCAAGACAGAACACAGAGGAAGTGAGAGGGTCAGTGTCACCCCAGTCCTGCTGTTCCCACCGAGCCCTTTGCCCCTCCTGCCCCAGCTCCCATCGCCCTCCTGGGGGCCAAAGTCTGGAGCAGGTGGCACGAGGCAGAGAAAGGGAGTGCCTTGATTTGAGCTCCAGTATCCCAGGCTTCCGCGGCGGAGAAGGGCCGTGAAGGATGCTAACACCCAGAACCGATGCCGGCAGGCTCACTCGGAGTCCAGAAGGCTGGACAGAAGGACAACAGAAGGACACTGCCTCCTCCATCCTCTGGAGGATCTCAACCCTGGGCAAACTGTGTCCTCATTTGCCACTGAGAGGCCTGGGGACAAGTCCTGGGTGGTGCCTGCTTCAGCTCGGCACTGTACTGGCAGAGCCTGGCCAGGCCAGAGGGGCCCATTTCCCCGCACCTGCCCTGCCCTTGCCCACCCTGCCCTGCTCTCACATCTCTGTCATGGTCTCAGGCAGATTGGCGGGGATGGCGGTGAGGCCTTTGCCTCGACAGTCCACGATGCCGTTGCTGCAGGCGCACATGGCTGGGCAGGAGCCGGAGGAGAGGGTGCAGGCGGGTGCACGCCCTGCCTCTCCCTGGCCTGCGAAAACAGCGGGGTGTGACTCCAGCTATCTCGTGTCAGCACCCCCACCCCCAGATACAGACTGGGCCCCAGAGACAGTTTCCAGGGATGAGGGCAAACCAGGGGAGATCACTAGGGATGCACAGAATAAGGGGTTTCAGAGTAGGATGCAACTCTGGGGGCGTCTGGCACATCTAAACCAAATCCCACTGCCATCGAGTCGAAGCCCCATAGGGTTTCCAAGACTGCCACATCTTTCTACCGTGGAGCAGCTGGTGGGTTTGAACTGCCAACCTTTCTTAACCCCTCTGCTTAACCACTTTACCAGCAGGGCTCCTGGCCTGGCACAAAGCAGGTGCTTATTAGCTGTTTGCTAAGCTTGGATCTAAACCTAACCTATGCTGCATGAGGATGAGATTCATACGCTCAGAAATCCCGGCCTCGAACCCCAAGCCTCCAGGTTCTAGTCCAAGTCACTTTGATGTCCTCATCAGTCATATGAGCATGAGAATGACTATGTTTATCAAGCACCTACTCTGTGCCATGGTGGCATAGTGGTAAGTGCTCGGCTGCTAACCAAAAGTTCGGTGGTTCAAACCCACCAGCCGCTCTATGGGGGAAAGATGTGGTAGTCTGCTTCCATAAAAATTTACAACCTTTGGAGTCAAGATCGACTCCATGGCAACAGGTCTGGTTTTTGGTTACTCTGTGCAGTGCTCTGTGATAGGTGTGGCACGTGCAGTATCTCGTTTAAATCCTGCTGCCCAACCCTGCAAGGAACATACTATTGTTGTTGCCATTTTACAGGTGAGAAAACTGAGACCTCGAAATTAATTAATTTGTATAAATTCACATAGCTAATAGATGGTAAAGCCAAGATAAGCCCAGTGTCTGATACAAAAGCCCACCCTTTTTAAAAATTGAGGTACAAATTATAAAGTGCACTAATCTTAAGTGTGTAACTCATTGGATGTTTACATATGGATGCACCTGTGGAACCAACACTGAGTTATGAAATGTTTCCATCACCCAAGAAGATTCTCTCATACCCCTTCCCCAAGGTAACTCTGAAATCTATAGCCAAAGATCTGTTTTGCTTGTTTGTGAATTTCACATAAATGAAATCATACAGTAGGTACTCTTGTATCTGGCTTATTTCGCTCAGTACAAATTCTTTGAAAATTCACCGATGTTGTTGCATGTATCAATAGTTTCTTCTTTTTTATTGCTGCATAGTATTCTGTTGTATGAATACATCACAATTAGTTAATCCATTCTCTTGTTGATGGTCATTTGGGTTGTTTCTAACTTTGGGCTATTCTGTAAAAAAGCTGCCTTGAATATCTTTGGACATGGTTTTTTGAAGACCATATGCACATGCCTAGCAGTGGAGTTTCACGGCCATAGACCCATTGCCTTCCAGTCGATTCCAATTCATAGCAACCCTATAGGACAGAGTAGAACTGCCCCATAAGATTCCCAATACTGTAATCTTTACAAAAGCAGACTGCCACATCTTTCTCCCATGGAGCGGCTGGTGGGTTCGAACCACCGAACTTTCAGTTAGCAGCTGAGCACTTAATCACTGCACCACCAGGGCTCCTCTTGCAGGGCCTTCAAGCAGACATATGTTTAGCTTTAATGGATCCTACTCAACAGTGGCTCAGCTCATTTACACTCCTACCAGCATTTTAGCCTCTGAACCTTTTCCTTTCCTTGGCGACCCTGTAGGGTGGGAGCCAAGATCAAAAGCAAAGGTATGAGAATTGTGAGAATGCCGTTCTCAGGGAAGGGCTTGGCAGGCTGAGGGAAGCAGCACTGAACAGAATCCAGGAAATGAAATGCCTTGTATTAATGCCTTGAAACCAAAGTATTCAAATCAAAGAAAACATATGCATTTCAAAATAAAAATTATCCAAGTGAATTATCCATTCTTATTCCCAACCCCACGGCAGCCTGAGCTCTGGCTCTCCTCGTGCACGTGGGGACATATCTGTGTGCATACACACAGACAGACACAGTCACCTCCGTGTATCCATGTAGTGTGGAGGGTCGGATGCCCTGGCTCTCCTCTCCTCCCTCTCTCTCCCTCTCTCACACACACACACATACACGCAGGCACATCAATGTGGTGAGGAGGGTAAGACACCTTGGTTGTCCTCTCTGTCACACACACACACACACACACACACACACACACACACACGTACACACACATCCATGTGGAGTGGAGGGTGAGCAACGTTGGTTCTCCTCTCATACCCACCCCACACTCTGACAGGATAAGCTAATCTTTCTCACACCCATTGTCTCATGGCTCAGGTTTCTCAAGGCCACAATACTGTCACTTTGGCCAGTGAGCATCAAGCCCCTCAGAGGTGTTGTTTGGTGGGCCATGATGGACCCCAGCTTTGAGTAGACTCTGCCTTCACTTTGGTCAAACCCCTTTCCCTCTCCACCTCCCCCCTCATCTTTGGAATAAAAATCTGGGCTGGCACTGGGTCCATGGTTTTCAAATGGGCACAGTGCCTGGCCCTAGTAGACTCTCAATGAACATCAGCCCAATAACCATTGTTTGAGTGTTAATACACAGGCACTGTTCCAAGCTCCTCACAAATGAACCCAGTTAATTCTCACTGTGACCCTAAGTGGGGGGTACTATAATCAACCCCATTTTGCAGATGAGAAAACTGAGGCCTAGAGATGTAAAAGTCACCTCCAAGGTCATATATCTTGTGAGGAGCAGAGACAGGCAGTAAACCTGGCTCCAGACCCTGCCCCATTAACCACTGCACCACACTGACTCTTGGATGAGGACTGTGCCTCCGGAGCCCTGGAGCCTGCCTGGGGTGGTGAGGGGGGAACAAGAAGGTGGGGGCTGGAGAGTCCTCTCCTGCTTCATCCAAAGCAACTCTGCTTTCATCTGTTTGATATATTGCAGAGGAAGTATGGAAGGAGGCATGAAGTTTCCTTGACAGAAAGGGTTCCATGATGGAAAGAAAAGAGGTTGAAAGCCACAGGGCCTCATGTTCTGTGAATGCTGATTCTGACATTGTAGCCTCTGGGTTCCACGAAGATGTCTCCACAAGCTCACTAGCTCCACGCCTGTCTCCACTGGCCTGGGCACCACCTGGGCCTCTTGTTTCCAGCAGCCCTGAGCCCTGCGGGGCTCAATCTCAGGACATCTGTCAGGACTGTGGAGGAGGTGACAGCCATACCCGGAGCCTCACACTGAGGGAAGGAGGCCAGGCCCAATAAACACTGTTCCTCCAGGGCTCTGTGTGGCTGACGGGCTTGGAGTCCACAGGTCTGGGAACGATGATCAGCCCCTGAGTACTCTTGTCGTTAATCTGAGAACTGTTCATTCATTCAACAAACATTTCTTAAGCATCTATTATGTGCTGAGCACGTGAAAAGTGCTGAGGATACGGTCAGAAAACATGACACTCATCTTCCATGTCCTCGTGGAGCTCCCAGTCTGCAGGGGAGAAGGATACTCCCAGGCGGCCACTATAGGAGTCCCTTAACAGCCACCGTGCTAAGTAGCTGTGGGTGAGAAGGCCAGACTCCTAGCCATGAGAGGGTCAGAGTTTATAAGCAAGGCCCTGGGCTGCCCCAACTGTGGTTCTCCTGAGCATCACAAGGGGCAAGTGCCAGGACTGAGGTGGGCATCCTGAGGCGGTACAGAGGCCTGGACACCTCACCTAGCCCAGGGGTCGGAGAAGGCCTCCCTGGAGGGCAACATTTAAGCTGGGATCTGCAGCTTGAGGCAGAGTCAGCAGGTGGCAAGGAGGAAAGCGTGCAACTGGCAGGGAAAGAGCCTGTGAGAAGGCTCCGGGTGGGAGGCTCCTGCTCCAAGAAGGGGCAGAGGTGGCGAGGCTGGAACACAGTGAGGAGGCCAGGTGGGCAGGGGAGGCAGAGCTGACCACGCCGGGCCTTACAGAGCTTTCTCCCAAGAGCACTGGGGCGCCAGGTGAGTGTGAAGCAGAAGACTTTAGGATTCTTATAGATCTCTCTGGCTGCAGTGTGGAGATCAGAGGGGCCAGGGAGGAAGTGGGGTGACCACTCAGGGGCCATTGCAGGTCTCCAGGAGGAAGATGAAGAGGACAGGGTATCTGGAGTCCACCTCAGCTCCGGTGGAGGAAAGAACACCCAATTCAATGTCTTTTCAAGGTAGCAGGGGGTGAGGCAATGGGAGGAGGCAAGGGGTGGAAATAGGAGGAGTAAGGAGTGGGGAGAGGAGCAGGGCAAGTAAGGGGCCAGGAGAAAGTGAGGAGCACGAGGAAACCAGAGGAGGCATTGGGTAGAAGCAGCAAGAGTAGAGGGGTGGAACATAAGAGGAGGCAATGGGTGGGGGCAGAAGGAGGAGGAATTGGGGTGAGAGGTGATATGTGGAGACAAAAGGTGGGAACAGGAGATGATGGGTGGGAATAGGAGGTGATGGGTGGGCTATGAGGTAATGTGTGGGCTAGGATGTGATGGGTGGGCCAGGAGGGGATGGGTGGGAATAAGAGGTGATGGGTGGGAATAGGAGGCGATGGGTGGGCCAGAGGTGACTGGTGGGGGACAGGAGGTGATGGCAGTTGAGTGCCCCAGCAGGGGCCTGCACCCACCTGAACAGCTGAACTCACTCTTCTGGACCTCGGCCACGTTGAGACCACGCAGGCTGGCAGGGCCGGAGCACTGGGTGAAGAGCCCGATGGTTGGCCGCTGCCTCAGCCACTGGGAGAGCCAGGCCAGATGGCAGTCACAGAACAGGTAGTTGGAGTGCAGGCGGCTGCAGGAGGACAGGTCGACTCACAACCCACCTGGGCCCCCACAGACCAAACAGTGGGAACCCCTATACCTCAGCCCTGGGTACTGCATTCAGCCCAAATACAATCTATGTTCTGTCAACTGCGCAGCTCAGCTCCGACGTGAAAGTTCCTGGCAGCTTTCCCTTCCTTGCCAGCATACTCTGGGTCACACTTTTGGCTGGAGTGTGCCCGGGGAACATTGATTTATTTTACTGAGCTCACAGAGGTTCACTGCCCCAAATCACTTCAAACACAAAAACAAATTGTCTGTTTTCCAAAGAAAAAATCAGATATAGATGACATTTCAGTGTCCTGTAATTTTAGATCATCTCCCTCATGCCAAGGAGGAAGAGCTGTGCCCAGAAAATCTCCACCCTGGGCTGGCTTCTAGGGGTGCAGAAGAGAATGAGGTCCACCCCTAGGCCGAAGCCTGCCTCTCCTTTTCCTGCCCTCCCTGGGTATCGGCCCCACGACTTGTCGCTCTGTTCCCAGTGGCCTCTGGGCCTGACTCACAAGGTCCGGAGCTTGGGCATGTGGTTGAAGCTGGACACGGGAATGGCGGTGATGTTGTTGCTGTTCAGCGTCCTAGAGGGGAGAAACCAGAGTCATCCAGCATCTGCTGAGCAGGGCGTGATAGGGGAGGGACAGGGCTCTCTGCTAACAAATGGGGGGGCCCTCATGCCATAGTCCATGGTCACTCTCAAGGTTTGGTGGAGTGTCTGCACCAGACCCAGCAGTGGGTGATGCCCAAGCATGAGAGACACAGACCCGCCATGCGGGAGATGCCCTGAGCTGGACAGTGACCATGAGCCAGCTGTACCACAGACTCTGTATCTGGTGGGACAGAGAAGAGGGAGCAAGGAGAGCAGGAGGATGTGTCCCAGGCTCGGGCTGGCTTTCAAGAAAGAGTGGGGTTTAGACAGGCAGAGGGGGAAGGTGAAGGCATTCGAGCGACATGCATCAGAAACTCCTGGAAGACACAGTCCCTCGCCCTGGGCTTCATCGTGAGCAGGTTCAGCCTGATGGCAAGCATGACCACAATAAACACGTATCTTCCACCCTCAGCAGAGATTTGAGGACAGCAGAGAGCAACACCTCAGGCCAGGCCTGGGACCTGCCTTCCAGGTCTCCTGCCTCCTGTGCTGCTTCCAGCCCCTGACTCCAGTGGCCGGGCAGGGCACCTGTGTTGGCTGAGCTCTTCATGCCTCTTTTTACTTACAGCACCTCCAGCCCTCGCAGAGCCCGGAAAGCCCCTTCCTCAATGCAGCTGATCTGGTTCTTGTCCAGCTGTCTGTGAAGCAAAAGAAAATGTTAGAGAGAACACATGGCCTAGACCAGGGGTCTCCAAACGTTTTGATCAGGCACTCCTTAAGGAAGAAAATAGAGGCATGACCTCAATCACTTGCAATTATGTATGTATCAATCCAAATGTTACATATTAATAAAGGCTTAAATTCTTTCTTATTCTTAGTGAAAACAATAACTGTAAGTAAAAGTTATATTCCTCTACCCAACCTTGCGTATCCCCTGGAGAACAGGTACTCCCCCAACACACACACTTTGGAGACCACCTAGAGGGTGCTGGCAGTAGACAAATGAAAGGGTAACGTGGGATTGGTGGTATCCAGGGCTGACAAACAGATTTCAGCTGAATGTCAAGTCAGATCGACTGGCAGTGGCTGCCTACACTGCTGCGTTTAAAGAAAGTCTGAAGCTGCAATTTGGTTCTTTTGGTAAGAATGCTGTGATCGATTACAAATGTCTACCACAGGCATGGGAGGGGGGGATCGACAAACATCCCAGGCGTTTGCCACCCTTGGTGTAGTCAGATCTTGGGGAGGTGGTAAGCCTGGACCAGGATAGATTCGAGTAATCAGAATAAACCATTACAATTAAATAGCACTTTACAAATTATACTTATTTCCATGATCTTATTTAAAACTCAGAACAACCTTATGAGGTAGATATTATTATCCTCATTTTACAAAAAAATATATCAAGGCTCAGTGAAGTTAACTGACTTGCAGTAGATTATACAACAGACATGTTACTGGAAGAGAAGATTCAAACCCAGCTCTCTCAGTGCAAAGATGAGTGTGCTGGAGGGCAAGAGTGTGGAGACTGCGCCCTTTAAATGGACTGATAACACCACCCATGCTCCCCACAGTTCACTACACCACCTTCAATCTGCTCCCCAAAGGCCCACTCTGAGCATGTCAGCAAAAGTATGTCAGAGGGAGAGAGGGACAGGCTGCCCGTTTCCTCCCACCTCAGATTGTTCCAGAAGACCATGCTGGCGCCAGCCATCTCAGAACCCAGGCCAGCTCCGAGCTTCCTGGACCAAAGGGCTCAGGAAGACCCACAGAGACACTGCCAGGGGCCTCCGTCTCCCTCCCAGGGCTGTACTCACAAATTTTTGAGGTCTGTAGCTCCTCGGAAAGCTTTCCTGGGGACGGCCTGGATGGCGTTCTCACTCAGGTCCCTGTGAGGATGAAGCCAGAGGGAGAAAAATCACTGGTCAGAAGGGACTCCTCCAGAGTCCATGATGAGTCAGGGGGGTCAGGCAGGCTGGGTGGCGCCCGGGCTGGTCACTGCTGCGTCCAAGCACCCTGGACAGTGGCCACTTGACAAGCATTTATTGAATGAATGCATCACGGAGTTGGAGAGAGACGCACTGCCCTGAGGGGCTCAGCCCTGGCCACCTCCCTTCGCCAGGCCCAAGGTCAGCTCAGCCCCTCACAGCACTGTCCAGGGCTGTGAAGGGGCAAGCCACAAGGTGCAAATGTGGCTTCCCCAACCGAGGGGCCCATCGCTGCCCTGGGAAGTCCGTGGTGAAGGCACCGACAGCTTACATTTCCATGGCTTTTTCTTGTGTACAGAGGCCACGGCACCCTCCTGGAGCAACGCAACAGTCTATGCTTCACTGACAAGGAAACTGAGGCTCAGAGAGAAGACATAATCGACTCCAAGTTTCCTCAGCCAGGAAGGGCTGACCCAGGTCTTGACTCCAAATCCAGTGCTCTCAGTGGCTGCAGGCAGCAGAGCCGCCTCCGAGAGCCCGGGCCCCATGCAGGGACTGGAGCCCCCTGAGGGAAGGGCCTCACCCACCCACACTGCCCACTTCCCCCTCTGGCCTGGGGGCTGCAGTGCTGGTCCCTGAGTGGGGCCTGCCCTGTGGCTGGAAGGGCAGAGACCATCAAGGTCTTAATGGTTGTTATGTGCTTTTGGGTTGATTCTGGCTCATAGTGACTCCATGTGACAGAGTCGAACTGCCCCATAGAGTTTCCTAGGCTGTAATCTTCATGGGAACAGATAGCCAGGTCTTTCTCTTGCAGAGCTGCTGGTGGGTTTGAACCGCTGACCTTTTAGTTATCAGCTGAAGGCTTAACCACTGTGCTACCAGGGCTCCTTAAGGACTTAATTACGTCCCCGTTAATTAATGTCCTGACACGAGGGAGGAGGCATTGCAGGGACTCTGCTCACCCCTGGCCTCTGCGAGCCCCAGGTCAGCTTCTGGACCTTTCCTCCAACTCCCCTGGCAGGACTGGGCCTCTGGCATCTGTCCACCTGCCTCTCTCTCCCTCCCTCTCTTGACAGCCTATCCCTCCAAAAGGCAAAGTCACCTCACTGGCATTCACAGACTTTGACAAATGCCCCCTTTCCAGGTAAGTGGCTCTTTGCAGTGGTGATAATACCTGTGATGTGTGCTGAGCATGTACCCCAGGCCAGGACTGCTCCAAGTACGTCACGTGTACGAGCCCACTTTAGCCTCACACTAACCATGTGGGGTAAATACTATTAGCATCCTGTGATGGTTTACTTTATGTGTCAACCTGGCCAGGCTATGGTGCCCAGTTGTTTGGTCCAACACTTGTCTAGATGTTGCTGTGAAGTACTTACATATGATTAAAACCCCGTTGCTGTTGAATCAATTCCGACTCATAGCAACCCCATAGGAGAGAGTAGAACTGCCCCCATAGGGTTTCCAAGGCTGTAAACCTTTATGGAAGCAGACTGCCACATCTTTCTCCCGCGGAGCGGCTGATGGGTTTGAACTGCTGACCTTTTGGTTAGCAGCGGACAGCTTAACCACTGCGCCACGAGGGCTCCTCTACATGTGATTAGCATTTACAATCAGTCAACATTAAGAAAAGCAGATGACCCTCCATGATGTGGGTGGGCCTCATCCAATCAGTTGAAAGCCTTAAAAGCAAAAACTGAGACTGCCTGAGGAAGAATTTCTGCCTCAAGACTGTAATCTAGTGTCTTAATTATCTAGCACTACTATAACAGGAACACTACAAGTGGGTGTCCTTAAAGAACAGAAATTTATTTTCTCACAGTTTAGGAGGCTACAAGTTCAAATTCAGGGCACTGGCTCTAGGGGAAGGCTCTCACTGTCTGCTAAAGGGAAATCCTTGTCTCAGCTTCTCTAGAGGTCTTCTCAGAGATCTCCTTGGAGATCTCCACGTGGCCTCTGTCTTTCCCCCATTTGTGCTTGCTTACTTCTGTGTCTATGCTGCTCTTTTAGTCACTCAGAAGCGATTGGATTTCAGACACTCCTACACTGATACGGCCTCATTAACATAACAGAGGAACTTCTATTCCCAAATGGGATTACATCCACAGGTGTAGGGGTTAGGATTCCAACACATATTTTTGGGGATACAATTCAATCCAAATTACATAGATATCCTGCTAGAGTTTCCAGTCCGCTGCCTGCCCTACTGATTCCAGAATCAAGACTGCCAACATTTCCAGCCTGTCACCCGACCTACGGAGTTTGGACTTGCCAACCCCCACAAGCATATGAGCCAGTTCCTTAACATAAATCTCAATCAACTGTGCTCTCTCTTTCTCCATCTCTCTCTCACATCCAGGAGTCCCTGGGGGGTGCAAATGGTTAACATGCTTGGCTGCTAACCAAAAAACTGAAGGTTCAAGTCCACCCAGAGGCACCTTGGAAGAAAAGACCTGGTGATCTACTTCTGAAAAACCAGTCACTGAAAATCCTATGGAGCACAGTTCTGCTCTGACACACATGGGGTCGCCATGAGCTGGAATCGACTCCACGGCAACTGGTACTGGTGTATATACCCTATTGGTTCTGTTTCTCTTTAGAACCCTGACCGATACACACCCCCATTTTACAAAGGAGGAAAGGGAGACTCGAAGAGTTAAGCAATGTATTCTAGGTAGCACAGCTTGCAGGTGGTGGCTCCAGAATTTGAACCCTGGCAGTCTGGTCCCAGAGCCTCCCCTCCCCTCGCCCTTTCTTCTAGCCATTTAACCCGTGGAGCCTCAGGGTTTGCAGCCAGCCCTACGAATATGGCCCACAGGGCTCCCCCACTACACTGCCGCCTGAGCCGTGGGGGCTTCCTCTCTGTCTAGGTATTCCTGTTGAGATGATGGAACAAGTAAAAGTGTTACAGCAGTGTGTATCAGGGCCCCGGGGTCAGAAAGGCCAAGTTTGAATGCCAGCTCTCCCACCTCCTGCTGTATATGGTGGTCAGTCCCTTTCCCTCCTGAATCTCAGTGTCCTCATTTACAAATGAGGAAGATAAGAGCCTGGCAGGGTGATCCCAACCCCGAGTGGAAGCCAACATATGTGAGGTCCTCCCCTGCAAAGTTCAGCCCCTTTGCCCCACTCTGGGCAGCCTTCAGAAACCCGGCCCAGGCACCTGCAATCTGCCTGTGCTTTTCCATCCCCAGCACCCCTGCCCCTGCTCTCTCTCTCCTTGAAAGAAGGCATCCCAAGCCTGCAACACAGAAGTCTCCCTCTCCTCCAAAACTGTACAATCTCCCATTCCAAAGTGTGTCTTGTCTTCGTCCCTAATGCAGCAGCAGCATCTCCCCTTCTGCCTTCCAGCAGGTAGTAATGAACCAGTTCTTCCCAGTTCAAACATGGCCAATGAAGAAAAACCCGAACAGACCTGAAGTTTTAAAATTTGGGCTAACTGGAGCAATAACCAGAATGGGAAAAATAATGGGTTAAAACCCCACTAGAAACCTAATCTCCTTCTTAGAAAACAAGCGTAGTATATGCATTGCATAGCAACCAAATCTCTTGCCCCTTGGATTTTGGGCAGAGTCAGAAACAGTGGTGCCCCGCTCAAAGATGGTGGCCAACCACACAGCTTTGAATGTGTGTCACTCTCCATAGTCCTGCCCATAATCGAATCTCATGCAGCAGGCTCCTGAAAGGACTCATTACATCTCTCCAAGTCTCCCATTCCAGGGTTTCAACCTGTAATTTTTTCCATTCTGGTTATCATTCTGGATCACCCAAATTGTAAAAATTCCTATCTGTTCCAGTTTTGTTTCTTCGGCCATGACTGAACTGGTGTGAACCGGTTCAAAGCCCTGCAGTGAACATACAGCAGACTCTCATCCCACCTCCCTTCTCCCAGTACAACATCCCCATCTGCACACTGTGCTCTCTGGTCTTTGACCTCTGTTATTTGTGCCACCTCCGGCTCCCCTGGCAGTCTGTCAATATTCCCTACATTCCACTGATACAGGCTGCTCCCTAAATTGCCCCCAGCAACTGTGCTCCCCACTGCTTCTCAGTCTCCTTTTTCAGCTATTCCTACCAATTCCATTAATCTTGACAGGAGGCATTTTCAGCCTTTAATTATCTGCCTAATCCTTGTTGTCATCTCTTCCTCTTGTAGAAAGGGCTCCCTTGATCGCTATATCCGCTTCCCAATTTCTCTGCTTTATGAAAGTAATTGCCACTATTGCAGCAGATCCCATAAAGGCACTGGTGTTCTCTTGTCTGTGCGTTCACTCCCTTTCTCTTCTTAAATGGGATGCTGGCACTGGGCAGGGCAGTCTGATGGGGAAATCACCGGGTTTGGAGCAAGGGCTGTGTATGCCACATAGGTGAAAAAGAGACTGCTGGCACTCAGAAGGCTCCCAATGACACAAGTTCCTAAGTAACTAGGAGCCGAGCAGACCCACCAGCATGAGCATCTGCAGGCACAATGCCGCTACACTTTGAGGTGACTGGTTGCATAACACTTGATGACTACTACAGGGGGCTCTGGGGGAGCCCTGCTGGAGTGTGTGGCCCTGACCCTGAGGGCAGTGGGAGCCCCTGGGAGCCTTTACAGAAGGGAGGGCTTAGACTTGACACCAATGAGCTGAAGTTGTGCTAGCTGGCTACGTCACTTCCCACAGTTTCTTTGGGCCTCAGTTTCCTCATTTGTCAAAAGCCTGTTCTCAGAGTCTCCCCACCAACGTGGACCCACCTCTCTCCCTCTCTTGACAGCCCATCCCTCCACAAGCTGACTGCTCCAAGACCTATCAAATGAGGTGCTTGGTTCTTTAGGGCATTTGAGAGCCCAAGGAGGAGGGCAGCACTGTCACTGACAGGATGCCTTTTGAGAGGAGTGGGATGGGGAAAAGACAGACACCCACCGTCTCCTACCCACAGGGAACCAGGAAAATGAAGCATGAGTGGTGAGGGCAAGAGAAACGCAGGGAAGGGTGGTGGCCTAGAAGGTGGAAGGTGGAAGGCCCACGAGGAGGCAGGGACCAGTGGGGGCCGGCTGGAAATTGGAATTTCACCCTTTGGTTGAGCCTGGGAAGGAACTCTGGGCCATCAACTCACATCCATTATTCCATTTAATCCTCACCACAACCCTGCGAGGAAGGTGGTTGATTTTTATTGATTAGTCTATTGATTTATATCCAACCTTGTTCTAGAAAGCCTTTAAGGTGGCTTACAGGGATTTATAAAACAGCAAGTGAGCAGGAGTGAAAAGTGGGGCAGAGAAGAAAGAAAATCAATGGTGAATACTAAAAATGCACACCCCGCAGGGGCCCACACCCTCACCAAGTCCGGGGCAGAGCCTGGGCTGTAAGCCTTCTAAAAGCCAACGTGCACAGGGGAACCTGGTCAGTTAACAGAGTGCCCAATATACAGACACATTTGCTACAGGAGTACAGCTGTTCTGGGCACTGAGACGAAACAAGACTTTTCCCAGGCGTCTTTATAAAAAATGACAGTGTGGCCCAATCAATAACACTACAGCCTTGTAATAAATGGGCTTCAAGCATCTGTTTCTTATAATAGCACTGCATCCAGGTGCAATTCAGGAAAAGCAATTCTATAAGGGGTCACACCAGGAACTAGGGAGAGAAGGGAGGGGCAGACAAGGGACAGGGACAGTCTGTGCAAGGCATGGAGGCATGTTGGAGCTGTGCATGTGGGTCTGACCTCAAGTAGCTGGGTTTGTCTGGAACAAAGGTGCAAGGAAAGAGGTTACTGCTAAAGGCCTCGTGGGCCCAGGAAGGTGATGGGACAGACACAGACAGGGGCATGAGCTGATCATCTTTTAGAGACGCCATCGTCTGTCAGCAACATCTAACAGAGGAAAGGAGTTCCTGGATGGTGCAAATGGTTAACACACTTGGCTGCTAACCAAACGGTCAGAGGTTCCCGTCTACCCAGAAGTGCCTTGAAAGAAAGGCCAGGCAATCAACTTCTGAAAAATCAGCCATTAAAAACCCTATGGAGCACAGTTCTACTCGGACACACATGGGGTCACCAGGAGTCAGAATCAACTCGACAGCAACTGGTACAGAGAAAAGACTTCCTCCCAGGCAGCCAGACAGGTGACGCAGGGCACCAAGAGCCAACTCGTGATGCCAGGGTTTGGGGGTGGGTACAGGGCTGACTTGGCCAGGGCCCCAGCCAAGGAAGAGCTGAGCTGACCTGGGAACCTCAGGCCCAGCCCGGGGCCAGCCCACAGCAGCGAGCAGCTCACACTGCTTAAATGAATAAAGGAAACAGTTTGAATTTGAGATCCCAGGAGAGGCTAGCCTCCAGGTTAGAGGAAAATGGGCGAGCGTTGGAAGTCTTAGAAAAATGCAGCACGCTGGCAGCAAAGGGGGTAGTGGAAAGGGCCCTTTTCGGCAGTGAGAAGGATCTCGGTTTGATTCCTGCTGCAACCGTGGACCAGCTGTGGGGCCATGAAAGGTACACACCTGAGAGTTTCAGTTTCCCTATTAGTAAAATGGGGATAAAATACCTGCCACACAGAGTTCATGTATTTACGCTTCTGTTCTAGAAAATCCACTTAGCAATAGTCAAGAAATGCTGGCTTTTGTCCTGCCCTAAACACAGCCTAGGAGCCCTGGTGGCGCAGTGGTTAAGCACTCAGATGCTAACGGAAAGGTCAGCGGTTTGAACCCACCAGCCGCTTCATGGGAGGAAGATGTGGCAGTCTGCTCCTGTAAAGATTACAGCCTAGGAAACCCTATCGGGCAGTTCTACTCTGTCTTATAGGGTCTCTATGACTCGGAATCAACTCAACGAGCGGTGAGTTGAAACAAAACCGATCCCTTTCCCTAAGGTTCTGATAGTTGTTTCCAGGTTGCCCACTAGGTGGTGCCAGAAGACTTCTCTGGACTTGGATGCCTTCCTAGCCACATCCAAACTGAAACAAAGCCATCCATCCATCCATCCTTCCATCTGTCTTTGCCCCAGTTGATTTCCTACCTGATCAACAATTGCCTTGTCTTTCCCAGACTTCTTTGAAATACATTTTCTCATTGCCATTTGCACTCTGTCTCCTGGGAAACCAACAAGATGCCACCTGCACTTCCCCAGTCTCTTTCTTCCCGGCCCCATGCCTCTGTTCTCTCGCGGAAACTTGGTCAATGTTTTACACCTTCCTCTCAAGTTGGTCTTGTCACAGGCCTGGGGTGAGGAGCACGGCCTGGGGACATCAGGCAGAATGAGACACCCTGAAAGAGGCCATCCGGGGTGGGGGGGCGGTGCTCCGAGCTGGAGGGACAACAGCCAAACCCAGGGCTGCTGGTGGCCTGATTTAGCCCAGAGGGAAGGGGACAGTGCAGAGCCATAGGGGTGGACAGAGGCCCAGAAAGGCCTGGGGACAGATTCTGAGGGTAAAGATGAGGCAGCTGAAAGAAGGCCCAAGGTCAGAAGAAACATCAGAGGATAGGGGTCTGGGTGGGCTTCACTTCCTGCCCTTGATGGCACATGTGTGACCTCCACTCTGCTGGTCAGGAAGTGCCAGGCCCCTTCAATAGGCACTCCAGGCACAGTGCCATCAGTCACCCTGTGGGCCCTTCCGGGTGCCCAGCAAGGGGCAGGTATAAAGACGACCAGCCTGCTGTCATGGAACACGTGGCTTTGCTCCAGTGCCCTGCCGGAAACCCTCAGAAAGGGGGTCAGGCTTGGGACAGTGTCTGCCCACTGTCAGACCTTCAGAGGGTCAGGCACTGTGCACATCATGTCACTGAAGCAGCAGTGTTGACCTGAAGGACAAGAGCTCCCGGGGAGGAAGTAAAGAAGGCTTCCCGGAGGAAGCCCTAGGGACCTCTGGGATGCACAGCCCCTGTGCCTGGTAGGTGTGCAGGAAACTCTGGTTTTGCCAGCAAATAAACTGGTGTGACCTTGAGGGACAGCCCTTTTCATTTATTCTTCAAATGTTCTCCATGCCAGATGCCATCCTTGGTGCTGGAGAAACAGCAAGGAGTAAGTCGGGCCTGGCCCTGCCCTCACAGCCAACGTGAGAAGGATGGACTCCAAACAAATGATGAAGAAGAAGAGCAGGCTGTTCTGGGACATTTGGGGGGCTCTGGAGATGAGTTGGAGGGGAGGAGGAGAGCAAAGATGGTGGAGGAGGAGAAGCAAACCAGGCACATCTTAGCAAGACCCCGCATACTGTCACCTCTGCCTACCACTCCACTTATGTTCACATTCCTTCAGCTCCTCGAAGACTACCCCTCCTGCCACAGGGCCTTTGCGATTACTGTTCCCTCTGCCCCTACACTTCACCCAATAAACGCCTACTCATTCTTCATATCTCAACCTACAGAGACCGAAGCCTCCTACCTGTGCACGGGGCTAACTGCACCTGCTCTGGCTGACGGGGCTGGACACCCCATGAGATGAGGGCTCTGAAGGGGAGGGGAAGCTGAACAAGCACTTGCTGGTGATGTGCTGTTGTTCATGCTGACTCTCCCCTCATAAGTCCTCATGGAAATATTAATAATCAAGCACCCTCGGGGTGGGGGTGCCGAGGTGGCACCAGCAGCATCAGCAGGGAAGTCTGGGAAACCTGCACAGAAGAGAGGAAGCTGGGACCTGAGAGCACACTTGCGGGGGCTTGAGGAAAGGGTCTTGCAGGCAAAGACTACCCATCCTGGCATGAACCCCATCACCCAGGATCAAAGGTCCCACGGAGGCAAGCTTCTACAAACAGCAGCCCTCTCTGAGTAGAGGAGCTTCCTGGTGACCCCAACTGGCCCCTCCCCTTAAAGAAAAGGGGCAGCCAGGCCCACACCCTGACTCGGGCACCATCTCCAGGTGCCCCTCGTCCCCCGCCACCCCTTCTCCCATGCACTCCGCCAAACCCTCCAGCCTCTGCCAAGGCGGTGAGGCAGGGGCTGGGGAAGCCAAGGTCAGGACCCCATGTTCTTGCTGTTAATCCCCCTTCACGCTCTAACCAGAACAGGCCTTGCTGGCGGACAGGCCTCTACAGGGATCAGCCGGGGCCCAGCGGGGGTCTGCAGGCTGGGCGCCAGCCAAGACCAGACTGGTTCTTAGTCCTGCCGCCCGCTCGGCCACCCACTGCAGAGCACAGAGGCCTGCTCTGCCTGCTTTCAAGCCACACGAAGCCTCTGCGCAGCCTGGTCTGTCCTCCTTGTCCCCCGCAGCCTGACTGGCAACCTGAGCCCACTCAACGTGGGCCCAGCAGGGAACTAGCCAGACTGTTCCAAGACACCTCATCAGGGGCTTCTGGTCAGGAGACTATTCAGATAAAGGCTCGGGCTCTAGAGCAGACAGATCTGGCCACGTACCCACCCAGTGACCTTATGCAAGTTTTCTAATTCCTCTGAGCCTCAGTCTCCTCCTCTGCAAAGTGGGGATAATCACGCTGTCACGGAGCTTAACTGAGGCCATGTGTGAGCCAGGCTGGGTAGAGCCAGCTAGTACCTTTATGATTGTCTTCACTGGGCTCTGTAAGGGGAGGGAGGGAAGGGTGGTTAGGGTTGAAAAATCTGGGGCTGGGAATCAGGAGGCTGAGAGTCCAGGCCAGCTCTGCCACCAACCCCTGTGTGACCCTGGGCAAAACCTGCAGAAGTTCCCAGTGCCTCAGTCTCCCCCTCCAACAGCACTGGCCTCCCAGTTGTTAAGAGGATCCAAGTGCACGAGACAATGTTCTGCCCACACTTAGCTGGTGGCTCTTGGCTGCTGCCCAGCGCTGGGCAGCCTCACACCACTGGGCTTCCGTGAGAGCACTGGGGAGACAGAACAAGACATCTCAGTCGTCTGGTACCTGGACCAGCATCCCTGGCATCAGCTGGGAGTTTGTTAGAAATGGAGACCTTCCAGGCCCTACCTACTGAATTAGGAATGTCTGGGTGGTGCAAACGGTTAAGCTCTCGGCCGCTAATCAAAAGGCTGGAGGTTCAAGTCCACCCAGAGGCACCTCAGAAGAAGGGCCTGGAGATCTACTTCCTAAGAATTGGCCACTGAAAACCCTATGGAGCCCAGTTCCACTCTGACACACATGGAGTCACCAGGAGTTGGAGCTGACTCAATGGCCACTGGTACTGGTAACCTACTGAATCAGAATCTGCGCTTTAACAAGATCCCCGGGTGATCACGTACAGACTAGTTGGAGACACGCTGCTTCTAGCAGAAGGCAGTTTAAAATGGTTTTGTGTCACAGCTGTCAAACTAGGCTGTAGCCCCTATACCTGACTAGCATTTCAAAGTAAGGGGCAGAGGTGCCAACTCCTACTCTTTGGCAGGTGAGGTGGGGGCAACTTGGACACAGACACCCTCCACCCCTCATGAGTGGAGAGAGGGAAGAAGACCACTGGCCTGTCATCTGTAGGATGCTACTTCCCACCTTCACGGGGTGGGGGGTGCGGATAAAGGAGGTGCTCACAGGAGGAGTGGTGATGGCCACCCCGTTTGCCCTGGGGACCCTCTCTTCGTTCCTGCAGGGACTGGGTGTTGGGAGGGGTACACTACCTGCTTCTGCCCTTTGGTGAGGCCGCTTGAGAAACAGACTGTAGTGCTCCCTAATGAATCCCTCCTGCCCTCACAAGCGGCATCCCCAGCCTAGGTCAGGAGGTCAAGAGTCACAGGGGGATGGGAGACAGCCTCAAGGGCTGTTTCTGTACCGCGGGCAGGCCCTTGCTGCAGGACCTCTTCCTCAGAGAAGAGGTTGGCAGCGCCCCACGGGGAGGGTGCGAAGCACGCATCCTCCTCTGAGGAGCCCCTGGGATCTGGCTGGACCATCCTCACAGTCTCTGCGTGTCCTTCAAGCCTCACCTCAAGTCCTACCCCTCCACCCAGGAAGATTAATTCTACAATTACGCCTCCCTGCCCTGCTCTCCCAAGCCTGTGGGACTACATTACAGTGTCCCAAATCTATGTGGGCAAATTGCACATGTGCACAGCTGTCTTCAGGTCAGGGGCTGGGTCTAGTTCACCTATGAGGTGGGTTCTTAGAGGCTGTGGATGGTAAGGATCTGGCTGTGCTGCCTCGGGCACTGACCCCAATGTAGGGACCAGGCTTTGTCCACTGGGAAATCTCAGGGCTCCCAGGAGGCACAAGCTGGAAGCTTATTAGCTGGCTGATATGAGTGACATGTGTGAACGAGGTTGTTTCCGCCTCTCCAGAAGCCAGGTTTGGGCAGGGGAAATGATGAAGGTGCAGAAGAGACCAGGGAGTCTTATCAGAGGGATGGCGCCTGGTGGGGTGGCGGGGGAGCTGGTCCCACGGCCACAGGCCTACTTTCCTTTGACCTTGGGCCCCGGCCTCTCCTCTCCTGTCGTCAGGACAAAGGAAAACAACTGGAGCCGTGGTTGCTTCTCCTCTGGGCCTGGCTGCTATCCTGAAGTGGCAAATCCCCTTCCTAGTCCCGGTGTGCTCGCTCCCCTGACTTCCATAGCCAGGCCAGCTGGAGTAAATGACCGGGCCAGGCAGATAAGCCAGCTTCCCAAACAGATCCTCAATGAGGGAGGCCCTGGGTGTGGGGAGCGGGGGTGGGGCTGTAGCCAGGCTGGGAGGGGAGCCAGGTGGCCTGGGTTCAAAACCTGGCTCAGCACCTACTGGCTGCCTCTTTGAGCTTTGGATCCTTCATCTGAACATAAGTTCATTGAAAGGATAATAAACCAAGGTACGTGAAAGTGTCTAGAAGACTGTCTGGCACACAGAAGGTGACCACCTATTGCACTGGTGCTGTTAAGGTTTCAAATTAGTCCCACCAATTGCTGAGTGGCCCAGCTCTGTGCCCTGAGAAAATTACTGTCTTCACACTTCCCCCCTCCAAAGTGGTTCTAAGATTCATGGGATTAAAGCTCACACATGTCTGTGAGGTCTGAGGTTAAAAAAATGTTGAACAACCAACATTTCCTCAGGGAACTCCTGATGTCCAGCTCCTGCAGGTGATGTGGGAGGTTGACACCACGGTCGGTGGTGTGCACTTTGACAGCCTGCAGGAGAAACAGCAGGTCTGCTCCTGATTCATTTACCTACATTTCCTCAGCACTCAGCGCCTGCCAGGTGCTGTCAGCTGGAGAGACGCCCTCCCTCCCCTGCCCACCACCCCGAAGCCACAGATCCTCCTGTGGCAGCCCCCCTCCCTCCAGCACTGCCAGAGTTAATGTTGCAGAAACTTCATTAGGAAGAGAAATTAAGCAGCCTGGATGGCTGGGCCATAAAACCACACTGGGTAACACCGCTTTGAACTGAGCTGTTTGTTATTCAGCTTCCAAGCATCTCGGTGGCCAATTCCCACAGTGGAGATATCAGATGAGAGGCGCACACACACCTGCAAGGCCCTCTGCCCCAGAAGCTCACAAGCAACTGCCTTTTGGAAGTTAACTTTTGGCCCTGCCAAAGAAAAGCTGTTCAGGGTCTGGAGTCCCACTCCAGAATGAGCCGCTCAGGGACAAACAGGAAACATGACAGCTCTTCCCTTTAATTCTGCCAGCAGTCAGGAATGGTGGCATAGTCTCCAGCTACCATGGCAAAAACACGCCAAGAGGCAAAATGAGTCAATGAAGAAGGCAGGGGAAATGCAGGCCCCTCTTAATTTGAATGCCAGGGCAAGGCCTTCACTCAACTCACCCACCATGCACTGAGCTCCCCCAAGTCCCAGGTGCTCTGCTGAGTTCTAAGGCTGCCGTTCCAGACACCTATAACAAGTGGGCAAGACCAGTGACTTCAGAGTTTCCAGCCCAGACACACAGTGGTGGGGGCAGGGGGTACTGCAGGAGGAGAAGAAATCAAGATACAGGAGACAGCATGAGCTCTGGAGCCAGATAGCCCTGGTTTTCACTCTAAGTTCCACCATGTACTGCCTATGTGACCTTGGGCAAGTTACTCAATCTCTCTGAGTCTGGTTGTTCACCTGTAAAGGAGGGTTAATCCCCCTCTCGCTGAGTTGTGGTGAGAACTAAGTAACATATACACCATCAGTGTAAAGTACAAACACAGGCAAAACAAATCTATGTTGTTAGACGTCAGGGTCATGGTTACTGTTAGGGAGTTGCTGACTGGAAGTGGGCATGAGAGGGTTTCTGGGGGCTCATGATGTTTTATTTCTTAACTGGGTGTCAGTTACATGGGTGTGTTCATTTTGCGAAAATTCATCGAGTTGTATCCTGATTGGTACACTTTTCTGTACGTATGTTATACTTCAATGAAAAGGTGTTTTAAAGCATATGGGGAGCACTGATTCAGTGCCTGGGGCATCGTAGGCATTCACCAAATGCCAATGCCCTCCATCCCAGACCCCCTACCAGGGAGACAAACGGGGGAAAATATCTTCCAAGGGGACAAACACCCAAAGACGCCAGGGCTCACAGTTTTAAGCAGTGGGGAAATTCCAGGCTGACGGAAAACTGGAGAGGACACCGTGGCAGAAACAATCCCCGTGGCAGAGACAGGTGAGAGACTGTGGACCAATCTCAGACAGATGCAGAGGTGGAGGTGGCGGAAGGGGCACTGTGGGGACATGAGCATTTTGACTATGCCGGAGTGAAGACACTGGTAGGACAATATCTGTCTTTAATTAATACAGCAATGCTTGTTTGGGTTCCACGTCTCCCTGAAGAGCAGCTACAGTGCCCTGCTTCAGGGACAAGACTCCAGGTCATGCTGGGTGGCCTGAGATGCTGGTGCTGCAGGGGCAAGGACCTTGGGAACTCGGGACAGGGAGTAGGGGAAATGGGCCGATGGAATGGCCTTAAGAGTAGGTCGGAATTCCTTTTTTGCCTTGTTAGAGGAAGGAAGTAAGGCAATTTTAAAGATACATTATAAAATAGAGTAAGATAACAGGAATCAGAAGGAAGAGTAACAAAATAAAGACAGAAATGGGTAGAAAAAACAAATGAAATAGAGACACACCCTTTGCATCTGCTACAAATGAGCCCTGATGCTTCTCACAGCCAAAGCAGACCATGGAACTTATCTATTACACAACTGACTGTGTACACAGATGAAAACAAGCTTGGGAGACACGTCGCCTTTCCTGGTTCCAAAGCCAAGTACGGAGGCCTCCCAAGGGTGTCCATAGAGAGGCGACCATAGGAGGGGACAGCAGCTTCTTCACCAGCAGCTCCTGTGAGGTCCAACAACGCTGGGCCATCCCGTTCCAAGTCATTCTCCAGAAGCCAAGCCGCAGATTGGCCAATTCTCCAAAGGACCAGTTTGCTAAATTTCTTTGTTTCTTTTAACAGTTTGGTCTTAGTTGGGTGGTTTTCCATCTGTCTTCACAACAGTCTTTTAAGGACGGTTCGCTTGTCCTTGCCCCAGCGCCTGCAGCTGCCGGGAGAGGCTGGGGGTGGGCTCACCGAGCTTCAAATACCAGGAGCTGTGGCAGAGACAAACGGAACAGTCCCTAAAATGCTGTAATAAAGACAAAATGGAAACCAGTCAACTCACACCAAATAGTTAAAAGAAGTAAGTCAATTTGACGAATTGGTCATTTGACAAATTAGCCATTCAGTGAATTGGCTTTTGGCAAATTGGCTTTTAGCAAAATGGCATTTGGTAAATTGGTCTGCTTCTGACACAGCAATGCCTTTCACCAGGCAATTACTTACACATTCCCAGCTAGGGCTCATGGCCTCATACCAGATCTCAGGAAAAGTAACTCTACACATGAGCCAACCCCACCCCATCCAGTATCCTGCTCTCTGCTGGACTGGCTTAAGCCAGGGTGGATTTTGGAATATTTTGATGAATGAACAAACTGCACAGCACTCGGGCCACCCTTCATACACAGCAATTCTCCCAGCTGAGCTCCTCTAGACTCTGAGGGGCAGACTCTTTTTGGGTTCTCCCTCTGACAAGGACCAGGGCTAGAGTAAGTACCCATGGGCCTAATTAGGGGTGGTCCTGGGCATGGGGCACACAGGATTTAAAGTGGTTCAGGAGGAGAGAGAACCGAAGAGCAACAAGGCCAGTCAAGTAGAACCCATGCTGTGCTAGGGAAAGAGGGCTCTGCTAGGGGAAGTGGCCAAGTCCAGGCAGCTGCCAGTCTGAGCTTCCCCAGGGAGTTCTGGGTTAGCAGGCAAGTATTAACTGTTTGCATCACCCAGAGACTCCCAACTACCTCCCAGGCAGGCAGAAAGACCAACCAAAAACCCATTGCCGTCGAGTCGATTCCGACTCATAGCAACCCTACAGGACAGACTGGGTAGAACTGCCCCCATAGGGTTTCCAAGGCTGTAAATCTTTACAAGCAGACTGTCACATCTTTCTCCCACGGAGCAGCTGGTGGGTTCGAACCACTGACATTTCAGTTAGCAGCCGAGTGCTTTAACCACTGCACCACGAGGGCTACTAGGCAGGAAGACAGAGTCCTGAGAGGGGCAAAGAAGGTTTTTAGGCTGCTGAGAGCGATCTGCAAGCAGCCACAAGTAGCTGCTGTCTGTGGAGCTGTCCGTGGTGCTGAACCCTCTTGGGCGGCTCCTCCTCTGGTCAGGAGTAAGGACACACACCTCGTATCACAGCCACCTTCAACCAAGCTCCTCCAACCCACACACCAGACACATTTATTCAGCCCTTCTTCCTCCTTCACAAGGGTGTCTGGTTTATAACACACACACAGAAGGCCAAGAGAGCACCATTATGAGCCTAAAGGGATCCCCCCTTAGACTCTTGGGAGAGGCATGTACCAAACACACTCCACATCACTAGGCTACTACCAGACAGAGATGAAGCCTGGTCCCACCTCACATCTCCAGAAGTCAGACCTCCCACTGCCTGGACACAGACCTGAGCACAGAGAGGTGCTGAGAAGGCATCTGGGCAAGACCAAATAACTCCCCTCACCCCGTGCCCTGCACTAAAGCTGTTCACGTTAATCCTTAGGGCCTTAATGATCATTACTGACTCTTACATAACATACAATTGTTAACGATAATCACATTTATTGAGCACTTCTTATTTGCCTGGCACTGTTCTGGGTGTTTTATGTTATACAGACATTATCTCACCTAATCCTCAAAACCACCTCATGAGATAAATAATTTCATCATACCTATTTTCCAGATAGTATAACTGAGGTATAATAACTTCCCCAGGCTGTCTGACTGCAAAGCCCACAAACTAATCCACTATGCTACACCGGCTCAGCACATTAGAAACCTCATAGTGATGGAGAGGCAGGTGGGGAGTCTTCTAGAAGCAGATAAAATGTCAGCAGTGACACTTGATAGGTAAGTTTGGAGGGAGGAAGTGAAAAACCTAAAAAAAAGCGCAGATACAGAACTACATTATTGCACAGTATGATAATGAACATTCATAATGGTGACACTGAGTCATCAAGAAAAAGTTCAAGTGTATTCAGGACCTTCTGTTTTAGAACTTAGATAATTGTATAATGAATTTTGGGCATATTCTCATCAAAAATGGCATAAGGTTCAGATGTTTTCCCTGAGCAGCCCCTGCCTGAGATGAGCCTTGCCTGGGAAATTCTCCTTGTCCACCTTGGATTCCTACAAGCATCTCAGAAATGATCACTCCTTCTAAGCCCCCATAGGTTTGAAAGACAAAGAGGAAGGCTTTGGAATTGTGCGGTGAGGGGCTTCAGTCAAAGGTGAGTACAGACAGGTGGCCATATTTGAGCCTGCATCCCCTAGACCTCTGAAAAGGAAGGGAGTTGTGGTGGGGGCAGCCTTCTTGCAGCCCTTACACTGGCTTCTCAGAGAGTCTCTGACACACCCTATGGCCACTCCCCCAGAACCCCCAGCAGAATAAGTGACACCAGGGCTCCTGCCCCCAGTCCTTGCTTGGGCTGCGGAAATGAAAGCTAACTATGCAAAACCTCTGTAGGGCACCCAGACAGACCTCCAGGTGTGGTGGCTGTGACCAGCTTCCCTCCACACCTCCAGATCAAGGGTCCCCATTTGTGGGCCACAGAGCCCTGAGGGCCATACAGTTGTTGCAACATCTGGGCCATGCCCGAGCATTCTATAGACTGAATGAGAGTTATGTATGAGCTTAGGCTTCACCTCTCTGACCCTTATATTCCATATGTGTAAAATGGGGGCAATAAGAGTCCTTATCTCAGAGAGGTGTCATGGGGATGAGACATGTGGGTCTAATGATCATTAACATGCTAAGCTGCTAACAGAAAGGTTGGAGGTTCAAGTCCACCCAGAGGTGTCTCGGAAGAAAGGCCTGGTGATCTACTTCCCAAAAATCAGCCATTGAAAACCTGTGGAGCACAGTTCTACTCTGACACACACGGAGTCACCATGAGTCAGAGTCCACTTTATGTCAACTAGTTTTTTTGTTTTTTTCATCCTCACAGCTTGCCATTGGGAGGATCCAGCGCCCAAGGGAGGAAAAATACTGGGCCAAGTCTATGTATCAGATGACCAGTGGAAGCCTAAACATAAGCCAGAATTGCAGGCCACCCTCCCCCACCCCCAGACTGCCAGTGCACTCTTGGGTTGTCCCTGGAGGGAGAAACTGCGTGAAAACTGTGGGCTGCAGCCGGGCAGGAGCAGCACAACCCCCAGGTACAAGTTACATGGCAAAACCATCTGTGCAAAGGCAAGGAAACCCAGAAACAGAGAGAAATGGAGATGAACAGAGAGAGAGAAGAGCCAATAGACTACTAGAGAGAAAAAAAGGCAACAAATAAATAAAGAAGAAGAAAGAGAAACTAAAAGAGAGAAAAAGACAGTGTGAGACAAAAAGAAACAGAGCGAGACCAAGATCCCCTCTGTTGGGGACAAGGCTCTGAGACAGGAAACCAAGGGCACTTGCCTTTAGCAGCAGCGAGGGGTGGCAGCAAGTCTCCGTTATCCCTGATAGCCAGCTAAGGTGTAAATGAAAAGGATGCAGTGTGCGACACTCTGGAGACTCTGGGGTAGCGGGCTCTGCCATCCCTGGGCTTCTCTCTCGGCCAGGCTGGGGATAATTTGCCACGGCTGGAGGTGTCAGACTCATGATGAGTGTGAAGCCTGCAGGTGACCTGCCCTATGTGACTAATCACCAGTCAGGGGTGAGAATGGAGTTCTGGCCACTCTAGCCCCATCCCGGTGGAATTAAATCACTGTGGGATGTTGTGGGGGGAGGGATCTTGTCCTCTCTCATGGCTGGGAAGGAGAGCATTTTGGAATGAGAAGGACCAGCAGTTCAGATGGCTGTAGGCTAGGCGTCAAGGGCATAGGGACAGAGCATCATCATAGCTTAGAATACACCAAGCTTCGCTGAGGGGTGGGGTCGCTGGGGAATAGTGATGTGCTGGTTGTGTGGTTCCTGTTCTTTCTTGCACATCATAAACTCAACAGATGTTTTACATATAAGTTAAGAACAGACTATAGAGCCAGACTGTCTGGGTTTGATTCCTGGCTATGTCTCTTACTAGCTGGGTGACTATAAGCTGGTTACATCACCTCTCTGTGCTTCTTCTTCTGTAAAATGGGAATAATAAATGATAGTAGTATCTAGCACACAGGGCCATGTTGAGGATTCAATGAGCGAATATGGGTGAAACACTCAGATCAGTCTCTGCCAGCCCACAGTAGCGTTGTGTGTGTTAGTCATCGTCATCATGCCCACTGTTAATCTGTTGTTGTGTGCCTTCGAGTCAATTCCGCCTCACAGTGACCATTTGTGACAGAGTAGAACTGCCACATAAGGTTTCCTAGGCTGTAACCTTTATGGGAACGGATCACCAGGTCTTTTCTCCCACAGAGCGGCTGGTGGGTTCAAACCGTTGACCTTTCGGTTAGCAGCCGAGTGCTTAACCATTGCACCACCAGGGTTCCTTTTTACTGTCAATCTAGCCACTCTAAATGCTGGGCACTGGGCTAGGGACTCAAGGAGAGCAGGGACCAAGACATCTAAGGTCCATGTGTTCATAGACTTCCATTCCACTTGTGTAAGGAGAGACAACAAATAAGAGAACCAAAACACCATCAAGACGATTTCAGAATGAAGGAGTGCTGTGAAGGGAACAGAGTGGAACAGCATGATGGAGAGGACTGGGAAGGAGGGGAGGCTACAGTGGCCACAGTGGCCAGGGAAGGCTCCTTTGTCTGTCCATGGAGAGAAAAAATGATGAGAAAGAGGCAGCCATGCAGAGTTCTGGAAAAAGAGTCTTCCAGGCAGAGGAAATAGCAAGGGAAAAGGCTACGAGGTAGGAATGAGCTTGAAGCGTCAGGGAACGTAAGGAAGGCCAGTGTGGCCAGCGTGCTGTGAGTGAGGGAGGAACATGGCTGGAGATGGTTTACTCCGCACCAGGCTCGGTGCCTCATATCCTCCAAACAACCCCATGAGGCAGGGACTACCACTGTCTCCATTTGAATCTGGATTTGACCCCAGGTGCAGCTGACTCCAAAGCCATGGCCTTGCCTGCTGCAGTCAGGGAGCCCTGAGGCTGGCCCTTGGCTGGTGCTCAGGGATGGTGAGGAGGCTTGGCCCTGAGGTGGAGGCCCCTGGTTTTGAACACGTCTGCAGGGCTCCAACCTGCTCCAATCCTAGCACATCTGCCTACTTCACAAATGGACATTCCCAATGGGACAGGAGAAGGTTGCTCAATGCCAGAGGTGGTGCTGGAGGAAAAAAAGTTATGTATTTAGGATCATTTACATAAGTCAAGAAGACACAGGGTTTTTTTTCTTTTGTTGTAGTTTAAGTGAAAGTTTACATTCAAGTTAGTCTCTTATACAAAAATTTACACATACATTGTTATGTGGTCCTAATTGCTCTCCCTGTACTGTGACAGCACACTCCTCCTTTCCGGCCCTGATTTCCTGTGTCCATTCAACCAGCTCCTGACCCTCTCTGCCTTCTCATCTCACCTCCGGACAGAAGCTGCCCATTTAGTCTCAAGTATCTACTTGAGCTAAGAAGCACATTCTTCATGAGTATCATTTTATGTCCCACAGTCCAGTGCAATCTTTGAAGAAGATATAGTTTTTGTCCTACCAAAATTCACTCTGGTTTGATGTAATTTTATCATCTATCCCCATAAGTCAGATTCAAAGCACAGACTTATTTCTAATTTTTCCACTTCAGATTAACTTTGCAGCTGCGTGAGAAAATCAATCATTGTGGGCCTGTTCAGACACGTTCCATGTACCATCACCATCATCTTCTCCCCTGGAAAGGGGCTTCCCTTGATGTCTTTCCATGAAGCGAGCCAGGTTCTTCGGCTCTTGATTATGTAATGAACTTTCAGTTCACACCTTCTCACAGCCAGTAAGACAGACCTGTCTCTACAGACAGAGCTTTCTCTGTGCGCAAGCACTGTAAGGGAGATGCAGTCTCCAGGGAATTTGTTCCTGGAGACTTACGGATTTATACTAATTGCCATTTTTCAAGCACCTACTACGCGCCATTGAGCCGCGCGGTACATAGGTACTGTCAAAAATAACATTACCCAAACCTGGAAGTAAGGTACATAGAAGACTGCAAATCCTCTTAGTGCCACATTGGCACATGCTCTAACAGACTCACCCAAGGATGATTCAATTTTCTGGGGAACATACCTTTGTCTCACTATTTACTCATGATTAGGGCCTACACTCTGTGAAGTTACACGTAAACCTGTAGATTTTTGTGTGGCAGAGCTGCAAATTATTACCATCTGGTAGAAAAGATAACCTCAAGGGTTCCTTTTATTGCCCTGTAGGACATTAACCAGCCTTACTTCTAACTGTAATTTATTCCAGTGTTCTGTCTTTCATTGATTAGAAGCTCGCAGATCCTCAAATGCTCCTTGAAACAATTTTACCACCCTGCTGGTTCCCTCATCAATGAGTTAAGTAAATGCTTAGCACATAATCACTTTATATTTGTATGAAAGTTGTGTGTTTTACTTTTTTACAGTTATGCTTTGACTGTATTTTTATCTTTATTTTGCAGATGAGAAAACCAGGGCTAAGAGTAGCCAATTAACAGGTGAAGTCCATGGAGCCATCAGGTGGTAGAGCAGGATTAAGACCCCATGAGACCAAAGCCCATGCTCTAACTGCCCTTGTGAGGCTCTTGGGTCATCGAGTTGAAAAAGCATCCTGAGAAATAATCTGATCAAACTCGGTCTTTTAAAGGAGAGACCATGAGACGGAGAGTAGTAAGAGGAACTGCTCATGATCACACACTGAGAAAAGACAAAGGGAAACCTTGGCTGAAAAAGTGTTTCTCGTTTAACTACTGCCTCCCTTCTTACACTTACCTCCCTTCTTTGCTCAATGCAGGCCACCCACCAGGAGCAACTAAGAACACCGGCAACACAGAGAAATCTGTGAGCTCTAAGGGCATGGCCCTCACCTGCTTGCTGGAGGGGTGACCCATCTCCAGCACAAGTCACTCCTTGGAGTTTTAAGCAGGGCTCTGACCTGGAGTCCACAGAGGCCCTGGAGGCCTAAGGATGGGCTGCTTGGGGTCTGTGCACACCCTGAGATTGGGTGCAAAGTTTTTCACCTATGGACAAGTGCATCAGATTCTCAAAGGGGTCTGTGACTCCAGAAAGGTTATGCACCCTGCTTTGGAAAGATTGTCCTTAGAAGGCTCCAGTTAGAAGCAAACACACTTCCTGAGAAAGGAATGCACTTGTATGGATTAGCCCACTGAAATGGACCCTAGTGTTTGTGAATATGAGAAACATTGCAATTCAAAAGTCAGCCTGTGGAGCATCTCATCAGCCAAGCACCTGAAAGGCTCAAAATCCAGAAGGGTGTATGTGACCGGCTCCAGCCTAGAAACACATAGATTCCACAAAGATTCCATTTTTATCTGCAGGAGAGAAGCCAAGGGCCAGAGGATCTCATCCGGCACAATGAGATTCTCCCCACAGAATGTCAGCTCCCCAGGGCTTTTATCTGTTTTGTTGGCCAATTATCCCAAGCACCTAGAATAATGCCTTGTACATAGCAGCTGCTCAATAAATGTTTGATGCTGCATGAGAATTGTCCAGGAAGAAAGAGATAGGTTACTAGCTAATGATACCTATAAAATCCACATCAAGGGCAAGACCTAAAAAAAATGATAGGAACTAATACTTACTGAGCCCTTTACTATGTGCCAGGCTCTGTGCTAAGTGTTTTAATGCATTCTCTCACTCATTCCTCACAGCTCCACAAGGATGTTGTACTATTGTGTGCTTCTTTTCATAAACGAGAAAATTGAGGTTCAAAGAGGGTCAGTGACTTGCCCAAGGTCACACAGCTGGGAAGTCCAATCCACAATCTCCACCAAGTCTGTCTTACTCCAGACTTAACCACCAAACAAAACACTGTGCTCCCTGGGTTCACAGGAGAAGTGGCAGAGGAAAGAGCCAGAGCAGACAGATAGAAACGGTTAAGCAGGGTGACAGGAGCTCGGGTGCAGCAGTCAGCAGATGTGACCTGTGTTGCAAAACTCTGCTGGGACAGCATTTATGAGTCTCTGGGAGGGTAGTGGGAAGTGTGAGAGGAGAAGCAGCAACATGTGGCAGAGGCTGCTTAGTTGTCCATTCTCCTCTTCTTCCTTCTTACTAGATCTGTGATTTTATTTGACTAGCAATGTGCCTGGGTAAAATATTACATTTCCTACCTCCCTTACAGGTACAAGAAGCCAAGAAAATGTAAGCAGAAGTTGCTGAATGAAACAGCTTCCAGGATATCTCTATAAAGGAGGCTGACACAGTTGGGAGAGATGTCCTTTTTCCATCCCTGCCCACTTTCCTTCTTCTTCATTCCTAGAACCCATATGAGATGGCTGGGCTCCAGCAGCCATATTGAACCATGAGGTAAACTTGAGGCTTGAAGACACAGGCTAAGGATGTTGGGACCCAGTTGACATAATTTTATGTGAGATAGAAATAAACGCTTATATCTAGTTAAGCCAACAATTTTTGAGTTTTCTGTTCTACAGAGCCAAACTCAATTTCAACTGGCACAGAAATCAGCTTTAAGGAGAAGACTAGCAGAGCTGTGCAGCACCTGGCAGCACATTTGCACCTGGCACCACATCTTGCCAAAGCAGGTAGAGGATCTGCAGGCTTCGGCACTGGACCACAGCAGAGAAGCAAAGTCTGGAGATGAGGGGGATATGCCTCCTTCACACCCCAGACTCTCTCAGGGCAAGTGACAAGGGAAGGTGGGAGGACACAGAAAGAAGTGATGTTAAAATGGGAATGAATGCCAGAGAAGCTGGAGACTGCTAAGATGGAGATTTTCAGAAGGTGACAAAAACCACTTAGAGATGGCTGCCCCAGCGCTGAGACTGTCATTCACTTTGCAGAAAGATAGCTAGGTTACAACTTCCCCAGAGGAGTTCCTCATCCCATCTAGAAGAAAGGCTGAGGTCTCTGAAGCGTGTTGACCTGTGGGAAAAATTTAAGGCAACAAGTTCCAGGGCTAGTCCTGGAGCCAGAACCTCCAGGGCCACACTGCCAGGCCATAGGAGACCTTTGTGAGAAATAGGAAAAGGCACTCCTTCTTCAAGACACTGGCATTTATTTGGAAATTGTCAAAATAAATATAGAAATCTATGCCTCTGATGCGCATGGTGCCCCTCAGAGGTGGTACCCTTGAACAGTGCACAGCTTGCACAACTGCACACAGCAACCCAGCCCAGCTGTCTGCTCCCAGCACGCCTGCACCAACCGCACAGCTCCAAGAGTGGCTGAATGCTGTGCTCCTAAGGACGTCCCAGCCTTACCAAGGTATGATTACGTGAGGTCCTGTGGACTCTGGTTAAGAAGGCAGGGGAGATTTCCACCCTAGAAACAGATGCAATGTCAAGTTTGGGCACGAGGAAAATGCACCTGTGTGGAGCAGCTGACAGCTTCATCGAGACCAGACATTACCATATCTGTCCTCCACGAGTCTGATAAGCACCAAGGAGTGCCTAGGGCGAAATGGGAGTCTAATAAGAATTTGGGGAATGCATCAATGTATGACTTGGTTTAAAATCAGGAAAGGCATTCATCAGGCATGTACCCTTTCACCATACTTATTCAAACTGCATGCTGAGCAAATAATTTGAGAAGCTGAAATACATGAAGAAGCACGCAGCATCAGGACTGGAGGAAGACTCATTAACAACCTGCAATATGCAGATGACACAACCTTGCTTGCTGAAATTGAAGAGGACTTGAAGCACTTACTGATGAAGATTAAAGACCACAGTCTTCAGCATGGATTACACCTCAACATAAAGAAAACAAAAATCTTCACAACTGGACCAATAAGCAACATCATGATAAACAGAGAAAATATTGAAGTTGTCAAGGATTTCATTTTACTTGGATCCACGGTCAAAAAAGTAGCAGTTAAGAAATCAAATGACGTATTGCATTGGGGAAATCTGCTGCAAAAGACCTCTTTAAAGCAAAGATGTCATCGCGAGGACTAAGGTGCACCTGACCCAAGCCACGGTATTTTCAATCACTTCGTATGTGTGTGAAAGATGGACAATGAATAAGGAAGACCAAAGAATTGATGCAATTGAATTATGGTGCTGGCAAAGAATATTGAATATGCCATGGACTGCCAGAAGAATGAACAAATCTGTTTTGAAAGAAGTACAGCCAGAATGCTCCTTAGAAGCAAGGATGGCAAGACTTCATCTCACGTACTTTGGACATGTTATCAGGAGGGATCAGTCCCTGGAGAAAGACATCATGCTTGGTAAAGTAGAGGGTCAGCAAAAAAGAGGAAGACCCTCAACAAGATGGACTGACACAGTGGCTGCAACAGGGGCTCAAACATACCAACGATTGGGAGGATGGCGCAGGACTGGGCAATGTTTTGTTCTGTCGTACACAGGGTCAGTATGAGTCAGAACGGACTCTTCAGCACCTAACAACAACATGACTAAATGGCAAAATAATATTTTTGAATTTTATTATAATCAATTAAAGCTAC
This sequence comes from Trichechus manatus latirostris, assembly GCF_000243295.1. Lineage (NCBI taxonomy): Eukaryota > Metazoa > Chordata > Mammalia > Sirenia > Trichechidae > Trichechus > Trichechus manatus. The sequence continues at coordinate 23,889,162 of NW_004443943.1, forward strand.
TTTATGTTGTTATTGTTTTCCCCCTTCTGGGAGGAAGTGAGACTTTGATGATTTATGGAATTATTTTAAATCAATAAATCCAAATGAGCAAATCTCAATAAATAAATAAATAAATCCAACCTTAATTCCTTGCCCCTGACCCCAATTGTGAAAAAAAATAAAAAAGATTAAACTCCACCCATGTTTTTAGCCAGTGTCTGACTGCTGACTTCACTGTGTCTTAACACTGTTCTTATAGACCAGTTGTTACTTCCCATCCAAGGTCTCTGCTTCCTGGGGTCCCCAGGCCCTATTCTGGGCTTTCCAAGGCCTTCCATACCCCTGCCCTCTTGCTTCATCTCACACCTTCAGATGCCAACTCTGGGACAAAAGAGGAGAAACTAACATGTTCCCAATGAAGGAAGGGGTGGGACTGAGTGGGTGCCCACGAGGTTCTTAATGAGAAGAACTGGAGCCTGCCTGTCAGTGCCAACCAGTCCCTGAAACTAGTCCTGGGGGCAGGACAGGCAGCAGCCTTGTGGCCAGGAGAGCTCTAACAATACTCGCTGAACCTGCATTTGTGCCAGGCACTGTAATGGACAGGATGCTCATGGGGAAGAATGCTCCAGACCTTGACTCAGAGACTATCATTTCCTGCAATAGCTGTGTGGCCTTGGGCAAGTCACTCCATCATTCTGGGCCTCAGTGTCCCCATTTACAAAATGAGGGCCCTGGACTCTATCATCTCTAACACACTGCTTTTCAGACGTGAATGTCTACACAAATCATCCAGGATCTTGTTAACGTGCAGGTTCCAACTCAGCAGGGCTGGATGGGGCCTGAGAATCTGCATTTCCAACAAGCTCCCAAGGGATGATGGTGCGGCTGATCACAGACCACATTCCGAGTAGTGAGACTCTGAGGTTCCTATGGATTTCGCCTGGGGCCCTGCCTCATTCCGAATGGCCAAGTAGAGGAAGAATCTCTTTCCCTGAATGAGGCTGGCAGCCGGCCACTCTGATTGCCGCCGCAAAGCCCCAGCCCGTTAGAATTTCAGGCCAGTAGACAAAACAGCCAGCTGTGGCCAGAGTCCAGGGACCCAGCCAACTGCTTTCTGCTTTTCCCTTTCCAAACAAAATTGGAGATATCACTTTTTTAAAAAAATCACAGAGAACCTGAGAACACAAAACAATCGATCTCTGCTTCCCATCCCTATCACCACTTGCCAGAAAGTAGCCTTGATGTACTCCTGTCATCTTTCCCCAGAGCCCCCGACCTGCCCCCTCTGCTGTCAGTGTCCCCCCACCTCCTCCTGCCCTCCCTGCTGCTCTCCTCTCCAAGCTCACCTCTGGCAGAGCTGGCCTGCCAGGCTTATTTTTAACAGCTCTGATTGAAGCTGGGATCCCGCTGACATTACACTCCCTCATCATTATCAGCTCGAAGCTTCCAGCAGCCAAGCTAAAAAGGCTTTGGCAGAGCAGGAGGGGTTGGGAATGAAATGTCAGCCGCGCCGCACTCCAGCCTCTTGAGGGGATGCCTTCCAGCTGCCTGCGGCCCAGCCCACCCACCCCAGCTCGACCAGGAATTGGGGCAGGTGGAGACACCCGCCCCCACCAGCCCCAGCACAGAGGAGCCAGTGGCTTTCTGGGTTCTAGTGACATTTTCTCTCCTAAGAATCAGGGCACATGGAGTGATTTAGAAATGCATGGATATGAAAAGATTCACAGAGGCAGAAAAATTAAATCCAATTTAGTTTTGTATTTAATGAGAGCCACCAACGAGCCCTCCTGGGCGGCTTTATCCTCATTTAGACAAATTTAAACTGCCCCGCCATCCGTCTGCCTAACTTACAGCTGCCCTGCTCCTCCCTTGAGTTCTGTAATGTCCCAAGCTCCCATGTTCTCATCTCTAAAAGGGGGATAATAATCTTCCTCCTCACAGGGTGCTGGGAAGATTGAATGAGAAAACTCAGCGCCTGGCGCTCAATGGAGACAGCACCCACCCCTCCTGCTGGATGTGGTCTCTGAAGGCAAAAGCTCCTAGCTCACCCCTGCCCCTGCCCCTGCCTCAGCCCCTGCCCCCACCCCTACCCCTGCCTTGACCTCTGTCCCATCCCTGCCCCTGCCCCAACCATTCAGCTCACCAGGTGCCTTCCTGCATCCTACATATCAGATTCATGCATCAGCCGCTACAACCACACCTCATCCCTGAAGCTGCTGACCTGCTGGGCCTGAGACAGAAGAGACTGGATGCTTTGCTGTCTCTGAAGAAATTCATGGCCGTGTTTTATGTCTGCTCAGCAAGGTCAGAGTTCACAGGAACGCATCTGACTCATTTTGAAGCGCCAGTTGCAGAAGGTCTCAAAGAATGCTAAATAATTTACTCCTGGGTCACAGAGGCAATAATTTTTACAGAGAAAGCATTTCCAACTCAATGCACTAAAATGTCAGATCATTAAGATGAGGGGCAGGGCTTAGAGGTGAGAATCGGGATCATGACCCATGCTTCTGTTTGGAGGAAGAATTAGCTGTTAAAAGAATATAAAAGACACCCACCACTTTGATTTCTTTTTTGTTTGTTTATCAAAGATGTCTTGCCTTGTCTATATGGATATAAGAGTAAACAATCTAAAATTTTGGGACAGTACCTTAAAAAAAACAAACCTCCATCCATGCTCAGAGAACCTCCTCCAGGAAATCTTCCCGGATTTATCCCATTCTGATCATTCATTTATTTTGCAATCTTGCAGCACCTTGCTGCACAGTCTGATTGAGAATCCACTGCAGTCCAGACAAAACAATACATTTCTCATTGCTTCCATTCATCAGGGAGGGCCTTCCCCCACCATACACCAGCCAGGAGCAGCCACTGGGACTCATCCTACTCTGCCATTCCCTACGAAGAGAGGTGGCAGGCAAGGGCTTGTGCAAAGCACCCCCTTCCACTGCCACACGTACAGCTGCAACCACTAGCCCAGTGCTTCTGCTAATATTACCATTTCAAGTGAATCAGGAAGCCCAGTTTAAAGCTCAATTTACAAAATTCTGATCACAATGCCTTGAACTGTCACAGACAGAACAACTATTCCGCAAGTGCCTTCCCTATAAAAGGCAGTGGGCAGATTGCGTAAGGGATGAAAACGTGAGTATAGGCACAGGCCTTGTCCTCACGGAGCTTACAGTCTGATGTTGAGAAACAGTAACAGTGATGACCACGATAGCCACGAGTTCTTCAGCTCTGACTCTGGGCCCGATGCTGTGCTAAGCACCTTACATGCATCATCACACTGCATCTTCACAAAGTGCTACCACTGTTCCCAATTCAGAGCCGGGGAAAGTGAGCTTAAGGAGTCGATAACTTGGACAAAGGCACACTGCTAGGAGGCAGAGGCTGGGTTTTAAACTCAGACATTCCAACTCCAGAACCTAAGTCTCAACCATTATGTCATCTCTACCAGCTCGGACTACGAGTGAGACAGTGACGAGCAGTACAAGCACTTAACGGTCACTCAGTACCCAGAGACAGGCTACACGAACAACTGATGCTCAATGGGAAGGCAGAGAGACGGAAAACCCTGGGATGGAGAGAGTGCCAAAAAGTGAGGTGAGGGCTCCTAGGGAAAAGGCAGAGGGGAGAGCAGGGATAAACTGCTACCAGTGCTGGGGAGGGGAAGCCCAATGCATACTGGGGACAAAGCTGAAAAGCCTAGATGTCCCTCAAAAAGGTTAAACATAGAATTGCCATATGACCCAGCAATTCCACTCCTAGGTATACGTGCAAGGGACTTGAAAGGAGCAACGCAAACAGACACACGTACATCAATGTCCACTGCAGGACTATTGCACTATTCACAATAACCGAAAGGTGGGAATAATCCAAATGTCCATCCACAGACGAATGAATCAACAAAGTGTGGTACAACCATACAATGGGATCTTATGCAGCCATAATGAGAAATGAAGTTCTGATACCTGCTGTGATACGGGTGAACCTCGAAAGCATTAGGCTGAATAAAGTAAGTCAGTTACAAAAGGACAAATATTGCACCATCGCACTTATGTGAAACATGTAGAATAAGAAAATGCATACAGACAGAAAGTAGATTAGTGGTTACCAGAGGCTGGCAGAAGGAAGAATGGGGAGTTACTGCTTAATGGGTAGAAGTTCTGTTTGGGGGACGAAAAAGTTTTGGAAATAAATAGTGGTGATGAGTGCACAGCTGCAACAGCACAAAAAACTTCCCAAGTGGTGTGTGTGTGTGTGTGTGGAAATAAACCTAGAAGGGGCCTGGGGTAGACCAGGTGCCAAGGGGCTCTTGAAAGTCAGTTTAAGGAAGGTGGACTTGAACCAACAGCAACGGGGACCACTGAAGATTGTTTACAACAAGAATGATTAGATCAGAGTGGTGCTGTGTCACTTAAGGATGGCTGGGGTGGGGGCAGAAGAGGGGAGGTGGGGCCAGTTGAGAAGACACAGTGGTCCTTAAAGCACTAGTGATGTGCTCCCAACTCAAGAGGACCCGGCTTCTCACAGATGTGAACATGTCTGCAGACATGATGAGGAGACAAAGTGGCCATCAGCATGAGCTCTGGAGTTAGCTTAGCTGAGGGACCCTGGGCAGGATATTCAGGCCCTCTTGTGCCCAGTTTCCTAAGCAGTAAAACAGCGATAATACTAGAACCGCACGTAGGGCTTTTGAAGGCCTGCATAAGCTAACGTGTGTGAAGGGCTTAACCCAGTGCCTGGCTCACAGAAAGCACTCGGTCCTCGTTAGCCGTCATAACAATGTTAACAGAAACGGGAGGCCGCTGCAGAGGTCGTGGGGGTGACCGGTTTTAGACTGCTGCCTCAGCACCCCCAAGGCACGGTGACCATGTGGGAGCGTGAACACAGTGAAGGAGCAAGGTCAGGGTCACTCGTCTTGATTTGGGAGTCACCAGGAGAAAGGGAAGGCTGAAGTCACGGAGGGGATGAGCTCTCCAGAAAAAAAAAAGTGCTTGAGCCCACAGAGGACCGGGCCTGGGCCTGAGGACCGATGCAGACTGTAGCAGGCACCACCCCACCCAGCCAGCCCGGCTTCTCCTCCCTGCACAGCGCAGCAGGTTCAACAACTGCTGAACGGGGATGCTGCCCCCTGGGAGCTCCCCATAGCGAAAACGCACAAAGGGAGTAAGACTTTCCAGGGGGCAGAGGCCAGGAGACATTACTGGATGCGCCGTGTGCCTGCTCAAGTGTCCATCTGTCCGTCCCTCTGGCTGCCGCTGGTTCACCGTCTTCACCTCTGTCGTGTGGCCGGCCTTGGCCCTCTTTCTGTGCACACACGCAGATGTACGTGTCAGGTGTGCGAGGTGGTGGGGTGCTTTCAGTCTTTTCTTTCACTTTTCTTTTTCCAGCAAATCTAGTCTAATGGTCCTGGGCGGCTGTCCTGACCCCGGACAGGAAGAGGCAGTCCCAGAAGGAGAGGGGAGCTCCAGCAACCTCTTGCCTGGAGGAAACTGTAGACCGAGCTGTGCCCCTGCAGCATCTGGTTGCATGAAGTGGAATTTATACATGAAAATCAGGAGAGAAACCGGCCCCGGGCACCCCAGTCATGGCTCTGACAGAACTGACAGCTAATTAGAAAGCTCCATTTGAGCCTCACTTGAAAAGCCATTTAATAATTAAACGTCTTATCTGTATTTAAATTTCTCTGACAGTGTATACTTAGAGTGTGGCCAGAGAACCAATTTTCTCTCTTCCATCACCCTAAAAGACACAATATTTGAAGCCAGGCATCTCCCCATTGACAATAAATGACATCATGTCACACGATTTGAATCTGAAAGTGTTCCTGCAACAGGGGGACCTTTCCTCTCGGCTCCTGAATGGATGCAGCACAGAAACCCTGACTTAGAAACACGTTCAATGTGAGAGTGTCCCTTCACAAGTCACTAAGCTGGAGCTGGAAAGGCAGGGGACCATTGGCCTAGCAGGTGTGGGGAGGGGCAGTGGGGGCAGATTGCCCGAGCATAGCTAACAAGGTGTGCATTGTCTGTGAAGAACATAGAAACAATAATAAACATCGGCCTGCTTTTTATTATCACCATGCCCTGGAAATTCTAAAGCATGTCAATGATAAAATACCACTCCCACCAAGAAGGAGGGTCCCGCTACCACCCCCCTTGGTGCACCCCTGCCTCAGCCTTAGGTTACCACAGCGCAAACGGGCTGGAAGCCACTGGGCTCCCTGGCCCGCTGTGAGGGGAGAGGAGGTCACGGAGGAGGAACCAGCTAGGCGGGAGGGGAGGACAAATGTTGCTGCATGTTGAAGGGATGGCAGAGACACAGGCTGGGCTTGGCGCCAGGAACACATTCTGCCCACCCTGCCGGAGCAGGACAGAAAAGGAAGCGACCCCTGCATGGTCCAACAAAGCTGCACCCCATCCTGCTGGTGGCAGGGGCCTTAATGTCACAAGTATCCCCGACCACCTGTGGAGGCTGTGCAGAGCTACGGAGGAGGGCAAATCCCAAAGGAACGCCTAGAAGCCTTCACAAAGAGACCAGGTTCAGGCTTGGGCAAGTCATGGACATTCCTGTTTGGACACAGATGGGCATTTGGAGCAAGGAACAGGGAGAGAGAGGCACCAGAATCTGCTTCCCCAAGAAACCCCAGAACACTACTTCTCCCTCCTGCCAGGGACACCCCAGAACACCACTTCTCCCTCCTCCCTGGGACACCTTCTCAGAGAGGCTGCACTCTGTCTCCTCGTCTAGAAGTTAAACACCCCCAGCTTCTCTTGCTGTCCAAAGGAGTCAATGAGATCCCAGAAAGGTATCACATTGTTCAAAGAAAATAAGACCTGGAAAATATGATCTAGTTCAACTCTCTCTTTTGACAGATGGAAAAAGCCCAGAGAGGTTAAGTGACTTCTCTAACATCACCCAGCTGGTTAGCTGGTACCCTCTCCACCCCCTCCACCGCACCCAGTGCTTCTGGGAAGCAATATGTTATCACAGGGGCTTTGCAGTCAGAGTGTTGTGGGTTCAAATTCTCCTCTCCTCTTAGAGTTGTGTAATGGGAGATACACCATACACTTTTCCTGGCCTCGTGTAGTAGCCTGGGCTGGTGTCTAGACTGACCATGAGCAAGCAGCATCCTGGCACCAGGCGGCACGAGCCCTGCTTTGGAGATGGATGTGAGTTTGCATTTCTGCGGTGCTTGAGTTATGACTCTCCTCGAGTCACAGCCAGTTAAGACCAAGTATCTCTCTGGGATGCAGTCTGATCACCATCTGAACTAGCTTGGACTTTCATTACATTCATGAGCATCAGGGGTCTTGGCAAACACCAACCGCACCTGACATAGTGGTGATCTCACCTCCAAGAGCTTGCTGTTCCGTTGTGTTCAGCTGTTAACTTACCGTGGATTCAGCTGTTGCCTCTCAAAGTGTGGGCTGCAGACCAGCAGATCAGCATCACCTGGGAGCTCACTGGAAAAGCAGACGGTCAGGCCCTTCCTGTTGTTATTGTTGGGTGCCATGGAGTTGATTCCTACTCATAGCGACCCTATATGACAGGGTAGAACTGACCCATAGGGTTTTCTAGGATGTAACCTTTACCAGAGCAGATATCCAGGTCTTTTCTCCCGCGGAGCTGCTGGTGGGTTCAAACCTCCGACCTTTTGGTTAGCAGCTGAGTGCTTAACCATTGCATCACTAGGGCTCCTTAGGCCTTTCCTAGACCTACTAAATCAGAATCTACATTTACACAAGACTCCCTGGGGACTGGATGCATGTTAAAGCTTGAGAGCACTGGCCTAGGGCACCGTGGGGACCCAAAAGTGATGATATTGGAGACAAGGCCCACACTCTGGAAACCATCAAAGACAACTGCAGATTGTCCTTCACAGGGCATGTGTGACACGACACTGCCATCACTCTGTAATGTTGTTGTAGGAGGCCAGCTCTCACGAAGGGGAGAAGGCCAGCTCAGCAAGAGCTCAGATGGAGAGGTCCTGAGATTTACCTGATGTCAAGCTCAACAGGAGCTCCAGGGTGAGATGTCATGATGCAGCCACCAAGTTAGGAAACCTGCTTCACACAATGTCTGGGGAGTACAGACTCTGGTCCCACAAGCCTGGGTCTGCATGCCTCCTCTTCCTTCACCAGCTCGGAGACCTCCTACCACAAGTCCCTTAACATCTCTGGAGCTCATTTCCACATCTCCACTGTGATGAAGGACTTGAAGAGATCCTGGGCTTGAAAAAGCCTGGCCCGGGCTTGGCCCCTCGTGGGTGCTCCATGAGTAGTAACAACTCTATTATCCTAGGTGGGGGGACCTGACTGCTTCTCCAAATATCCTAAGACTGCTGGGTGGAATTGGGAGTGGACCTGTGCAGGTGCTTGGGCCAGTGGGTGCACATCCCAGGACAGCAGGTGGGGCTTAGAACCCACTAGCAGCTTCAGCTGACGGGACAGATAGCTGTTTTGTGGGGCAGTAAGATTCCCCACAGCAAATGTTCCAGCAAGGGCGGGTGCAAAAATGTGGGGAGTTCGGAAGAGGAATTCCTGTATTGGTGGGAGAGGAGATGAGACAGGGAGTGAGGTTCTTCCTTTCCTCATTTCTGTTGCTCTAAGGTAAGATCACCAGCCTCCCCCAAGACTCAAATGGCTATCTCCCACTTCTCTCTCCTTGCTGCAGAACAGTTATGGATGATGCTGTGTGGGAGTGGATACCATAAGCCTGCCTAATATCCCAACGCTCTTTTCCAGCAGCAGCTTCTGAGCTCCTCCAGCAGGTAACCAAAAATGAATGCACCACTGGTCTCCTTGGTAACCACTTCCAAGGCCTCTCAGTAATGATTTTAACGAGCTTCCAGCTCTCCCCAAACTGCCTAATTTTTACAACAATCATACTCTCTTCTTTTCTCCTCTAAACATTCATTTTAGCACATTTGAACAGAATATAGTGTGATTTCCAAACCAACTTAGACAGCTATTTCTTCACCAAGTGCAACGCCCTCAATTAATGAAGCCTCTGGGAATGAAGTTCCTTCTAACAAAGACACCATTACAAACAAAGCCAAAAAAACCTCCACACGGCCCCTAAAGTGGAGCTTTATGCATTTGTCACCTAGTCACAAGAGATGAGGGGTATGTACGGTGATGGCTCCTAGCTGGGTGACCTTGCCCAATTACTTGACTTCAGGGCTTCAAACTGGTTCTAAACGGTTCAGTCATGGCCGATGGAAACAAGGGCAGTGTATGTATTGCATAGCAACCAAATCTCTTGTGTGTCAGCTTTTGGCCCAAGTAAGAAACAGGCAGCGGTGTGTGGCTCAAAGATGGTGGCTGACCATGCCACTTGGAATGTGTGCCACGCTCCACAGTCCTGCCAATAATCCAATCTCCCACATTAGGCTCCTGAAAGTTTCCTGAAGTAGGAGATTGGATTATTGGCTCCTGCAAGTTTCCTGAAGTGGGAGACTGGATTATTGGCAGGACTGTAGAGAGCCACACACATCCAAAGTGGCGTGGTCGGCCGCCATCTTTGAGCAGGGCACTGTTGCCTATTTCCCACTCAGGTCAAAAGCTTCAGAGCAAGAGATCTGGTTGCTATGCAATGCGTAGTCTGCCCTTGTTTCCATCAGCCATGACTGCACTGCTTCGAATCTGTTCGAAGCCCTGTCTTGTTTCCATGACTGAACCGTTTAGAACTTGTTTGAAGCCCTGCTTGACTTCCTACATTAGTTTCCTCATCTGCAAAATGAGGATAATAATAGGAAACTCCTAAATTGTGCATATTATTGAAGTTGACAAGGATTTCATTTTACTTGGATCCACAATCAATACCCATGGAAGCAGCAGTCAAGAAATCAAACAATATATTGCATTGGGCAAATCTGCTGCAAAAAAATCTCTTCAAAGTGTTAAAAAGCAAAGATGTCACTTTGAGGACTAAGGTGCATCTGACCCAATCCATGATATTTTCGATCATCTCATATGCATGCAAAAGCTGGACAATGAATAAGGAACGCTGAAGAAGAATTGATGCCTTTGAATTATGGTGTTTGTGAAGAATATTGAATGTACCATGGACTGCCAGAAGAATGAGCAAGTCTATCTTGGAAGGAGTACAGCCAGAGTGCTCCTTGGAAGTGAGGATGGTGAGACTTTGTCTCACATACTTTGGACATTTCATCAGGAGGGACCAGTCCCTGCAGAAGGACATTATGCTTGGTAAAGTAGAGGGTCAGTGAAAAAGAAGAAGACCTTCAACGAGACGGATTGACACAGTGGCTGCAATGATGGGCCCCAGCATAGCGACAATCGTGAGGATGGTGCAGGACCAGGCAGTGTTTCGTTTTGTTGTACATAGGGTCACTATGAGTCAGAACTGACTCAACGGCACCTAACAACAACAACAACAACAAGATGGGTATGTGTAAGGAGCTCTTGTGGTGTAGTGGTTAAATGCTCAGCTGCTAACTGAAAGGTCAGTGGTTCAAACCCACCAGCATCTCTGTAGGAGAAAAGACCTGATAATCTGTTCCTGCAAAGATTACAGCCTAGAAACCCTATGGGGAAATTCTACTCTGTCCTATAGGGTCACTATGAGTCAGAATTGACTCGATGGCACACAACAACAACAACACGGGTGTGAAGATTGCAGGACACCACTCATTCATTAATGCACCTACTGTGTACCAAACACTGTTCTAGGTGGTGGGATACAGCAAGGAACAAGGTCCTCCCCTTGTAGAGCTTACATTCAGTGGGGGAGGCAGAGATGCATAATATAATGACAGGTGGTGGTAAGTAGTCTACAGAAGAATAAAGTAGGGTGAGGGGATAAAAAATACTGGAGGGTGCAGGATGGGGGTTATTTTTTCTAAAGTGGTCAAGAAGGCCTTTGAGCAAAGACTTGAAGGAAGCGAGGGAACAAGCTATGTGGGGATCTGGAAGAAAGAGTACTCTGGGCAGAGGGAACAGCTAACGCAAAGGTCCTAAGGCAAGATATGCTTAGTGTTCAAGTAAGAAGGAGGCCAGGTGGCTGGAGCGGAGAGAAAGGATTTGGAACATCACTCGGAATGAAGGGAGAAGCCACCAGAGGGCTCTGAACAGAACAGCAACTTACATTTAGAAGATGATACACTTAAGGCACTTGGAACAGTACCTCAAACCTAGTCAGTGTTCAGCTGACATGCACTATTATTATACATCTGACCCCTAAATTTTTATCCAGTCACCCCACACACATGCATATATGCACCCAGTCAAAACCATTCAATAAAGCCCTTTTACCTGCTGAGGTACTCTAGACCCTTCATTCTTGGGTTCAAGCTACCCTATAGCAAGCCCTACTGCAGCCACCAACCGGCTACAAGTGCCCCAGCTATAAACTCTCTCTCCCTGAACCCACACAACTTCCCTCTTCCTTGCTTGTGTCTGAGCAATTACCTTCTCCTCTCAGCACCTCCTAAAATCCTACCCAATGTCATAACCTACCTCAAACACCACCTCCTCCATGAATGCCTACCTCATGGGTCCCCAGATGGATGGCATGTCTCCACCATTAGTCAAGCACATCATGCCACTCATGGAATTTCTCATCCTTGGTGTGGTTTCAACCTCACCACCATGCCACACCCTATGCCCTTCCTGGTCCCCATCCATGAGATGGTGACCCATCGAGTTCATCCAGAAGGCTTGGGCTTGGCACTGAATGAACTTTTATAAGTTCATCCGAAAAACAAATAAATGCACAGCTGCCAACTGCCACCATCCATTGGACAGAGAACTGGCCAGTACTCCAATGTTCTAATACCAAGCAGTGAAGGGGGCAGAGTTGGCCTCTTGCAGCCTGTCTGAGGGGTCAGTGTAATTATAAATGGAAAAAGGGCCATTCCTCCTCCATAAGGTACAAAAATTCAACAGATAAAAAATAAATCTAACAACTGCTCCGCTCCATTCACCAGCTAAGATCCAAGGCTTGGACCTCTCTGTGACCATAGCTACAGGCGAGTATTTCACAAGACGAAAACAGGCCATGATAAAAAGGAGATTCAAAAACCCAGCCCAACACCAACCCACGTGGCTGCCTGGCCATGCTCTTCTGGAGTAAGGGCCTCTTTCCCACATAAAGGAGGCCCAAGGAGCATTGCATCAGGCAAGAACCAGACAAGAAAGAATCTGAGGCTCTCCGTGAAAAGTCAGTGCCTTGGCTACAGCACAGGGGCCTTCAATGACCATGGTGTAATGAGGGCAGGCAATATAAATCACTGCCTCTGTCTTTACAGAAAACATATTAAAGAGAGTCAAACTCCCACATGGTTTCTGAAGGCAGGCAGAAGAGATGCCAGATCAAACAGGGCTCAGAATCTTCCAGATGACTGACTAACCAGATACAGATAAATCACAGGCCCACAGAGCAACCTCTGGAGAGTCTCAATTAAGGAACTCAAGGTGAAAATGGGGCCAGGACACATGAACTATTGTTACCCAAGGTCTCTGGGGGAGGCTCTGGCTTCTCTCTCTCAAACCATTTCACCAGGTTAGTCCTGGCTCAGTCCTTGCCCAGGGCCAAGAACCCAAAAGACAAAGCAACCAGACAGAGAGGCAACCAGCACTCTGAATCAGATCAAAAGGCCTTTGCCAAGGACTTGATTAGTTAGATGCAAGGGAAAAGCCAAGCAGGATGTCAGGATATCGAATCAGAACCTCAGATGGTACCTATAGCAAACAGTCAATGGTTTTTGTTTCCTTTTGATTTTGTCTACAGCATCTGCCTACCCTACTTCCCAGTGATAACCTCAATTTTTTGTTTGGATATTTACCCCTCTCCAACTCTGCTCTCCTGGTCAGGTAGGAATGACTCCACTCCTACTAGCTCCAGGGCTGGGCCATCATTTCCCTGGCCAGGGTGACTGGTTCCAGATGGGCACAGAATCCCATCAAAGTCAATATGATGTTGTAAGACTTATAGAACAGAGCAAGGTTGTTTCCTGGTAGACTTGCAACAAAGGGGATGTCCGGGCTGGAGCTGCTGGAGGCCATCTTGGAACAAGAAGGGAGGAAGTGCCTAAGAATCAGCCTCATGTGACAGAAATTATGGGAAAGCAGGAAAAAGAGAAAGAGGAAGGAATGAGGGACACAAAGAGAGAATGAATAAATGAATCTGGACCCCAGCATCATCATGTGAGCCCCCGATCAGGCCTCTCTGATTCAATCTCAGATCTGACTCCAAAGAAAGGAAGGATAATGGGCATTGAGTGTTCCTTGCTGGGCACAGTGCAAATGTTATTTCATTTAATCCCTGCAATAAGGAGCCCAGGTGGCACAATAGTTAAGTGCTCAGCTGCTAACAGAAAGGTTGGCAGTTCAAATTCGCCAGTGGCTCTGAGGGAGAAAGACCTGCTGATCTGCTTCCATAAAGATTACAGCCAATAAAACACTATGGGGCAGTTCCACTCTGTCACATAGAGTTGCTATGAGTCAAAAACCAACTTGAAGGCACACAACAACGATAACCCTGTAAAGTAGGCTACATTTTCCCCTTATCTTTATTTGTAAATGACGAAATTGAGGTTAGAGGTTTTTTTCAACTTGTCCAGATCAGGCAATTCCCACGTGATGGAGATGCAATCTAAAAACCCAGGGCGCCTCCCCCCACCCCACCTATGGTCTTGGTGCTGCACCTTTCCACCCTCTGGGCTCCCCTCCGGAGAGGGAGTTGGGTGGATTTCCCATTCTGGTAACTGCACCAGAGCACCCGCCAGTGGAACGTCTGAGGAGCTGAAGGGCGTAAATGCTCTTTGGGGATAGAAATGCCACGTCTGCTGGGATGTGCTTCAGAAAGCTCTCGGGGCTGCAGAAGCCAGGAGAAGAGCAGCTGATAAATGTCAGCGCTCACAGTCCTGGGTAATTCACATAGAGCTGGAAATAGTCTAAACTTTTCAAACAGCGAGGACTCAGAGCTATCAGTTAGAATGCAAGAGGAGCCCTGAGATTCCTCCAGGGTACTTGTCAAGGACACGGGCCCAAAGCCAGGAAGGGCACCAAGCACTGGCACCATCAGGAAGGTGTCAGAGACAAAGTATCTTTCTGTTGTTGTTGTTAGGTACCATCGAGTCGGTTCTGACTCACAGTGACTCTATGTACAACCGAACGAAACACTGCCCGGTCCTGCACCATCCTCACAATCATTGTTATGTTTGAGCCCATTGTTGCAGACACTGTGTCAATCCATCTCACTGAGGGTCTTCCTCTTTTTCACTGGCCCTCTACTTTACAAGCATGATGTCCTTCTCCAGGGACTGGTCTCCCTGATAACATATCCATAGTACATGAGACAAAGTCTCACCATCCTTGCTTCTAAGGAGCATTCTGGCTGTACTTCTTCCAAGACAGATTTGTTTGTTCTTCTGCAGTCCATGGTATATTCAATATTCTTTGCCAACACTGTAATTCAAAGGCATCAATTCTTAGGTCTTCCTTATTCACTGTCCAGGTTTAACACAATATGAGGCGATTGAAAATACTACGGCTTGGGTCAGTCACACTTTAGTCCTCAAAGTGACATCTTTGCTTTTTAACACTTTAGAGAGGTCTTTTGCAGCGGATTTGCCCAAAGTATCTTATACTGGGGGAAACACTGCTGCAGCTGCACCCCGACCACCGAGGATGGGCTGGGCGCACTGCCCAGCTCACTCGGCTGCTGGGCAGGAGGATGAAATCGTGAATGGCACCATGCTTCCTCAACAGTAATGTACTGACAAATGCAAAGCGGCGACATTATTTTAATTGGAGCCCTGGCGGGGTAGTGTTTAAGAGCTCGGCTGCTACCCAAAAGGTCAGCACTTCGAATCCACCAGCCACTCCTTGGAAACCCTGTGGGCCAGTTCTACTCTGTCCTATGGGGGTCACTATGAGTTGGAATCGACTCGATGGCAATGGGTATGGGTATGGTATGGTATGGCATGGCATGGCATGGCATGGCATGGTATGCCTAGTTCAGAAAGATTGTTAAAATGAAACCCTGGTCTCTCCCCAGGTAGGGTAGGGCAGCTTGCCAAGGGATGCTACCTCTGTCCCTGGTTGTCACCTTCTCTCTGGGTACCTCACATCCTACCTGCACCATGCAAGCCCCCAAAGGTCTGCAGACTCCCCCTGACATTTGGGCACATTGGGTCATGAACCAATTTTCATTCTCAAAGACCTCACTCTTCATTGACCAGAGAGGAATATTGAAAAGGGCACTAAATACTACAGAAGAAAACAAAGGAAATAATAGCATAGCATCTTCCGAAGCCTGGCTGGAGGAGGTGGGACCTCCCACTCTGCTGAAGTCCCACCCAAGGCTCAAAGCCCCTGCCCCACCCCCCATGCTGCCAAACTGACAACTCCATCAGAGCTGCGCACGGAGCGGGCAGGTGGAGTAGGGGAGACCACTCACAGGGCCAGCCTCCTAGCCCCCCAGGAACCAAGCTGGGGGCTGGAGGTGCCACCCCTACTGCAGAGGGCAGTCTGCACCCCTACCCAAACTCAATGCCCATTGTGTCTACACAGAAGAGGAAGGGGGCCGCTGAGGAGTTGTTAAAATGAGGGCAGTGCCAGCGGCTGCTGTGGGAAGAGTGATGAAAGGAGTGCGCGTTCTGGTCCGGAAACAACAAGAATTCTAAATGAGGTGATCAAGGGCCAGCTTCTTTCATGTCTCCAGACATTTGCCCAAGCAAGTCTTACTGCCTAGACATCCTAGATGGCCCTTCTCTCCCAGCTGCCCAGGAGACTCCTCCTTTGGGGGTCCTCCGTGACTCCCACCCCTCCTCCTCTCACTACTCCTCTTCCCCTCCACAGCAGAGCAGGGATACCCTCCCTTGGGGCTACATCAGCACCCTGTATGCACCCCTGTGAAGCACTTTCCCAGGGAAAGCAGCAGAGCAAGTAGGGGTAAGCGGGTGGACTCTCTTTGGCCACCTGGTTTACATCCCAGCTCTGCCACAGACTTTGTCACTTTAACCAAGTCACTTAACCTCTCTGTACCTCGGTTTCCTCATCTGTACAATGGGGAGAATAATGGTGCTGAGGGTTTGAGAGTTATATAAAACAGTTCATGGAAAGCACTGGGCCCAGTGCCTGAGTCATGCAATAAATGTGAGTTTTGTTTTTAACATGTGCTTTTCCTCCACCAAATTGAGAGTTCCTCAAGGGCCAAGGCTCTGGGCCGCCCCAGTCCATGTCTCTAGCACACACCAAATCCACCTCTGTAACACACCAATGGAACAACCACCCCCACGGGGTCATTGTGAGTGTTGACTAAGGAAAGGTCCAAAATGGTGTCAGGGATACAAGTGGTGGTAAACAGCTACACTCCGGACTCAGCTGCCCTGGGTTTGAGTGTGGGATCCAGGGTTGGGGCAGAGCAACTAAGGACAACTTCCCGTACTTCTCTGAGCCTCAGTTTCCTCATCTGTAAACCTGAGATAAAAATTACTACCTCACAGAGTTATTGTTGGGAGTAAATGCAAGATATTCCTAAAGAGCTTAGCACAGCGCCCGGCATATGGCAAGTCTCAATAAATGTAGTAGGTTTTGAACCTCAGAGGGCAGTGAGTTTATGTTAATGGGGGAGAAACAACTCAGAAAAGGAGGATGAGAATGGTCACACAACTCGAAGAATGTAATCAATGTTGCTTAATTGTACATGTAGAAACTGTTGAATTGGTGTGTTTTGCTGTGTATATTCTCAACAACAGCAACAAAATAAATATATTTTTTTTAAATGTGGTGGGTTTTTTTTACTAAGATAACGAACAATAAGTACCCTGAGGCTACTTGCAGCCTCATGTACTCTCTCAAGAGGTACTTAAAGGAAGACAGCAGAACAGAAGGAGGACTGCCTCCGAGATGCTCAGGGAGGAGAGGTGCTTTGCACTCGGTGCTGATCAATAGAAGGTTCTGGAAACATCCTGGCAGGGAACCTTTCCAATGAGAAGCTGTGGGCCCCTGCCGCTCTCTGCGTCTCTTGCTCTCTCTGGCTCTGCTGTCTTCCCTCCTCACCCTGTTAGCCTTGTCAAACAGAGAGGAAGTGATGAAAGGATGGAGTTTGGAAATTAACATTTCAAAGTAAATATTGGAAGAGTGCTGGCTTGTGCTTCCTGAGTGGCACGTGCGGGAGGCCCAGCACAGAAGAGGGCCGAGGGCGGATCTGGCGTGTGCGATCCCCACAGCTTTTGTGCCTGATCAGTCATCTCTCATTTTCCATCCACAGCACATTAAAGACAAACATTGTCAACAAATCTCTCTGTCTGTTCCCGCCACGCGGCCGGATTCAAGCTCAAGCCAGTGTTCAGACAACCCTGCCCTCTCTGCTCGTAAAGAGATGGAGAAAGCTTTCGCCTACTCTCCTCTTTCAAACCTCAGTCACACTGGATGGGCCAGGATTTGAGGGGGAGAGAACATTGTATCCAGCTCAGTTTACTCAGATACCCCAGCCCTCGGAGAACAAACAGTAATTATTAATTAGGCTGAGTAATTACTGCGAACAGCTACATTTGCCCTCCCAGGCTGGCCCAAGCAAGCACACAAAAGCATCAATAGCTTTATTTATTGATCCACCATCCATCCAACAATCACTGAAATTAGAGTTTTTTTTTTTGCAACCATCACCACTATTTATTTCCCAAACTTTTCATCACCCAAACAGAAACTCAGTACACATTAAGCAGTTACTCCCCATTTTCCCTTCCCCGTGGCCCCTGGTAACCACTAATCTTCTTTCTCTCTATGCATTTGCCTATTCTAGATAGAAAATGAGATTTAACTTTTAAAATATTTGTTGGCTCATTCTGTGCCTGTCAGGGAATCATTCCTGCAGAGAAGGTGGGAAGACAAGTCCATGGCCTGCTAAATGCATAGTCAAAACAGTTAAGGTAACAGAATGCAGTCAAAACAGGTAAGGCGACAGAGACTCTCCTGATACCTTTAGAAGATACAGGGAAAAAGGGGGCTGACAAACTGGTACAACCATTTTGTAAAGCAATTTGCTAATATCCAGTAAAGCGGAAGATACACATGCCCATGATTTACTTGATATTCACCTAAGAAACTCTTCCAAATGTGCAAGGATGTTCTCAGCAGCACTGTTTGCAACCGAAAAACCTGGAAACAATGCAAATACAGGAAAATGGATAAATTGTAGCAACTTCTAAGGCTATAATCTTTATGGAAGCTAAATGCCACATCCTTCTCCGGCAGAGCAGCTTGTGGGTTTGAACTGCCAACTTTTCAGTTAGCGGCAAGTGCTTTAAGCACTGGGCCACCAGGGCTCCTTTATATAATGGTGAAAATGCATGAATCAAGCTACCCATATTATCACAGATGAATTTCAGAAACATAACATTGTGTTCCTAAGAGAAGCATGTTTCAGACGAACGTACGTAGTTTGACTCCTTTTACTTAAAAAGTTAGGGAATAAGCTAAACTTAAAGTTTATAGATCATATGTATCTATACATACATAGTTTACATACATATATAAAGCTTATAGATAGATATATATGTAGTAATTCTACCAAAAAAAGCAAGGAAATTATAAACACAAAAATGAGGACAGTGGTTCCCTCTGGGGCTGAGGCCGGAGGATGGGACTGGGGAGGGGCACACAGGGCCTTCCAACAATGTTGGAATGTTCTTTTGCTTTAGTTAGGTGACGAATTCATGAATTTTTTAAAATTATTATGTTTTATACACCAACAAATAGAGCCCTAGGAGTGAGTAGTTAAGAGTTCAGCTGCTAACCAAAAGGTCAGCTTTTCGAATCCACCAACTGCTCCTTGGAAACCCTACGGAGCAGTTCTACTCTGTCCTATTGGGTCGCACACATGTTATAAATGTTCTTTTGTATTATCCCCAAATTCACTTTAAAAATTTTATTTTTAAAAGTAAGCTGACCTATTTTATATGATACTGTAGTCGTGGGCACATGATATTATGCATTTGTCAAAACCCATAGACTATATACAAGAAGCCCTAGTGGCGCAGTGGTTAAGAGCTCTGCTGCTAACCAAAAGGTCAGTGGTTTGAACCCACCAGCCACTCCTCGGGAGAAAGATGCAGCAGTCTGCTTCCATAAAGATTACAGCCTTGGAAGCCCTATGGGGCAGTTCTTCTCTGTCCTACAAGAGCCACTATGAGTCAGAATCAATTCAACGGCAATGGGTTTGGTTTTTGGTTTATAGACAATGCAAAGAGTGAACTCTAAGGTAAATAGGGTTAATAAGAGTGTATCAATTGTTTAATAACAATGTGCCAATACTGGTTCATCAACTGTCATGTATCACAGGAATGCAAGATGTTAATAACAGGAGAAATGGTATGTGGGGGGAGGAGGGTATATGGGAATGCTCTGTACTTAGTGCACCATTTCTCTCTAAACCTAAACCAGCTCTAAAAATGCAAAACAAACAACAACAACAAAAAAACCCGTAGGAATAAAAAAAGCAGAATAAAATAATTTTTTTTTAGATGGGCTGACAAGAATATTGGTAGGGATATGTGAAGGCAGAAAAGGGTCGGAATTCTGAGAAATGCTGGTGCAGAATCCCATGACCTCTAACATCTCTTCCAGCTGAGAGTCCAAGTTATTAAAAACCATAGAGACCAATGAATAATAATTTATTAGCATTTACTCATTGCCCCTCATGTCATCGGCACATGCTAGACTCTTTACATAGATTATTCTAATTCTCACAGCCACTGTGCAAGATGGACGCCATTATCACCACGGAAACTGCGGCTTCAGGAGATGAAGTGACAAGGCCAGGGTCACCAAGCTGATCTTACCACTGAGTGAAAACCGAATACACCCCCGTCTGTCCACGCCTGCAAACACCGCGTCTTTCCATGATGCCAAGCAGCCTCTCAAATATTTATAGACATAAATGGTGAATGTACCAAAGCGCAATTCAATCCAACACATATTTATAAATATTTATAACCAAATGTTTTGCTTTGATAAGGCCTATTCTCTGAGGTGCCTGGCGTCAGACAAACAGGGCTTTTTCTGTAGGAGCAGGCTGCGGCTCACCTGGGAATGTTCGCTCATTTACATAAACACACACTTATGTCTGCACTCACATCTGTACCCAGATGGCCCACCGCCCCGTTCCTCATAGTCATCAATTTCACATACCATGAAAATTAGACTCAGCACCCGGGGACTGCAGGGTGCTATATTTGTGAGGGAATTTGTGCCTCTCTGCTGCCCAAAATCTGCCAGAGGCTCCCTATTGCTTTCAGGAATAAATCAAAACCCTCTTCAGGGATGACACGTCCCGGCCAAGCTCTGCAAGTTCATCTCTCCCAGCTCACAGCTCTCACCCCCTACCCTGAACGGACGGCTTGACTTGCAGGTTCTCAAATGTACCACGCTCCCTCTCACCGCCTGCCTTTGCACAAGCTGTTCCCTCTGCCCTGCCATTCCCCACCTCTCTCCTGGCCTGGTTAATGCCTACTGGTGCCTCCTCCTCCAGGAAGCCTTCACTGCTGGGTTCCCATCACTCCCTCACAAACCTCCATGGTGGCACTCATCCCTGGGCACCAAGTCTCTCGGTTTTCTGTTTGTTTTTGTTTTCTGTCTCTTTCTGCATCCTCAGCCTGTAGCAGCTGCACAATGAATCTTGGCTTGGTGGACATGAACTCTGAGCTTGCTAATATAAATGCTTTCGTCCCCTGAGCCTCGTGTCCCAGGGCCACAGAAATGTGCATGCACCAGGGCCTGTACTGAACATTTGGCATTATCTGATGTCACCCTCATAACCACACTATGAGGCACTATTGTCCCCATTTTACAGATGAGGACACTGAGATTTAGAAAAGTCCCGAATGGGAACTAAATCACATAGCCAGTAACCCAGGCCTGTAGACTCCAAAGCCCATGATCTGTTATTCAGCTTCTGAGTAAACAATGGAATGCCCTCTGAATTTTGAAATCAGAGAACTTTAGAGCTGAAAAGCAACTTGGGAAGCACTGCCAACTTTTAGTGAGCATGTTTGTGTCCTTGATAGTTTTTTTCCGTAATCATTTACAAAGATGCTTTACTAACACCTTAAATTATGTAAGGCCCTTTGCAATTTCAAAGGGTTTCCGTCCAAATCATCTCTTCTGAAAATCTCCCCTTTAGTACTTTTAAGGTAGGTTTTATGGGTTATCCTAAGATAGTGTGATCTGGAACTAAGATCTGCCACAGACAAATGAAGTCCCACCCCAGGCAGGCTAGATGAGTGGGAGCGAGGCAGTGAGGGAAAGGGCAGCCCCTCCCCGCCCAGCGTGCTAGGCCCTTAGCCTAGAGTTCTTATCTGGCATCCCAAATGTGGCCAGAATGCTGCCCGCGGCCACTTCCACCTCTGCTGGGCCTTCAGGCTACCCCGGGACCTTTCTGGCATGGCAGGAGGAGAGGATGAGGAGCTCCCATCTGCCTAGTTTTTGACCACTTCTCCATGGTGTGATTGTCCGTGGTAGCAACGTTACAAGCTGGGGGACCAAAAGGGCTAGTGAGAAGGTCACTAATTCACCCAGACCCCAGGGCCAACATGAGGGCAGCCAAGAGGCCCTATGTCTCCCACAGAACGAACGGGGCTGGACACGGCACATTTCCGGCCACGAAGGTGTCACGCATCCACCTCTGCGGACCTGTCTAAGGAGGCCCCTCAACCTAAAGGGGGCTCAAGTGAACCCAGCAACAGCAGTTGTTGCTGTTAGGTGCTGTCAAGTCGGTTCTGACTCATAGTGACCCCATGTACAACAGAACAAAACACTGCCCAGTTCTGCGCCATCCTCACAATTGTTGCTATGCTTGAGCCCATCATTGCAGCCACAGTGTCAATCCATCTCGTTGAGGGTCTTCCTCTTTTTCGCCGACCCTCTACTTTACCAAACGTAAAATCCTTCTCCAGGGACTGAACCCTCCTGATAACACGTCCAAAGTATGTGAGACGAAGTCTTGCTATCCTTGCTTCTAAGGAACATTCTGGCTGTACTTCGTCTAAGACAGATTTGTTCATTCTTCTGGCAGTCCATGGTATATTCAATATTCTTCACCAACACCATAATTCAAAGGTGTCAATTCTTCAGTTTTCCTTATTCATTGTCAAGCTTTCGCATGCATACGAGGCTATTGAAAATACCATGGCTTGGGTCAGCCGCACCTTAGTCCTCAAAGTGACGTCTTTGCTTTTTAACACTTCAAAGAGGTTTTTTGCAGCAGATTTGCCCAATGCAATACACTGTTTGATTTCGTGAGTGCTACTTCCATGGGCACAGAGGGAATCGTTATTGCACACTGTGAAATCTTTCCACAAAGAAGGTCAAAGACAAAGCAGGAACTGGGAAGAATATAGTTGGATGTCAGATACCTCAGCTGAAGGAATAATCCTAAAAAGTCTCATCTTCCCAGCCTCCATGAACCCCAAAAAATCTGAGCTCCCCATTATCTGCGTGATCTTAGGCAAATCCTTGGCTGCTCTGAGCCTCAGCTTTCTCCTCTATAAAATGGAGATAGTAATGTCAACCTTTTAAGGCTATAGAGAAGGAGCCCTGGTGGTGAAGTGGTTAAAGCACTTGGTTGCTAACCGAAATATTGGTGGTTCAAACCCACCAGCTGCTCCAAAGGAGAAAGACGTGGCAGTCTGCTTCTGTAAAGATTACAACCTTGGAAACCCTATGGAGCGGTTCTACTCTGTCCTATAGGGTCACTACGAGTTGGAATTGACCCTATGGCAATGAGTTTTTTTGGTAAGGCTGTTGAGAAGATTAGACAATAAATGCAAATTCTTCAGCACATAGTAGGCATTCAGTAAATGCCATCACGTTTGATTGGGATGGTTCTTGATGTTACATGCAAGGTTCTTAGCTGTATACTGCATGAGAACGGGGACCACATCTTTCTTGTTCACCATCAGATGCCTGGCTGCTGGCACACAGTAGGTTCTCAACTGTGAGTGAACATAGAGGGTCCTTACCCTCATGATGTCAGAGGCCACTTGGGCTGGGAAGAAATGTATAGATCAGAGTCTGAAGGCGGCCCAGTCCAGGGGTCTTTTCCCTGGTCTTCCCATGCTGCCCATCCAGGTTCTGTTTGAACACACCCAGGGCCAGAGAGCTCACTGTCTGCCTGCACTTCCTGAGCACTGAGTAGCCCCTACCTGCCAGCATTGATCTTACTTCTCTGGAGAGCAGAGAATAAGCCCACTCCCACCCGTGCTCAACATCTATTCCTTCAAATGCCCTCAGCAGCTCTGGGACCCCTCCCTAACCTTCTCTTCATTGGGCACAACATCTCTGGTCTCTTCATTGACCCCTCACCAGTCTGAAGGCTGACTCTGGGTGTTTGTTGTGTGTTTGTAAGTTTGGCAAACTTTCTTCCAAAGCCCCTCTCGTCTTTCTGTTAGCATATAAGAGGTCTCTGTCATTTGGGTCATTGCTGAAGGGAGGGCCAATAATTGAGCTCCATCATTGAGCCCTGGGTGTACTGGATTCTTCTCCTCCCAATTCCTTCCCACAAGCCACCCGACTTCCCACCACACTATGGGAACAGTATTTCTCTGCTCCTTCTTTCTGAGGAGCCAAGGTTCAGAGAGGAAGCCTGTGTCAGATTTCAACTCTTTTGAAAACTAAGGAAAATATATACTCTTCCCATGAGGCCTATGGGGCAACCGGGTAATGGGAGCCTTCCTATAAGGTCGGGGTTGGGGGGATCTGTCCTTTCTGGGCAGAGTGCAGGAGGCATGGGGCCAAGTGAACAGAGCACAGGTTCTGGAGTCAAACCTGCATTCAAGCCTTGGCTATCCCTCCCCTCACCTGCTGTGTGACCTTGGGCAAGTTGCCTGACTCCTCTGAGTTTTGATGTAAAAGGAGAATCAACCATACATATCTCATGGGGCTACTGTGAGAACACAGAGAAATAATGTGTGGAGAGCCTTTAGCCCAGCCTAGGTCAGGGTAGGTACTCAGTAATGGCCTTCAATGATGATGATGATGAAGACAAAATAATTCATCACCACACCACCCCATCTCCTCCCCACAACTGAAGAGGACCTGCCTTCCTCAGTTGCAGGGAGCCCACAGCAAGGACTCTGGGTTCCTCTCCTCACAAGCTGTCCTGAGGACCTGGCGTCAACACCTCCCTTCCCATCTAAGCCAGAGGCCACCGACAAGGGGGCACCTTCTGCCCACAGGTCTGGCCTGGCCTCCTGGGCCCTCTTCCCGGTGCTGCTGACTTAAGAGTCCGTTCTATCTCCCCTTTGCCTGGTGGGCAATGAGGTTTCTCTCCTGGCTAGCTCATTTCTGGTGGGGCCGGGGGCTGGGCGCCCTGCCCAATTAACACTCTCAGGAATGCCAGCAGAGCAGCTGTGGCGGCAGTCAGTCTCCCCAGGGAGGGGGGCCCAGGTGTTCCTGCCTCCTCTCGGGTGCAGGCTGGGGGAGGGTACGGGAGCTGCAAAAGGAGTGGCTGGGTGCGGGGGTAGAGGTGGGAGTGTGCCTGCTGAGGTCCCCTCCACCAGGGCTAACCCTCACCCTAGGTCAACCGGGCTTTCTCTATGAAAGTGAAGGGTGGCAGTCAATGTCCCCACCGTGACCTGTACACCACAGAGGCAAGAGGATGGTAGGCTCTGGAAGTGGGATTCACTCCTAGCCCCACAGTTTACCTGTCTGTAAAATGACACCACTCTGCTTCAGGCATTGTCACGAGGTGACATGGAAGTGCTTGGTGGGGAACGCGGACCGAAGTCAGTGCCCAGTGAAGCGTTGGTTTCCTCTTTCCCCATCCCCCTCCCTAGTTAGAGAGGGTGGCGGAACATGCTGATACAGCGTTTCATAAGCGGGAAAGAAGACAGAATCAGAAATACACACACAAAAAAGATAATTTTATCTCTGATAGTTGAAAGAGACAGACTTCAAAAGAAAAAGTTAAATGGGCTCTGATGTTGAGGACCCCTACTCTAGAAGATCTGAAAATCAAGCACGTGACGGGAGTGTGCATAAAGCTAAGTAGATAAATAAAAGGACCAAATGCAGGGAGATGAAGAACTAGGAACAATATCTATTAAAAAACCATAAGGGGAGAGAGCTTCTTCCATCTAATGATTTATTTGCTTATAAAATTTGCTCTAAACATACTCTTCAATATTTGCTTAGTGTCTGCTTGCATTTAGCTAGTTTAATAAAGATGTTTATCTTCATTTTTTTTTTTTTAAAGGATGTGATTATTCAAGGTTATAAATCTATGGGGTGTGGATTTTCAGGAACTTAGCCCTTGAGGGGAGTCCTTCGGTGGTGCAAATGGCTAACATGCTTTACTGCTAAATGAAAGGCTGGAGATTCAAGTCCACTCAGAGGTGCCTCAGAAGAAAGGCCTGGCAATCTACTTCGAAACAATCAGCCATTGAAAACCCTATAGAGTAGAGTTGTCCTGTGACACACACGGGGTTGCCGTGAGTCGGAATCCACTCCAAGGCAACTGGTTACTGGTTTTAGCCCTTTGCGCTCTGTGCTACACTACTGCCACCTGGTGACAGTGTACCTAAATTTTTTTTTTTTTAAGTCACTGTCAAGTCTTGCATTTAATATTTAAGATACCACTTCATTAAATCTGGAAGTTTGCCAGTGGGGAAGCTGAGGCACAGGAGGTGACATGAACAGCCCAAGGCCACAGGCTGAGTGAGCTGGATCTGGGTTTGAAGCCTCACATCTGGACTGTCTGTCAACTTCCCAAAGAACCTGCAGCCTCTTGGCTCCGTTCTCCACTTCTCTGTGCAGTGGTGCCTGGGCTCTGACCAAACAGTGGCGTTCAGGGTCCAGCTCTCAAAGACTTTCTCCAGCCTTGGGACATACTTCTAACTGCAGCCCAAGCTCACAGACGATCAGCGTCCCTTGGCGTCTCCTGTGTCATCCATCAAAAGTGTTTCTCGTACTCCAAAACAGTCACGCGCATGTGTGGGTTTTGACATTCAACTGGGAGGATATGACCAAAATCTGTTTTCACCTCTTATGCCCAGGAGAACACACATTTCTTAATCAAAGGGGAAGAAAAGGTGAACAGCATAAAGAAATGGAAGCAACATACTTGATGATTCAAACCCCAGCTCACAGACCAGCCGTGTAACCTCGGACAAGTCACTTACCCTCCCTAAGCCATAGTTTCCTCATCAGAAAAATGGGGATAAAAATTTCTCGTCCCATAAGGTTGTCATAAGGATTAAATGAGATACTGTATGTAAAGTATTATGCATGATTACTGGGATATAGTAAGTGCTCAATAAATGGTAGCTAAGAAAAAAAGTATAGACACACTGAAAACATACGACTTAGAGAGAAATGGAAATAAATATCTAATCTGACTCATTTGTTTCTAGCTCTGAGAAACACCCAGGCACACATGGTATCACACCAAAGCTAGAAGGTTCCACACAGGCCAAAAACAACACTCATTGAAGACAGTTATGCGAAAGCACTATGCTGGGTACACAGCTGTTCTCCTAGACAGGCAGTTTCCTGAGCTAGGGAAAAGGTTTCTGGCTAAAGTGAAAATTAAGAAGAGTTCCCCTTCCCCGCCACGCCGCCAACCTTTTTGTAAACTCACGGGAAACTCTCTCAGAAACTCCACCTTCAACACGAGGGTCAGGGCTTCAGCTTGTTGCCATCTTTGTTATTACACGGGCTGGCAGGCAAATCCCCTTTGCAGGGTCCTCTGAGGCGGGGTGGGTTTATTTATCTTTCAGTGGAAGGGGTAGGAGGTGTGGGGGAAGAAGTAAGCGGTTCCTGACCAGCCAAGCTGCTGCCTCGGTGTTCTTCAATTACTGGTACAAAATGATTTGATGAGGCGAACCAGGCCGACATCTGGGTTTCAGTTAGCATCTGACAGAGGGCCTCACTAATTAATCTGGAAACATGAATTGACAATGGCTCAAATCCGAGCGCTGTCAGGGAGAAAGACGGCTGATGGGCCGTGAACAGAAGGTGGTGTGCGGCGGGGCGGCACACAGAGGTCACCGGGAGTGTCCTGGAGGACTCGGGAGACGGCGCCTGGGGTTCACCCAGCCTCCCTGGCTTTGTCATCGGATCCCCAGAGGACAGGCGGGAGGTGGCCCAGCAGCAGCTGGGAGGAGCACCGCCGATGCCCGTTCTGTGTCGGCAGCCAGCTAGGAAGACAAAGGGACCCAGACATTTCAATCCCATCAGCCAAATCAGTCCTCTCGTCCCCACCTGGCCCCATGCTGGCATAATGTCACATCTTCCCGTTGCTGCTAATTCTTCCTCACACAGTCTGAAAGTAAATACCTAGCTATCTATTCAAAAGTAATGTCCATATATTCACATAAATAAAATATGTATATACAGTATATATATATTCATTTCCCCCCAGAGTCCACATTTACGAATTCTCCGATCGCTAGAAATCCTCATGGTGCTTTCGTGGTCATTCACGGACATGCACAGAGCAGCCAAAAAGGCCCAGATAAGGTCGAGCTAGGTAATTCAGTACTGACTTACCCATTTAACATTTAGCAATAAGTCACCTGTTAATGGAACTCTTACTAGACACCGTGCATGGAATTAAGAGCTTTATATACATTAAATGGTGAATCCTCATACCAACTTGATGAGGTTTTATCTCCAGTTCACAGGTGAGTAAAATCAGACTTGGAGAGGTTAAGTTAGTCGCCTAGGATTCACAGCTAGGAAGTGCAGAGCAAGACTCCAGCCAGGGCTGGGCAGACAAGGACAGTGTGCCAGGCCCCCTGCTAGTACATGTGGCCCTCCATTCCCTCCCTCCCATTGCTCCCCCCCGCCACAACCATGTCACTGTGACCGTTGTGGTGGGACGGAATTGGACTCACAGATCGCATTAGGACTGAGAAAGCCCTAGAGATCATAGTGGCTTCCATATACGTCCCACACAATTTTGGGGCTCTGCAAAAAGGGAGGAAGATCTGTGGCCAAGGGGCAGCAAGCAAGGGGACAGGACCCCCACTCGCCTCTCCACAGTGCAGCACCTCTTTATATATGGTTTATATCACGGGGTTTCCTGTGAGGCTTATTTTGAATAAACAGACCTGCTGCCTGTCAATTTCGTGCACCACTGATTCAAACCCACCACTCACATGCTATAGCTAAAGAAAGGCAGGTTCAGCAACTTGTCTCAGAGGACTGGAGCCAGAACCCAGGTTTCCTGACCCCTGATCCTTCATGCTTCATGTTGTGTCCAAGGTGGTCACATGCCCAGTGGACAGCTCTGCTCAAGGTGCGGTGCTTCTCTGGCACTGTATTTTCATGAGCTTTGCATCCTGCTAAGTGGAATGGGGCTGCTGAGTGTCCTCAGGCAAGTTAGCTACCCTCTCTGTGCCTTCCTCCTAGAAGTACTCAGCATCAGGCTTGGCACAAAGCAAGTGCTCGATAAATTTTATTTGTTATCACCAGTTGGCTTCATTGCTCCATGGTCCTATAAGAAAGGCTCCCATCCACCCCTGGACTCTTATCCTCCCTCCCCCTCTCCCACCCAGTTGGAGGAACTGGATGTCTGAAACAAGAGCTGATCCAAGTAAAATGTTCAGCACAGTTCCCAGCATGTAGGAGGGCTCCGTCAAGGTTGGCCACTATTGCCATTACCGTTATGATTACCTGCACAAGCCTTCTCTCCCTACTCCCTCTCTCTGTGACGCTAAAACATCCAGATCTGTCTCACTGGCCTGGAAGTACCAGCATCTCACACCTTCCTCTTGGCTGACAGTTGGCACTACTTTGCATTCTCTCCTTCTGTAGACCTATTCATCGCTCCCCGGTTTCCTTTGGCTTTTGAAAATTAATTATCAGTGATTTGTTAAGTTCATTAGCTCTGCCTCTCAACAGCATGGAAGGCCTGCCATCTGGACCCGTATTTTCATCTTTATGGGAGTTGTTCCGTAATTACACAATAAGCAGTGTCACCCTGCAAGGCCATGCTGAATGCACACAGCTTACCCCTCGTCTCTCCAGTCTTAGAAAGTCTCTCACCAGGACAAGCTGATCTGTCCACCCTGGTCTTGGAGCAGCCATCCCTTCAAGCCTGTGTAGAGCCTCCACCATCTTCCTTAAGCGTTTATGGAGCCCATACTATGTGCAGCTCTGTGTAAGTGCTGATTATGCATTTTCTTATTTAAGCCTATGAGGCTTTATAGTAATTAATATGAGATTACTGTTCTACGAGGTATGATTATTAACCCCATTTGCAGATGGGAAAACTGAGGTTCAGACCGATGCGGTAACTTAACGCAAAAATAACACACAATTTTCAGGTAGAGCCAAGATTTGAATCAAAGTCCTAAATCCACACTAGAAAAACCTCAGCCTGAGTGTAACATGATCCTGCAACCCTACCCTTGCCTTTTTGCTAAATCCTGTTTCCCTCCTACCTTCTGCTATGTGCTTCTCAGACACGTAGTCCTTACCTGAGTTCCAGCTCCTCTGCCCATTCCTGCTGGGTCAGCTGCAGTCCAACACAACCCATTGCTTTACCAACACCAGATTCTTGACAAGGAGGACACATGCTATTTAATATGAAGAATGCATAACATTTATGGAGCACTCACTGCCTGTTCACTGCTAAATGCCTGGATAATCTCAGTTAATCTGCACAACAACCTTATAAAGCAGGTACTGTTAGAGTTGTCATACCTATTTTACAGAAGGGAGACTGAGATTTAGAGATTGAGCCACTGCTCAAGATCACCCAGTTAGTAAACTAGGGAGCCAAGATTTGAACCCAGGCACTCTGAGTCCAGAGTCTATTCTACCATCCTCCCTCACAAGGAAAGAGCCACCTACATCTCTGAGAGGTTGCTGCAGAGATAAGGAAGTCTGAGCCCCTGACCACAGGAATATGGGGTCTAGCAAGTCATGAGATGGGTGCAGATAGACCCCACAACTCCATTGTAGGCACATGAGACACACCTACTAGGTAGCAAGGGCCAGCAGGGTGTTGGGGACACTGACAATACAATAGATGTGAACTCTCATCCCCTAAAGGCCATAGATTCTGAATAGATAATTACAAGTGCCCAAGCGCCTGATGCATGTTACAAAGGGCATTGGGGGAGCACATGGCAGAGGGACCCAATCTAACCTGAGATGCGGTGAGAGGTGGTTTCGCTAAGGAAGCAGTGTCTCAGCTGAGACCCAAAGGGTGGTCGAAATTGCCCAGACTGTGTGTGTGTGTGCGCGCGTGCGTTCGCGTGTGTGCGGGTGCACGCACAAGCATGCATGCACACACATGCCTACGCATCCGTCCAGGGGGATGTTTATTCCATGCCAAGAAAACAGCATGTGCAAAGCCCATGGATGGCGCACCTGAGGAATCACCTAGATAGCAGCAGGGGGGCCCATTCATTCGACAAACAATTACCAAGGCCGCTCCCTGGGATTTCCCTGCCTGGTTTTGCTAGGGGAACTGAAAAACTTGGAGCGACTTAGGAAGTCAGTCCTAGAGCTGCCTCATTTCTGGGTTCCTTGGACAGTCCAAATCCGTACTCTTCCTCTCACCAGCTTGCCTCGAAGTCTATTTCATTGGTCAGGTTCAACCCTGCCTCTATCTTGAGAATTGCCCCCTCTAGCATCTCCTGGCATTTCAACTCCAATTCCCATCAACAGATGCAAGCAGCCATTTAACCTAGGAAGGGAATGGGGTCATGTTTATTGTGGCCAGCCCTGTACCAGAAGACTTCAGACATCCTTCACTGAACCCAACCAACAACCCTATATTGTAAGTTCTGTTATTTTCCCCATTTTACAGATGAAGAAACGGAGGCTCAGGAAACGGTGATGACGTTTCTCCACATCACAAAGCTGAGCATGCTCTTCCCAGCATCCCTTGTTCGCTCTTTCCAAAGAAATGATCATCAGAAGTCAACATAGCATCCTCCCTGAGGGTTTGCAGAAAGATAAAAAATGTTGAGCAGCATCTCTCTAAAAACCTGACATGTTTTACCAGCATGCAACATTTACGAAGACAAATAGATTCCTTCCAAAGTCCCCATGGACAGCCAAAGTGTGAGCCACCTAGAAGAGGGGAAGTGGAACAATCTCCCTTCAGGAGGCAAAAACTGTCACCCATGTGGAGCCTGGATAATTAGCTTTCTCTAGAATGTTTAACTGTCCTCAGACAATTCAGATTGAGCGCTTACTATGTGGCAAGCCCAGTTCGAGGCACTTTTGGAGACAGAAAATAAACCTAGTGTAGGGTGCTGCTCATGAGGAATTAAAAGTTCATGACTAAAATATGAGAAATAGTTAAGTGCCAAAGCAAAGAACTAAAGCCTTGATTTTCAACAAGAGGTTCATCAACCCTCAGGCAGCATAGGATGTATTCCAAGGAGCCCTCGAATGCCTCCATCAAGCATTGTAGCCTGAATAAACAGTAGGCCTTTCATACATATATACAGTCAGGAGGAACAAGTGAAAACAAATTCACTTAACAGCTTCACTACAGCGGGTGCCTCCGGGGACAAGACCGTACAGGTTTCACTTTCTATGTAATACAGTTCTGGGATATTTGGATTTTTATAACGAGTATGGATAAACTTTATAATATTTTAATCATATAAATAAAAACGGTATTAAATTCATGGTAGCTTTGTCCCTGCCTGTTTTCTTAAATGATAGATACTCAAAGCAGGGCAATGGAGTGGGGGTGGGGGGGAGGGTCTATGAAGTCTTTTGACATTTAAGAAGGATCGTCGGCCTTGGGAAGGTTGGGTCCAAGGGGTGGAGGTCTTTCAGTCCTATGCTACCCCCACCCCGAGCACAGTGGCTGCCCTCCCTTGGACCTTGCTGTTCCAAGGCACAGGCCATTTCAAGCCTTATCAATAATTCACAGGTACAAACAATAATGCCAGCTGGATAGTCTCTGTGGGCGGGGGAGGGGCTTCTGAGGAGGCTGGCGGGATAAATCTTTAACCATCTAAGAGCGAATGTCTCTCTGTGTGCCCACTCAGCAGCCAGGGAGAGACAAGACATGGAAGCACTTTAAGAACAAGTTCCAGTCTGAGACAGCTTAGCTCTAAAGACCTCTCCAAGGCATCCTCATGTCCCGCTCAGGGCCTCCTATGTCCTGTTGGGATTCTGGGGAATACCCAGTGTGAGGCCCACTCCCTTCCCAGTAACACTGGGTATGCCCAGTCCAGACTGGTACAGGGAGGCAGCATGTGACAAGGTGCATAGATCTAGAAGGATCATTAGACCAGGAGTCAGAAGTGTGGGTCTACACCCAACTCTGCCATTTATCTGCTGTGTGACCTAAGATAAGTTGCTAAACCTCCCTAAACTGCAGTGTATTCCTGTCTAAAATGGAGATGAGATAGAAAAATGGGCAAAGGACTTGAACAGGCAGTTCACAGAAAAAGGAACACAAATGGCCTAAAAACATTAAAAACTAATGATCAATCATACCTGTAATTAAAGAAATATAAGTTAAAACAACAAGATACCCTTTATTTAACTCATCAGATTTGCAAAACTGAAAAAAGTTAATAATGCCCAATACTTAAAAAACATGGAAAAATAGGCACTCTTACATAATGTGAAAATGGTACAGCCTCTCTGGATAGCAATTTGACAGTGACCATCAGAATGTACAATTCATCTTCCTTTTGACTTAGCACTTCCACTTCTGGAAGTACGTCCTACAGATGTATCTGTACAAGTGCACAGAGTCATACGTATAAGGATATCTCTTCGCAGTGATGTTTATAAGAGCAAAACAACTAAAAGCAATCTAATATCCACGATGAAATCCACACAATGTGTAAAAATGGCGTGGCATCAGAGCGTGTCTAACTTTAGGCCAAAGAGAGAAAATCACCGTCAGCATCAGCCCAGAGGTGATTCCTATGAAGTGGAAGTCAAATAATATGACGAATGCATAACATTTATGGAGCACTCACTACCTGTTCACTGCTAAATGCCTGGATAATCTCATTTAATCTGCACAACAGCCTTATAAAGCAGGTACTATTAGAGTTGTCATACCTATTTTACAGAAGGGAGACTGAGATTTAGAGAGATTGAGCCACTGTTCAAGATCACCCAGTTAGTAAATTACGGAGCCAAGATTTGAACCCAGGCACTCTGAGTCCAGAGTCTATTCTACCAACCTGTCCAGGAACTCTCCAACTTTTTACCAATTCTGACACCAGCTGTCCCTCCCACAGCACTCTTCACTTCTCTGCTTGGTTCAATAATTTGTTATAATGACCACGCAGAATTCACAGACTATATCACGATTATGGGGTTTGTTAGTGAAATAACAGGTTACAATTCAGGATCAGGATCAACTTGGAAGTAACAGGAACAACTTAGGATACAGTTCTTTGAGCAGGAGAGCTTCCTCTTGGCTGTTCGGGCCTGGCCTCTAGCTCTTGGACTCAGGCCCTGCTCGGTCAGGTGTTACAAAGCCAGGAGGCAACCCACTCCACCCAGGATGCTTCCCGCCCAAAGGCACTGAGATCTCTCCCTCCGTGGGTCAGCATGCCCACTGTAGCCGCCTCACTCCGTGGGCGGGAAAGCCTACTGCACCATCTCACGCTGGTCTCCTGGTTCTCCTGCCACCATTTCTCTGCTGCTGAAACTCTGCCATACTTGCCACCACTTCTCCCTGCTGCTGCATCACCTCTCACTGTCTTCAGTGTTACGGCTCCTTCTCTCAGTCTCCTGGGTCTAGGAGGTTCTCAGCACAGGGACACCAGGTCGAAAGGATGCACTCCATACCCAACTCTTCTTGACAGTAATGAAGTCCCTCCCCCCAACATCTGGGATTGGCTCCCTTTAAGCCTAGCAAGATGACAAAACTGACCAATCCTTACAAGGGTTTTGTGCACCTTATTTGCATAGCCCCATCCCTGCACTGGTTCTATGCACCTTTTTGCTGGTTGTCCAATGCCTTTGGTGGGCCGCAAGCACCATATCTGCATAGTCCCACCCAATCATTTTGTGGCAGTTACAAGACCATGGTTAGAAAGGCCATATTAAAGCAATTCATTGCGCCACACAATGAGAGCCTGTGGTGCTAAGGACAGGAACCGGGCAGCTCTAAACCTGCTGAAGTGCAATAATCTCAGAGCCCTATTGGAGTGAAAAGAACAAGTCATGTATAGCATATTCCTGTTTTTGAAAAGAGAGAGAGAATTGGGAGAAGAGTGTATCTATGGTTCTGTGTTTTGTTTTTTAACTCCCTATTCTCCCCTCCCCCATCCCCTGGTAACCACTAATCTTCTTTCGTCTCAACGGATTTACCTATTCTAGATATTTCATATAAGTGGGATCATATAATATTTGTCCTTTTTGTGCCTGATTTATTTCACTCAGCATAACGTTTTCATGGTTCATCTATGTCGTAGCTTGTATCAGAACTTCATTTCTCTTTATAGCTGAAAAATATTTCATTGTATGGATATACCACATTTTGTTTAGCCATTCATCTGTTGATGGACACTTGAGTTGTTTCCATCCTTTGGCTATTGTGAATAACGCTGCATATATCCATGTTTTATATGCAGAGAACATTTCTGGAAGTCTCCACATGAAGCTGCTATAGTAGCTGCATCTGGAAGAGGACCAGGAAATCTGAAGTGGGACAGAGACTTCTTTTCATTGTATATGCTTTTGTCCTATTTAATTTTTTAAACCAGTTATTAAGTTTTAAATAACTTTAAAAAACAACAGTTTTGTTTTCCTTACAGAGTAACATCCTGGCTCTGTAAAAATTAAATGCAGTTGATATGGGAGCGTTTCATAAACTGTAAAGGACCACACACGTGCAAAGTGCTGTTAGTGTCACATGCGAGGTGGGTGTTTCTTAGAGAAGAAAAAAATCACTAGAAGGTCTGGGTGAACCATAAATTGAGAGGGACTACTGGGGTACGGTGGTTAAGCACTCAGCTGCTAACTGAAAGGTCAGTGGTTCGAACTCACCAGCCACTCCTCGGGGAAAGATGTGTCAGTCGGGAGAAAGATGTGGCAGTCTGCTCCGGTAAAGATTACAGCCTAGGAAACCCTATGGGGGCAGTTCTACTCTGTCCTGTAGGGTTGCTCTGAGTCAGCATCAACTTGACAGCAATGAGTTTGGGTTTTTTTACTCATTGCATCCTAGAGTTCACACCAGATTCATCCTCAGAGGTGTTCCAGGAGCCATTGAAAATGCCAGGGTCCAAACTGGTCTTTACCTTTTCAGGGGGGCAGTCTTTTAGAGCTCCCCTTCCCTGCTCCCAGGAACAAACACCTCTTCATTATATATTTCATTTGATGAACCAACATCAAGGCCGGAGGCTGGATGGCAAACAGCAGGTTTAAGAGATGTGTGTGGGTTGTGTCTTGCCTACTGATAGATACCCACACTAGGCTGTGAGCTCCAGCTTACAGCTGAAATAGGTGGTGTTCCCCACAGTCTCCCTAGCACCTAGCTTGGGGCCTGCGCACAGGAGCCACTTAGTAAGCATTTGCAGAATGGACGAATGACTGGCCTTGAATGGTCAACCTGTCCAAGAACTCACAGACAATTAGACCTGGAAGGACTTTCAGGAGGAAGCCCTTCAGCCGCACGTACAAATGTGACTTGCTGAAGGCCCACAGCAAGTAGGAACAGAGCCAAGACTCAAAGTAGGACCTGTGACCCTCACCTAAGTGCTTCCTGCCCTGCTCGTTCCCCTGAGCATGCACAGAAGTCACACTGTCCTGATGCAATATGACCTGTCAAACACTCCTTCTACCCACACCATTCTCAGGCATTAAGGATTTTTTAATAGTGTTCAGTTAGACATTTTTATGAAGTATTCATACCAAAGAAACTCATCAACCTAGCTTTGTAATTTAAAAAAAGAAAAGGAAAGGTATTCCTGCCAGATACTGTACATTTATTCAGACAATATCTATCAAGTACCTCCAAGAGGCCAGGAAGATATAGCTCATCATCTCCTTAGGAGACAGACTTGGAATCTCTCCCTACCAGGTCAGATGGCTCCAACTGTGCAGAAGCAGCCCACCCTGCAAGGGCCCACCCTGCAAGGGCCCACCCTGCAAGGGCCCACCCTGCAAGGGCCCACCCTGCAAGGGCCCACCCTGCAAGGGCCTCATCAGAAACCGGCTGCCCTGAGTACAAGGCTAGCCCACCAGGCTCCTTCAGCTCCTATGTAGGCAAGTGCCACTTTTACAAAGAACCATGCACTAGAACTTCACGTATCACGTGTATACACATCACTGCTTTTAAAGTTAATCTGGGCTGCAGTAACAAAACACCACAAGCTGGGTGGCTTATAAGAACTGAAATTTATTATTCACAGTTCTGGAGTTTAGCTGTCCAAATCAACTGTTGACCAGGCCAAATCCCTCCAAAGTATCCAGAGGAAGATCCTTCCTTGTCTCTCCCAGCTGCTGGTAGCCCCAGACATTCCTTGGCTTGTAGATGCGTCTTCACATGGCCATCCTTCCTCTGTCTGTCTTTCTGTCAGTCCCTTCTCTTTTATAGGACACCACTCAGATTGGACGAGGACCCACCCTACTCCAGCAGTATCTCATGTTAACTGGTAACATTTTCATTTCCCAACAAGGTCACATCCACAGGTACCAGGAGTTAGAACTTCACCATATCTTTTGGGGGGGGGGGGACACGATTGACTCTATAACAGCAGGGAGGAACTCTGGCAAAGGGAGAAAAGCACTAAAGTGAGTATCAGCGACCCAGGGCACTGATCCCAGCTCTGCTCCCACCCAGCTGTGTGATTCTGGGTAACTCATTTCGCCTCTCTGGGCCTCAGTTTCCCCATCTGTAAAATCAGGATGTGGATGAGAATCTCTCTCAGGTCATTTCCCGCTCACACAAGACTAAGGCAAAGGCAGTGATTCCTTGCGGATGAGAGGTGAGAAGCCCAAAGGCAAAGATTTTTAATGAATTGACAAGCAACAGCTCAGGACAGACCCAGCTCTTATACTGGCCTTTTAACAGGCAAAACAAAGAAGGCCCCTGGACAAAGCAGTGCAGCGTCAGGGACAGCCACATTCTATGGACCACATGCCCATGGTCTCCCAGTAGACAGCTTCCTCCCACCCTTCCTGTGCTCAGGCCCCTCTGCCCCACCACCTCTCATGAGTGAGAGTGGCCTCAGCCCCAGCCCTTCCTGCATCCTCCATCCACACTCCCCTGTCTTATAAGGCTTCCACAGTCTCAGAGCCCTGTCCCTCCCCTTCCACTAAAAGCCAGCGGGTCCCAGGGGGCTCTTCATCGCATTTGAGAAACAAACCTTCTGAACAAACACATGTAATCGTAAAGATGAGCCCAGCAGGATAACCAGAAGTGTTCATCTCTCACCTGGCAAGATGCCCACCTCAGGCTGCCCATGCCAGCTCCGGCTTCGCACACACACATACACACACAAACACGCACACATGCACACTCTCCAAACCCCTCTCCTCTCTGCAAAGAGCTGGGAGTGAGTGTCCACCAGGAGAGACCACACAAGCTCCCCCCCACCCAAGAGCTCTTCCTGCCTGACTTCCCAGGGTGGGCCTTCCCCACCTCACTCTGACTCAGGGAGCTTGAGGTTAACATGCTGGCTCCTCCCCGATGCCCACAATCTGCATTGTGTGTGTAGGATCCACAGAAAATATTGCCACAAAGAAAGGCACGCCTGGAGCCCAGAGCCCGGGGCCCGGGGCTGGCAGCGGTTGCTAAGAGACAGAGGATGCCCAGCTGGAATCGTGACTGAGGTTTTCTTGTTTGTGCAAGAGCAAGATGAAGAGGGAGGGAGAGGACGTGTTTGCTGTGATGAGTTTCAGCCTCCACCTGATCCTGCCGGAGGGAGAAAAGATCTCACTTAGGATTATACCCAGTGATGTTCTGTCTCTCCAGCCTTCTGGCAACAGAAAAAGCTACAAGCTCCATTCCTCCCCTATTCCTTAAATACATGCCCTGAAAAACTAAGCCAAAAAAAAGAAAAAGAGAAGAATCCTAGGAGAGGATAAAAGTTAGTCATTCTGTGTTGTACAGTACAGTGCTGCAGGGGAGCACTTCAAGTCCAATTGATGGCTCAGACAGTCTCCGTTCAATCCCAGCTCCTCCACTTACTGCTTCTTGTCTTTAGGCAAATAGCTTAACCTATCTGTGCTCAGTGTTCACGTAAATAAAATGGACATAAACTCCTCATAGGGTTTTGTGAGGATTAAGCCCAGTAAACCATGTAAAGTACTTAGCATACCTGGTTTATGATTTAGAAATCTCCCTCCTCTGGCCTCAGTTACAACCCACAAATGTTCACTTTTGCTAAACATGACTGTCACAGCTGGATCGTCTAGTGTAGCTCCTTCTTCTAAGATGAGGCATCTGAGCTGAAGAGTGGTCCAAACCAGGTGTCCCATGACCCGCTCAAATTGGGCAAGGGAGAGAGGGTCATTTCCATGCCACTCTGGCTTACCTCCTTTCCCCTCCACACTGGGAGAGGCAGCGGACCGCTTAGCCACCTCCCAAGAAGGTAACCCTGAGTCATTGCCAGCGCAACCCCAGTGCTGCCTCTTCACCCCCTCATCCAGCGCGCAGGTCCTGAGTGCGTCAGGCGCCGGGCGGGCGTGGAGCAAGCACAACGCAGCCACAGCCCTGCCCTCCCCACCCCACCAAGTTTACTGCCGATGGAGCCTGCGCACACCTTTCGCAGTCCCCAGCAAGACCCTCGGCCAGGACATCCACTCTCCCTGGGACCCCTGGAACCTCTTCTCACCTGACTCTCCAGGCTCTGTGCCAATCTGCACGCCTTGCCTGGCCTG
Organism: Trichechus manatus latirostris; assembly: GCF_000243295.1. Classification (NCBI taxonomy): domain Eukaryota; kingdom Metazoa; phylum Chordata; class Mammalia; order Sirenia; family Trichechidae; genus Trichechus; species Trichechus manatus. The sequence goes on from NW_004443943.1 coordinate 23,927,951, forward strand.
GCATTGCTCCTGGATTCAGAGGCAAAGCAAAGAAGGAAAACAGAAGGAAGCAACTTCCCCAGTAGTGCAATCGCTCACTCACCAGGGACAGAGTCAGGTCCAGGGAATGCGGACACTGGAGAAAAGGGACAGGTTTTAGACATCACTCCGAGGGGGCCAGATGAGGGAAATTTCTAAATCTTAAACCAGGCGTGTTCTGATGTGTGGATTAATTTGCATAAAAAGTCCAGCAAAGGTTTTCAACAGTCACATTTTGCTACACGCTTAACACACCACCTCCCTTGAAAAGACTGAAATAACAAGGCATTTGAGAACAGCACAGAAAATCTGAGAGTATGAGTTGCCACCCGTGAAATGGAAATCTTCAGGAAACATCCTTTGGAGAAAGCTCAGAGTGCCCACCCCCAGGTCCCACACCCCGCCCCCGAGTGGCTGAAGCCAGGAAGCACGCTTCCTTGTGCACCGATGGGTAAGACCAGGAAGCAGGGCGGGAATTCATGGATCACTCACTGAGCGAGTGCTGTGGGCATCACGGCACACATGTCACCAGTAGGTCCAAGTGCAGACAGGGTTCCAAATGTCCTCACACCCCACCCCAGTTGGGTGTCCTCAGGCAGACCAGTGCCTCTGTGGGCTTAGTGTTCTCCTTATAAATACTGGAGATTATGATCCCAACTCTACAGAAGGAGAAGGATCAAGAGTGTGGACTCCAGAGCCAGACTGCCTGGGTTCAAAACCTGGCTCTTCTACTTTCTACCTGCATGATCTCGGGCAAATACTTAACTGCTCTGTGTCTCAGCTTCCTCATCTATAAAATGAGGATGTGTGCACTTACTCCATTGGCTTATTGTGAGGATTAAATGAGAAAACAGGTGCTTAAGCACTTAGAACATCTTGAACACACAGAAGTGCCCCATCAGCACTGCTATTATTATGGGTGGTGATGGTTCCGTCTATGTTGCCACTAGCCAGAGTCTGGATCTCTAGGAAACATTTATATCTTCCCGCCTTCTTTCCTGGAGTTTGCCCAAGGAACATGCCCTGTGGTTGGGACCCCTGAGGAGCCCAAGTTTCGCTGAGTGGTGGGGCCCCGGCCATGTGGACAAACTCAGTCTTGGTCATCAAAGTGTGAGTGGTCGGGACATTGAGCACAGGCCACAGGCAGAGCTGAGCAGACTCTGGTGGGTGAGGAACACATCCTGGACTAGGCTACCTGAGGGCATCATGGACAATCACTGTCTCTTCCCATCCCCATCGGTCAGCACTAATGAGGGCAGGTCCCCCTTCCCCATAGTACTGTCCCAGCCAGAACAGCCTTTCACTTCTGTCCATACAGGGCCCATGAGGCACCTCCTAATGCCCTTCTCAAATTCTGCCATCAGCTCTCACCACACACACTCTTCTCACAAACAGAGCCATTCAAGCAGCTAATTCAAACAAATTCCTCCTTGGCACTGGCAGCCTCTCGTCGATGTGAAAATGAAAACAAGGCCTTTCTGCAGGCTGTGCCCACCCAGCCCCGGGTAGGGCAGGAAGCAGAGGACAGCAGCACTACAGCCATTCATGGCCCCTGCTTCTGCAAGGGGGCTGGGTGGGGGCACAGTGCACTCAACCACACTCAGCAAGTATGTGTCACCCCCCACCTCTGAGCCAGGCACTGGAGACCCCTGTGGACAAGGGGTAACATTTCTGCCTTCTGCAGACTACGACATTTCCCAAATGGCTCCAGCATAAGTACCCCAAAGGCAGAGGGCTGGGGGCGAAGTCCAAGGCAGGCCACCCTAAGCACAGAGCTTCTTGGAGGTCACTTGTTTTACCTTAAACATTCCAGCCAATTTTGCTTTCTACTCCACGACATCCCATTTTTTTGTTTTGTTTGTCTGTTTGTTTGTTTTACCAATAGTCATGGTGATAAAAGCAACTAACATATATTGAAAAATTGCCTTATTTTGGAAGTTAGAGATTTTTCCCACTGCTATTGAGTCGATTCCGACTTATAGCAACTCTATAGGACAGAGTAGAACTATCCCATAGGGTTTCCAAGGAGTGGATGGTGGATTCGAACCACCGACCTTTTGGTCAGCAGCTGAGCTCTTAACCACTACGCCACCAGGGCTCCAAGATAGAGATATCGATAAGGAGCTATAGATATAGATAAAGAGCCTTGGTGGCATATAGGGTCGCTATGAGTCGGAATCGACTCCACAGAACACAGCATATAGATTTCACTTCCTTTGATATAACAACCCTATGAGGTAGGAACTATTAGCATCCTCATGGAACAGATGAGAAAACTGAGACAAGGGAGTGAAGCAACATGCCTGAGGTCACAGATCTTTCGAGTGGGAGAGCTGGGATCTTAATCCAGCCTGGCCCTCAAGGGTGCTCCTTCACCTGCTGTTATGGATTGAATTGTGTCCCCAAAAAAATGTGTATCAACTTGGCTTGGCCATGATTCCCAGTATTATATGATTGTCCACCATTTTGTCATGCGATGTGATTTTCCTATCTGTTGTAAATCCTACCTCTATGATGTTAATGAGGCAGGATTAGAGGCAGTTATGTTGATGTGGCAGGACTCAATCTACAAGATTAAGTTGTATCTGTAGTCAATCTCTTTTGAGATATAAAAGAGAGATGGAAGCAGGCCAGCAGATAGACAGAGGGACCTCATGCCACTAAGAATGAAGAACCAAGAGGGGAGCGCTTCCTTTGGACCTGGGGTCCCTGTGCTGAGAAGCTCCTAGATCAGGGGAAGATTGAAGACAAGGACTTTTCCCCAGAACTGACAGAGAAGAGAAAGCCTTAACCTGCAGCTGGCACCCTGAATTTGGGCTTCTAGACTCCTAAACTGTGAGAAAATAAACTAGAAGACTAAGACACCCACTATCTAAATGCAATATGTAAAACTGCTTTAAATCACTTAATTTCCCATCCCCTGAAATGTTAAAGTAAACCTGAAGCTCCAGAAGGAACGCCAGGTTTATCCTTTTGGCTGCATGCCCCATCCCACCCCCGCCCTGGCTCACTGACCTGGTCCTCAGGGGTATCTAAACTCTTGCTGGACTCTGCCCTCAAATTCAGCTTCTCTGCACTGTGAACTGAGGTCACCCTCTGCCAGCCACACCCCCCTCCAGTCTGGCCTCCTCTGAAGGCTCAGGTCATCCTAGTTCCCAGACAAATCCAACACGAGCAGTCTTAGCCTCTCCCAGGTCCACCTGGATGAAAGAATTTAGAATTGCAGCATGCCTTCTTTGGTTGCCCTCTGAAGCCAGGTCCCAAAGCTGACTGCTGTGTCTCCCAGTATGCCCCATCCTGGCCCTGGCCCCTTGGTTTCCTGAGCCTCAGGCCTGACTCCAGAGTTGTCTCAATATAATAGGGGCCTGTGCCACAGGCTCACAGCAAAGACTTTGTACCCAAATTGTCCAAATGAGCTCCACCTTGGCCCCGTTCCAATCTACCAATCCAGTAAACCAGCCCATCTTCCTCACCCCTTTCTGAGTCCCAGGCCCCTATCCCTAAACACCAAACTATGACTTGACAGACTCTAAAATGCCAAGTGTCTCCTCACTGTATGTCCAAGGGTCACCCACTCCAATCTTCCCTTACGTACTTCCCCACCTACTGGGGGCCCAGTTACCACTGGGCTTGCTAGTACCATCAGCCAGAATGTGCTGGAGCTTCCTGGGCCTCTGGGATGCTGTGCCTTGTCGACCTGCCTGAATCTTCAGCATCAGCTGGGCCAGCATGGCCATTCCTCCCCCTTTCTTGCCCCAAATTAAGGGTTTCTTCACAAGAGCAAGAATGGCAACCTTTCAAACAGAAGGAAGAAGCCGAAGATGAGCATTTTGGTGGGAGTGGAATGAATCACGGGCAGCCAGTTTACAGCAGGCTTTGAGATGAGTGTTTGGATGAAGATGGAGGAAAACCATCACCAGCTCAGGTCTCCAGGTCACAAAGTAAACCAGAGAGAGCCTTAAGAGTAGACAGGGCTATTCTACAAATTGTTGTTGTTAGCTGTATTCAAGTCATCCCCAACTCATAGCAATCCCATGTACAACAGAACAAAACATTGCCCAGTCCTGCGCCATCTTCATGATAGTCGCTATGTTTGAGTCCATTGTTGCAGCCATTGTGTCAATCCATATCACTGAAGGTTTCCTGCGCCTTCACTAGCCCTCCACTTTACCATACATGATGTCCTTCTCCAGCTCTCGTTTCCTCCTTGTGACAAGTGCAAAGTAACAAGCTGAAGTCTCGGACAATATTCTCAGAGCCATAGGGCTTTCAGTGGTTAATATTCGTAAGTAGATCATCAGGTCTTTCTTCCTAGTCTGTCTCAGACTGGAAGCTCTGTTGAAACCTGTCCACCATGGGTATCCCTGATTCCGAATGTGAGGAACACATCCTGGACTAGGCTACCTGAGGGCATCATGGACAATCACTGTTGTGCATAGCTTCCAGCATCATAGCAACATACAAGCCACCACAGTATGACAAACTGACAGACAGGTGGTAGATTTTACAAGTAGATTACGTATAATCGATCTCCTTTCTATTCGCTCCAAGTTGCATTTATGAGAAGCTGTGCTTAAGGATTTGGGGAGGGAAGGATCTGGATGTGTAGTGAACCTGCTAAGAAGTGACCCCCAGTACCACTTCCAGGTTTCAGCCCCTTGCTCGCTGCTTGGTCCCTTGGTTCTTCTGACTTGCCATCATTTTGGGCGGCCTAGTGTCCTTGCTATATTAGATATGGACGGTTTATTTGCTGTAACTGTGTCCTTGGGCTCTCTGGCCAAGGGGCAAACATCCTATTAAGCTGTTGAGCATTTCCTGGAGCACTATCAGGCCTGAGGTCTGGCGAGCCCCCAACTCTCAGCGGGCAGTCCTGAACCTTGGTCAGATCTTTCACAGACCTTCCGAAGTCCGGGAACGCTGTGGTGGCCTCACTTCCTCTTTGCTCTGCTCTGGGGGGAGGATCATTAGCTGCTCCATCTCAGCCTCTCACCCCATCCTACCCCGCCCACCTCCTCCCCCAGGCCCCCATGTCTCCACAGTCGTTGGGAATCGCAGTTGCGTGACAAATGACTGAGGAGGTCCTGGGGATGCCATTTCATTCTGCAGGCATTATTGTGCCTAACCTAAACCCAAATACCCAGGCCCCAGTCTCCCGGGTGACACCTGAAGGCCCTGGTTTCCTGGCAACCAGGAACAACGGCCCCTGGGAAAAGCACACACAGTTTGGGTAAGGACTGCTTTTCTTCTCTGCACCCCTGTGCAGGATGGCGAGCTCTCAGTCTTGCAGGCACAGTCTGTAGAGAAATTACAGCGACTAAAGGTATTTGGGCCTCCCGTGCCCACCTCCCCACCCTAACCTTGAATACAAAAGCTCTCCCAGGTGAGCAAGAGCTCACCCACCTGGGGCATTACTAGCTGCCTCTTAATGGGACGAAAGCGCCTTTCAGCAGACTCAGCAGCCCTCTTCCCCGGCCCTAAATCTAAACTCCCTTCCTCCTGGAGCTGATTCAAGGCGTTCGGTCTTCTGTTCTCGTGACCCTCATTGTCACCTTTTGCCTGCAGAAGTGACATTCTCTTTTCCCTTTGATTTTCTAGGACGGCTTCCCAGTTTGATGCTGTGGTCCTGGAGGAGAGAAGAGGACACTAGCTTTGCAGTCAACAGGCCTGAATCAAAATCCCTTCAGCCACTCATTCACTATGTAGCCTGGGCAAGTTACCAAACCTGGAGTCTCAGAGTCGTCCTCTGTAAAACGGGGATAACAACTCCCTCAAAGTGTGTTGCAGGGATTAACGAGGGCTCATGTGAACAGCAGATGCTCAATACGTAGGAGCCATTATCCACACCAGGGGGCCGTGGTAGTTCAGTGGTAGAATTCTCGTCTTCCATGGCAGAGACCTGGGTTTGATTCCAGCCAATGCACATCCTGTGCAGCCACCACCCGTCTGTCAGTGGAGGCTTGCATCATGTTGCTATGATGCTGAACAATTTTCAACAGAACCTCCAGACTCTGAAAATCAGCCAGTGAAAACCCTACGGATCATAACGGTCCAACCCGCCACCGATCATGGGTCTGGCGCAAGACTGGGCAGTGTTTTGTTTCGTTTTGCATGGGAGTTGCCATGTGTCAGGCACCAACTCCATAACAACAACAATTATCAACACCACCTTCTAGGTTCTGAAGCTCACCTCTCTGCTTCTGGAAGCAGAGAACTGCAATGACCTGAAAGAGACTAGGGAAGGTCCTGGGCTGTGCCCTTCCCTATGTTGTTCTTGTTGTTAGGTGCCATCAAGTCAGTTCCAACTCACAGAGACCTTATATACAGCAGAACAAAACACTGCCCGGTCCTGTGCCACCCTCACAATCCTTGCAATGCTTGAGCCCACTGTTGCAGCCACTGTGTCAATCCATTTCATTGAGGGTCTTCCTCTTTTTCACTGGCCCTCTACTTTACCAAGCATGACATCCTTCTCCAGGGACTGGTCCCTCCTGATAACATGTCCAAAGTACTTGAGATGAAGTCTCGACATTCTTGCTTCCAGGAAGCATTATGGCTGTACCTCTTCCAGAACCGATTTGTTTGTTCTTTTGGCAGTCCACAGTATATTCAATATCCTTCACCAACACCATAATTCAAATGTATCAATTCTTCTTCAGTCATCCTTATTCATTGTCCAGCTTTCGCATGCATATGAGGCGATTGAAAACGCCATGGGTTGAGTCAGGAGCACCTTAGTCTTCAAAATGACATCATTGCTTTTTAACATTTTAAAGAGGTCTTTTGCAGCAGATTTCCCCAATGCAATATGTTGTTTGATTTCTTGACTGCTGCTTCCATGGGCGTTGATTGTGGATCCAAGCAAAACGAAATCTTCTACAGCTTCGAAATTTTCTCCATTTATCATGATGTTGCTTATTGGTCCAGTTGTGAGGATTTTTGTTTTCTTTATGTTGAGGTGTAATATATACAAGGCCGTAGTCTTTCATCTTCATCAGTAAGTGCTTCAAGTTCTCTTCACTTTCAGAAAGCAAGGTGGTGTCCTCTGCATATTACAGGCTGTTAATAAGTCTTCCTCCAATCCTGATGCCCCATTCTTCTTAATATAGTCTGGCTTCTCAGATTATTTGCTGAGCATACAGATTTGAATAAGTATGGTGAAAGGATACAACCCTGATGCACATCTTTCCTGATTTTATACCACGCAGTATCCCCTTGTTTTATTTGAATGATTGCCTCTTGGTCTATGTACAGGTTCCACATGAGCACAATTAAGTCTTCTGGAAGTCCGATTCTTCGAAACATTATCCACGATTTGTTATGATCCACACAGTCGAATGTCTTTGCATAGTCAATAAAACACAGGTAAACATCTTTCTGGTATTCTCTGCTTTCAGCCAGGATCCATCTGACATTAGCAATGATATCCCTGGTTCCACGTCCTCTTCTGAATCCGGCTTGAATTTCTGGCAGTTCCCTGTCAATGTACTGCTGCAACCATTTTTGATATGTTGCTGAATTCTATTGGCTAAAATTTTGTTGAGGATTTTTGCGTCAATATTCATGAGGGATATCGGTCTGTAATTTTCTATTTTTGTGGTGTCTTTACCTGGTTCTGGTATCAGGGTTATGCTGGCTTCATAGAATGAGTTTGGGAGTATTCCATCTGTTTCTATGCTCTGAAATACCTTTAGTAGAAGTGGTGTTATCTCTTCTCTGAAAGTTTGGTAGAATTCTCCAGTGAAGCCATCCGGGCCAGGGCTT
>NW_004443943.1:23935829-23943355 GCF_000243295.1 Trichechus manatus latirostris
CATTTAATTCTGCTCTAATTCTTATTATTTCCTTCCTTCTGGCACCTGTAGGCTTCTTTTGCTGCTCTCTTTCTACTTGTTCCAGTTGTAGGGTTAGTACTTTGATTATGAGCCTTTCTTGTTTTTGGATGTGTGCATTTATTGCTATAAACTGACCTCTGAGCACTGCTTTAGCTGTGGCTGCAACCATTTTTGAATGATCTTCAGCAAAATTTTACTTGTGTTTAATACTAGTGATATTGCTCAATAATTTCTGCATTCCGTTGGATCACCTTTCTTTGGAATGGGCACAAATATGGATTTCTCCCAGTCCATTGGCCAGGTAGCTGTCTTCCAAATTTCCTGGCATAGATGCGAGTGAGCACTTCCAGTGTTGCATCCATTTGTTGAAACATCTCAATTGCTAGTCCGTCAATTCCCGAAGCCTTGTTTTTCACCAAAGCCTTCAGTGCAGCTTGAGCTTCTTCCTTCAATACCATCGGTTCTTGATCATATGCTACCTCCCAAAATGGCTAAATGTTGACTGATTCTTTTTGGTAGTGACTCTGTGTATTCCTCCCACCTTCTTTTGATGCTCCCTGTACCATTCAGTATTTTGCCCCTAGAAACCTTCAATATTGCAACTTGAGGCTTGAATTTTTTTCTTCAGTTCTTTCAGCTTGAGAAATGCCAAGCGTGTTCCTCCCTTTTCTAACTCCAGGTCTTTGCACATTTCATTATAATAATTTGTTTTCTCAAGCCACCCTTTGAAATCTTCAGTTCTTTTACTTCATCATTTCTTCCATTTGCTTTGGCTACTCTACGTTCAACAGCACGTTTCAGTTTCTTCTAACACAGATTTTGGTCTTTTCTTTCTTTCTTGTCTTTTTAATGACCTTTTGCTTTCTTCATGTATGATGTCCTTGATGTCAGTCATCCCACAACTCGTCTGATCTTTGGTCATTAGTGTCCAATGCATCAAATCTATTCTTGACATAGTCTCTAAATTCAGGTGGGATATACTCAAGTTCGTACTTTGGCTCTCATAGACTTGTTTTAATTTTCTTCAGCTTCAAGTTGAACTTGCATATGAGCAGTTGAGGGTCTGTTCCACAGTCAGTTCCTGTTCTTGTTGTGATTGATGATAATGAGCTTCTCCATCATCTCTTTCCACAGATGTAGTCAGTTTGATTCCTGTCTTTTCCATCTGGTGAGCTCCACGTGTATAGTAGTCATTTATGTTGTTGAAGAAAGGTATTTGCAATGAATAGATTGTTGGTCTTGCAAAATTCTATCTTGCGATCTCTGGCATCGTTTCTATCACCAAGGCCATATTTTCCAACTATCATTCCTTCTTTATTTCCAACTTTCACATTCCAATCACCAGTAATTATCAATGTGTCTTGATTGCATGTTTGACTAATTTCAGACTGCAGAAGTTGGTAAAAATCTTCAATTTCTTCATCTTTGGCATTAGTGGTTGGTATGTAAATTTAAATAATATTCATATTAACTGGTCTTTCTTGTAGGCGTATGGATATTATCCTATCGCTGACAGCATTGTACTTCATGATAGATCTTGAAATGTTCTTTTTGACAATGAATGTGACACTGCTCCTCTTCAATTTGCCATTCTTGGCATAGTAGATCATATGATTGTTCGATTCAAAATGGCTAATACCAGTTCATTTCAGCTCACTAATGCCTAGGATATTGATCTTCAAGTGTTCCATTTCATTTTTGACAACTTCCAATTTTCCTAGATTCATACTTTGTACATTCCACATTCTGATTATTAATGGGTATTTGCAGCTGTTTCTTCTCATTTTGAGTCGTGCCACATCAGCAAATGAAGGTTCCAAAAGCTTTACTCGGTCCGTGTCATTAAGGTCAACTCTACTATACGTCCCTCAAACTGCAGGCACCCAGGGAAGGCTGTCCTTCGTTGGTGTATAACCACGGCCCCAGACTCCCTGTAAGGGGCTCTGAGGAGGATCTCAAAAACCTCCTCTCAAAACCAGGGCACTCTCTAGTGAATTCTACTGTCTCATGAAGGTTACTGTTTGTGAAATAACTCTTGCCTACATGCTAGGAAAAGGGGATCACACGTTTTTTAATTCACTCAAGTCCTGCTCATCTCAAAAACCCCTTCTCGCTGAAACCCAGAAGGTAATTTCTGCAACATTTTCTCAGTATTGTTCTTTTTCTCTAGCCTTTTTGTTTTAACTCCTGGAACTCTGTGTTACCTCCCATCACCAGAAGTACAGATCAGATATTGTGGTACAAGGAGACTCAAGGTCAGCAAGGTCAGTGAGAGTTAATGCCATAGCTGGGACCAGGAGGCAGCCGTGCACACATAGCTCAGCCACCCCTGTTGGCAGAAGGAGCCAAGAGCAGAGGCAGGAGCCCAGACCACAAGTTGCAGGGAAGAGAGGGCACCTGGTCCAGAGGAGCAAGAGCAACTCAAAATCATAGACACACAGAAAAGATGAGCAGCAAAAATGCTAGAGCCAGAAGACACCAAGGTCAAGAATGTAGCTAAGCAGAAGGGCTCTGTGGGACCCAAAGTGTTGGTGAAAGAGGAGACAAGACCCCGAGTGTCGCAGATCTGACTTCCCAATGCTGGACTGACAGGCCCAGAGTCAGACAGAGCAACACGCATGCACAGGAGAGCAGAGGGCCAGACTCCCACGGCTTCCTCCAGCCCTGTGCCAGGTCCCAGCCCCAGCCCACAGTCCTTCCTTCACAGCACTCGTCTCTCCTTCCTGACGGACTAGAGTGATGGAGCGATTGCTTTCCGTCACCCTCTTCCCATGATGCAGTTAGGTCCTGCACCATCAGTCATCTGAGCTTTTGGATAAAACTCCTTTTCTCTAGCCCACTTTTTAATCCTTGGGACTCAGCGTCAGCTCACGTCAGCTCCCATCCTCAATAGGACTTATCAGCTATGGAAAGCCAAGACCACTGTACCCCTACAGAATGGCATGTGGCAGGCACAGAAATACTTGTTGCATGTATTACAAGTCCAAGATTAAGGATCAGAGCCAGGAAAAGCCAGAGGCCTACAGGCCTGGGCGGAGGCAGACCCTGTGCCCACAGACCCATGAACTTGATGGACAGCACTGTGAAGCAGCCTGTGGAGCCAGCAGACCACAATGCCTATGTCACTTCCTTGGGATTTTGTTCCCTTCCCCTTCCCTTGCAGGTGTGCTCGGGTCTTGGTCTGTTGGTGACACGTCAGCCAGCTAACACATAGTTCTGAAATAGTGGGGCCCAGAGTCGGCTCTCAGAATAATCCCATCAGCTTCTCCCTGGGAGAGTGCGGGAGTGGCTGTGCAATTCCACTTTCCTCCCCAGGAGGGAGGCCCTTAAAGATAATAGGACCTAAGGAGCCAGGGCAGTAGAAGAGCTGCTGCTGACCCAGGTAGTGCTGGTCATGCACTGCCTGTCATAATCCTCACTCCAACAAAGTAGGGTCTATTATCATCCCCATTTTACAGATGAGCAAATAGGCTTAGAGGAATTACACTGCTGGTCTAAAGTCACGTGGCTAGAAGTGCCAGCCACAAGACTTGAACCCAAAACACTCATTCATAAACCCAATCCACTGGGCTTAAATGTAGGATTCTCTTGGGAAGTAGAGTGGGAAGCAGCAATCCCAGGAAAAACTGGAATCAGCAAGGGTAAAAGAGTTGGGTGAGTTTGATGCCACTGGAACTGGAGCTGTGAGCAGCAGCTAAGATGTCCAGGGCTAGCAGTTTCTTTCAAAACAGCAGTGAGGCCCTGGGAGGCAAAAAGCCCAACACCTAAGCAGAGGTAAAATGAGGTGTGATGCAGTAAGTACCCCTAGTCAGGGGTTCCTTGGCTCCTTCGACTCCTGGTACTGGCCCGCCCACAGCCCCCTGGGCAGGTCCCCATGGATGCTCGCACTAATGGGCTCGCTCCCCAAAGAGGCAGCTCAGTGAAGTGGAGAGAGAGCCTCAGAAGTGCGTTTAAATGACCACTGGTGCGTCCTGCCTCCTGTCTCCAAAATGGCAGTGATTGGGACCAGGCTGGGGGTAGGGTCTTCAGTTAAAAACATTTCCCTTAGGCCTGGTAAGAGATAACCTTGCTTTGCCTGCCTTAAGAAAACACCCCATGAACTGATACACCACGCCCTAGGGAAGGATGAAGGGGGTTTGGCTGGCAAGGCACTCCAGATGCCTGAGTGGGCTCCTGAATTTCTGGGGGCCTTGGAAGGATGATGGAATTTAATGTTGGGATGGGGCTATGGAGTGGGCTGCTACCCCCAAAGTGTCAGCATCTGCCTTGAGTATTGGTGATAAAGAATGGAGATGAACTAATAAGACATATTTTGAAAAGTCAACCCCTCCCCTTAAATGAAAATGAACAAAACAAAATCATCCTTGCCAGGCTTTTTGCATAGTACCAACATGTGTGATATGATCCCCTTTGAAGTGCCCCTAAAACTGGGAAATGAGCAGAAATGAGTGTTCCTTCCATGATTAACAAAGTCCCTGATGTCAGAGCTTACAAGACTCGGAGGAACATGATTCTTTTATAGGAGGAGCCCCGTGCCCTCAGGGCTTGATGAGACATGAGTGGGGCAGTGTTCGGTCACAGTGGAGGAGGCCTCTCACCCTCCTTCCCTTCTGGGTATGAGCTAGTATTGACAATGAGGACAGGGAATCAGAACAGATTGAGCAGGGCTGTGTTAGAGTCAAAATGGATAACTGTCAAGGCCTAAACCTCCACAAAGACTGATGTTCCCAGAGTTAAATGAGCTGTAAAGACACAGCATCCTTCCAACCGGGACTTTACACCAAGTGAATCTGGGGTGAAATCAAATAAGAGACAAAGGAAGTCTTTTTGCTGATTTAACTCCAGCCCCCTTGTCAGCATTTTAAAAACAGCATTTTTAGTTTATTTCTTTAAAAATGTTTTTCTCCTGGGGTGGGGAGGGGAAAACACTAACTAGACAATAGATAAGTGATAACTTTGGTGAAGGCCAAGACAGCACACAATACTGGGGAAGTCAGCACAACTTGACCAAGGCAAGGTCATGGAAGCTTCAGAGACACATCCAAACTCCCTAAGGGACCAAATTACTGGGCTGAAGGCTGGGGACCATGGTATCGGGGGACATCTAGCTCAAGTGGCATAACATAGTTTATAAAGAAAATGTTCTACATCCTACTTTGGTGAGTAGCATCTGGGGTCTTAAAAGCTTGAGAGCAGCCATCTGGTTCCACCCCATCTGGAGCAAGGGAGAATGAAGTAAACCAAAAGACACAAGGGAAAGATTAGTCCAAAGGATTAATGAACCACAACCTCCACCAGACTGAGTCCAGCACAACTAGATGATGCCCGGCTACCTCCATCGACTATTCTGACAAGGATCACAACAGAGGGTCCTGGACAGAGCTGGAGAAAAATGTAAAAGAAAAATTCAAACTCACAAAAAAAGACCAGACTTACTGGTCTGACAGAGACTGGGGAAACTCCAAAAGTATTGCCCCCCCAGTTACCCTTTTAATTCAGTACTGAAGTCACTCCTGAGGTTCGCCCTTCAGCCAAAGATTAGACAGGCCCATAAAACAATAATACACGTAGCTAAACCATGTATACGAGACTAAATGGGCACACTAGCGCAGGGGCAAGGATGAGAAGGCAAGAGAGGACAGGAAAGCTGTTACTGGGGAACCCAAAGTCGAGAAGGGGAGAGTGTTGACACGTCGCAGGGTTGGCAACCAATGTCACAAAACAATATATGTATTAATTAATGAGAAACTAATTTGCTGTGTAAACCTTCATCTAAACCACAATTTTTTAAAAAAGAAAAAAAAATGTTTTCTTCCTCCTAAATAATAAAGGAAATTATCTCTCGAACCTCTACAGTCAGAAAACATTAGGTATTAACTGAAGCACTTTAGAGAGAGACATTGTCTTCATGGCTCACTTCTCTCTTGCTGGAAAGAATTTCAATATGTTCACTATCCAAACCAAATTTCCAGATTCTCAGCCACATTTGGTTGCCCAATTATCTTTGGTTTTTTGGGAGAAGGGGAGAATCAAACTACAAATCATCAAAAACACATCTTTAGAAAAATTTGCTCTAACATATTCTAAGTACAGAATGAAGGTTAAGAGTCTGGCTCATTTCGTAGTGCCTGGGGTCTTAATCAAGGTACCACAATTGGTTTACATTCACCTGCAGCAACAGAGGAAGGAGAGTGAGGAATAGGAGGAGAAAATGCAATGTGAGGCTAATTGCCTCCATGAACAACTGCCCCCTTTGCCATGAGACCAGAAAAACTGGATGGTGCCCGGCTGCCATTACAGATTATTTTGATCAAAGATTCTATAGAAGAGGAGGGTGGATAAACCCCTGAAACTATTGCCCTGAGATGATCTTTAAACCTTAAACCAAAAATAGCCCCTGAAGTCTTCTCAAAAGCAAGCAACAGTTTAGCTTAACTAGCAAAAAAATATCTGCTTTAAGCATTGAGCTCTTTTAAAATCTATCTATATGGAATCAAACTGACAGTAGCAACTTGAAAGATTAGGGGGCAGTGAGTTTATGTTAATGGGGGAGGAACAACTCAGAAAAGGAGGGCAAGAATGGTTGCACTACTCGAAGAATATAGTCAGTGTCACTGAATTGTACACATAGAAATTGTTGAATTGGTGTGTATTCTGCTTTGCATATTCTCAGCAACAACAAAAATTAAATTATTTTTCATGGCAGCATTGTTCACATTAGCAAAACGATGGAAACAACCTAGATGCCCATCAACAGATGAACAGATAAACAAACTATGGTACATACACACAATGGAGTACTATGCAATGAGAAAGAACAACAAGGAATCTGTGAACCATCTCATAACATGGATGAAACTGGAGGACATCATGCTGAGTGAAATAAGTCAATCACAAAAGGACAAATATTGTATGCGACCTCTATTGTAAAAACCCATGAAAAAGTTCACACACAAAATGTAACAATCTTTGTTAGTTACCAGGGCTGGGAGGGGTGGGGGGGAAATACTAAATAGGCTATAGATAAGTGGTATCTTGGGTGAAGGGTGAGACAGTGCACAATACAGGGGAAAGTAGCACAACTTGTACAAGGAAAGGTCATGGAAGCCCCATAGACACATCTAAACTCCCTGAGGGACTGAATTGCTGGGCGGAGGGCTCTGGGGACCAGTGTCTCGGGGAACATCTAGCTCAACTGGCATGACACAGCTTATAAAGACAATGCTCTACATTCTACCTTGGTGAGTAGTGTCTGGGGGTCTTAAAAGCTTGTGAGCAGCCATCTAAGATACTCTACTGGTCTCATCTCTTTGGAAGCAAGGGAGAATGAAGAGAACAGGATACAAGGAAAAGATTAGTCTGAAGGACTAATTGTCCATAGCTACCAAGGCCTCCACCGGACTGAGTCCAATACAGCTAGATGGTGCCTGGCTACCACCACTGACTGCTCTGACCAGGATCACAACAGAGGGTTCTGGACAGAGCTGGAGAAGGATGTAGAACAT
>NW_004443943.1:23943455-24007892 GCF_000243295.1 Trichechus manatus latirostris
CAGCACAATTTGAAAAGCATAGTCAATGTCACTGAACTGTGCATGTAGAAATTTTTGAAATGGTGTATCTTTGGCTATGTGTATTTTCACCAGAAAAAAAGGTTGAGAAGTTAGAGGGTTGACATGTTGTGGGGTTGTTAACCAATGTCATAAAACAATCTGTGTACTACTGTTTCATGAGAATCTATTTGTTCTATAAGCCTTCACCTGAAGTACAATAAAAAATTTAAAAAAAAATTATTTTTAAAAATTAAAAAAAAAAAAAACAACAAGATGCTGGTTACTGGGTAATGCAAATGTAATTGTCTTCTTTTTTTCCCTAAATTTCCTGCTGTTAGAGGGACTATCAAGAAAATTATAAGCTTAACATTTCTGGATGATTTCTCACAGGCCAAGTTCATACTGGATGTGTTGCTGGCATCATCTCATTTAATCCGTGCTCAACAATTTGAGACAGGTCCTTATTATGTCGTTTTTCCAGATGAGAACCCTGAGTCTAAGCAAGGTTAAGTAACTTGCTCCAAGTCACCTAGCCCGTCAGTAGCAGAGCTGTTGGATTCTACGTCCAAAGTCTAAACTTCCTTGTTATGCCGATTGCCAGTTAGGGTTATTTCAGTAGCACCAGAGAATGCAGACAAAGTCCAAATGAAAGCTGCAAAAGCCTCTCGATTACCTGCGGCTTCAGAAACTCACAACGGACACCTGCATTCACCTCCACCATCAACAGATGGCGCTTACCAGGAAGGGACTCGTTCCTGGCAGGGAGCCCAGGGGACAGAGCCACTGGCAGTCTGTGGTCGACGCTGAAATGACGGGTTGTCCACAGCCTTCCCCTGGGACATCTAAAGTCCCGTGTCATGTCCAGCTGGCTGTGAAAGATGCTATTAAAAATCATCGATAAATGAGTTTTGGCCCTTGCTTACACAGTTTTCTATAAGGACCTTCCCATAATGATGTCTTTCCCTTTGTTTCGATAAATGGAGTTGATGTTTTGTAGGAAACTGGACTGTTTTTTCCAGTTGCCTTTAGAGGAACAAGACATTCAGATGCCCAGGTTTAGTGATCAAATTTCAGTATATCTGAGACAGGAGACGATGAATAAGGAGCTGCTGTATGATTGATATATGTGTATTTGTCCCTGTGAAATATGATGTTTCACCTCTATTAGTTTTGTTTTTTCTTTTTTCACTTTTCATTTCATGGGCACAAGGAGCAAAAAAAAAAAAAAAAAACCAGGCTACAACCAGGTCATCAAATTCTCACAGCTTACGCCATCCACTTGAGAAATCACCTTTACTCCACTTATTCAACCACGGAACCACCAGTCAACACTTCGCCTGAGGCCCAAGACCGTAGCTAATGCCACCTGATATTCCCTGCACCTAACAAACGACTGCCGGCGGCCGGCTTGTAATAAGTTGGTTGAGAGAATGAATCCATCCATCCAAAGGAGGTAGCTGAGCCCAGGGTCCCCACAGTTAGGGAGGAGGGTTGCCTCTCAGCAAGACAGAAAGGCTACGGGCCGGGCCGGCCCCAAAATTCCTGTCTTTCTCTCACCACGGGAGATTGGAAGGACTCAGGAATTTACGACCAGCTGCTGCTTTGCACACAACCAGGAATCACATTAAGGATTCCACCCACAGCAGAGAGGCTTGGAGAAGACGCTCCCCAATGCGTTCCCAGCAGACATGGCTCCCCTTTAATAAAGCTCTCTAGACTCACACCTGAGGGCAGCTTGCCCCTTTCTCTTATTCTTTCCTAAACATTTTCTAAAGGTTGTGAAGTCAAACACACACAAAAAAAATAATTAAAAGGCTTTTTGTTTTGTTTTGCTTTCTAAGAAAAGAGTATTAACTTGATCAAAAATGGTTGGTCTGTGACAGAGAGAGAGAAAACCTCCACCAAGAAACAGTACTCCGGGCTCTGAGATGCCCTGGTTGTTTTGGGAACCCCGTGCAAGCCATAAAAGCCCGTATATAAGCTGCTAATGGCTTCCTCCAAAAGCCCCCAGGTAGTAAATACTGTCCTCTTTGAGAGCTGATGAGCTCAAAGGAGTCTCGTGGAAGTGGTGCGGAGAGTTTCAGGGGTAGTGAAAAGGGAAGTCCTGGAGTCTTCGAGTTCCTCCTACGCAGAGCAACGGGGGAATACTGGGGTCTCCGCATGCACTTAGGGTTTCTGGCTCTGGCTCTGGCTGAACGGCCGGAGACTCCTGAGGGTCGGCAGGGCATGCAAAGCCTCTCTCGCAAGGTGAGTGCCTGGGGGTGGCACCAACCATGGGGTCTCAGCAAGTGACCACATCACCCCTGGACTCCAGATGGAGTAGGTGGCAGCGATGGAAACGTCTTTATTCTTGTTTCTGGCACTCAGCCTAGGCTCTGCCTTCTGCAGGGAACGGCTCTCCTCTTCCTCTGTCCTTTCACAGGGCCCTGCAGGGCAATGAAATCCCAGCGTGGCTTTTCCCCTTCCAGCCAGGCCTCACGCGGGCCACTTCCCTGGGAGCGAGACTGTCTCTGGCTTTGGCCGTGAGGAGGGTGAAGGAGTAGCCCCTGTCCCCCTGCCAAGGGAGGTGTCACACCACCAGAATTTATGTGCCAGCTTTCCTTGTACCAGCTTTTCCCAGGTTACCTCCCCACCCATTACTAGCCCATTAGTTGCCATGTGTTTTCCCCTCGCTGTCACCAGCCCACACTGCCTCTTTGTTACCCTAGGCTCTCTGGCCCGCCCCTCCCCAACAAGGCGCTAAGCTTAAACTTCGCTTTGTGAAATATTTCCTCCCTCTCTCCTGTCCCCCTCCCACTGCCCTGCTCTGGGCCCCAGAGCCTTTAGTAAAACAAACCTGTCGGAGGGAATTCTCGGCTCTGTTTGCACAGCACGAGTGGGCCCCCGAGTTGCCTGGAGCCCCTCGTCCTCCATAAACACAGTTCCCCTTCTTATTGGTATTCAGTCTATACCTTCCTTTTCTGACCCTTCCCTGCTTGGCCTCCACTATCTGCCGACAGAAGGGCCTTTGTTAAAAGAGCAGAGGGGTGCAAACACCAGGGCTCCGAAGACAACCGCATCACACTTCAAAGTGGGAAATGAGTCATTGCTCCACGGGTGGCCATGGGGGCGAGTCCAGGGAGAGCACCTCCAGGACCGGCTCATCCTGCGTCTTTTTACAGATCAGGCACTATTTCCAAAGTTATGCACTGATTTCTATTGTTCCAAATTAGACTCCAAGACGGGGGCCAGAATCCGGGGTCTGGTAAATATTTTGTTGCACAGTTTGCTGGAACCACTTTTCTGTAAAGGATTGCTTCCAGCACTGAGGCTCGGGCTAGGGGCTTCCAGGCTCCCACCGCCTGCCAGATTCACGTGTCTGCGAGCAGATGAAGCATCCCAAACACCGTTAGGATCCATCCCCTCCCCTGCTCACACAGCCTCCCAGCCGTGCTGTTGGATGATTCTCCATCTGAAAGCACCCCAAGGTTATTGAACCCAGGCTCCCCTAACATCTTCAAGATGCAGGTCCAGCCCCTCTGTAAACTCTTCCAGGGATGAAGCGAAGATCAGAGCAGCCCACTCCTTGCCAGACAGCTCGTGTTCAGGAAGCCTGCCCCATACAGACCAAAATCCACCTCCCGAAGCTTCCACTCACTGTACTCAGTTCTGCTTCTGGAACAAATCGGCTCCCTTGTGCTCATGACAGCCCTTCACACAGATTTGAAAATTATTCTCAGGGTTGCCGTACATTTTCATCACACCAAACAGCCCCAGGCCCCTTGTCTATGTCTCATGTGAAATGGTTTCCAGACGGCTCCCAATGTTAGCTGCCCTCCTGCAGGGCATGTTTAGTGGCCCCCCCCACTATCACCCACAATAAAACACAGCTCCCTGTACCAGACACTGTTCTCCAGATGTGGTCACATCAGCACAGACTAGAACAGGGAACAGAACTGACTATCCCCTCCCCTGGAGAGGACACCATGCCCCTATTAATTCAGCTTAAGACTCATCCTCAGCTTGAAGTTAGAGGCCCTTTCACAACAAATGCTGTCAAATGAGGTCTACTCCATTCAGCATTTTTAAAACCATCTTCATATTTATCAGTGTTTCATTTCACCTTACTGATTCCAACACTGTTCACAGAGATCTTTTTCAATCTTGCTTCTACCATCAGTTGGATATAATGGTGACCCCTTTTCAGCTTGGTGCCACCCGCAAATCTGCTGAGTACCTGTCTGTATATTCCAATCAGTGATAAAAATGATACACAGGGCAGGGTCCAGAGATGCTAAGTGATTTGTCCAAGGTCACACAGCCAGACGGAGACAGAGCCAGATCTAGAACACAAGTATCCTGGCTCCCAGTCCAGTGCTCATTTCCATTATACTGTGCCAAGTCCTCAGGACCCCTTAGGCTGCTCACTCCCCAGGCCCTACCACCTTCACCTCCTTACTGGTCCATCCTAAGAGGCCCAGAATATACACAGGGAGGTCCAGTAAAGGCTGACTCCCTGGGGAGGAAGATGGGGGGACTGCCCCCTGGCTGAAGGCTTCCAGTTTATTAAATTGTACCAGCAGCTTCCTGGAGCTATAGCCCTATGCTTCTCAAAAGGAAGCCTCTGGAGTAGCCCACCCAACAGACCAAGCCAAACAGGGCCAAGAGGGTGAGGAGGCCCTGAGGTACTCCTTCACAAAGCTGCCTGGGATAAATGGGGTAGAACAAGGGAGCCTACAGGGATTCCAGGGATATCCTGGACCTTGGAAATAAGCTATACAATGGACAGAGATAATAGCTTAAAAATGGCTTCAGCTCCCCTGGCTAGGGAAGAAGCCCTTTTTAACAAAGACCTGTTACAAATGATTCTCACAGATCTGTCCTAGAAAATTGCACGGTCCCTAGGGGGATGTGCCATTGACAAAGGCTAGTTGAAAGACTGACCCTTGGAACACACCCTTGCCCTGAGTATAACTCTAGGGGGCCGCCCCAAGATCACTGGGTGGGCATGCCAGGAAAACGGATTTGAGGTTGATACGACAATTCCTAATGGTCAGAGCTATTGGCCAATAAGACAGGCTGCCTTGTAAACACCAGATGTGTTTAAGCAGAGGATGAAGTAGATGGCTTTTGTCCCATTCGCATGCAAAGGTCTAAGCTCCTGGGCCCTCTTTTCTGCTTGTCACAGATCCTTTGTGCTGCCAAGTAAAAAGCCACCACTGACAAGAGGCAGGACAGCCTAGAACGGAGAAGGAAGGACGGATGGGGACTTGGGTTTCAGTGAAGCAGAACCGAGCTGTAGGTACATCAGTGAAAGCTGAGGAGCCTTTTAGAATATCAACACCAGCCCTTTATTCATCTGTGACAACCCCTGCTGCCTCTTTGGACTCTTGATGCCAAGATAAGCTGCTGAAGTCCCAAAGTAATAAAACCATATATATGTTCAAGGAAGGGTTTTTAATACAAAGAGACTGAACGTTAAAGCTAAGATTAGGTTAAGCAGAGATCAATACCAGTTAAGAATTAATGAAAAAGGTAATGCATTGTATCCAGGTGTCGTTTCTTTAAATCTTCCGCTACTATAATTCACGAATTTAAATGCAATGAGTTATAATTCATGTTAATATTCATGTCAATATTCATGTCAAGCTAATCTAATAAAGGGCTCTGCATTATAGTTAACTGCTGGAGAACGCATTCAAAGAAAGACGCCGTAGAAATTCTTCTCCTGTTTATATGAAGTCACTACCTCATTTTCAGTCTATAAAAGCAAAGAAAGAAGAGGCTGCATGAGTAAAGCTCTCGGGCAGCAGGCTAAGTGGCCTGCCAAATCCAGAGTGAGCTGAGACAAGAATGCAGGGCAGAGAGCAGGGCCTCAAACTGAACCAATTTGTTCAGGTTTGAACCTCTACTGAAAATTTGCATTTCTAACAAGTTCCCAGGCGATGCTATTGCTTCTGGTTAAGGACTAATTCTGAGAAGCACTAGTATAGCGGTGGTTCTCAAAATGTATTATACATAAGAATCACCTAGGGATCTTGTTAAAATGTAGATTCTGGTTCAGTATATCTGGGGTGGAAATGCAAAATCTCAGCAGGAGTTCAAACCAGAACAAACTGGTTCGAAGCCCTGGGAGAGAGGGAGCTCTGTGTTCACCAGGAGGAGTTTCTGGGTGGTGCAAATGGGTAGTGGCTGCTAGCTGAGAGGTTGGTGGTTCGAGTCCACCCAGACTCTGCCACCTTCAGAGGTGCCTCGGAAGAAAGGCCTGGCAATCTATTTCTGAAAGGTCACAGCCATTGAAAACCCTATGGAGCGCAGTTCTACTCTGACACATATGGGGTCACCACGAGTCAAAGTCAGCGACTTGGTTTTACTGGGCAGCAGAACCGAGGGGCAGGCCCTGCTCTGAGCCAAGGAGGCAAACTAGGAGGAAATCAGGGTCACCCTCCCAGTCCTCACCCTAGCCCAGCCTGTGTCCTCCTGCTAAGCCCTGGTGAAAAAGAGCAGACAAGAAAGAGAGCAGCTGGAGGCAACTCGCAAAGACTTCTAGAATTGCAAATTGTCCTCTTCATCCAAGTGACAGGCCTGGATGGGTCATGCCCAGCCACCCACCCAACCTCCATCTCTTCCTGGAGATGGTGTGGGTGATGATGGTCATCACAGCAGTAGTCCAGGTTCCACACAAGTCACCCCCAATCCTCACAACAGCCCCCACACCCACTCTACAGGTGAGCAAACAGATGCAGAAAGGCTAAGTAATTTGCCCAGAGCCCCACAGCTGATCAGTACCCATGAGCACTGGAGGAAAAGAGAGGCCTCTATGCAGAGGAGCCTGACTGCAGACTGGAAGAGCCAGGAGAGCTGGCCAGAGGCCCTTTTCTTTGTGGGCTCCTAGAGCTAGGATGGTGTGTGTGACCCAGGCAGGAAGAGGCTAGGCCATGCTTCCAGCCACTGAGGGTTTCTGTCCTCCAAAGGGAAGAAGCAGCGTGGTGGACAGAATAATGACCCCCAAAGATGTCCACGTCGTAATCCCCGAACCTGTGACTCTGTTACCTTACACGGCAAAGGGGCTTTGCAGGTGTAATTAAATTAAGGATCTTGAGATGGGGAAATTATCCTGGATTAGCCAGGGGGTCCAGTGTAATCACAAGGGTCTTTATAAGGGAAACAGGGAGGCAGGAGAGTCAGAGTCAGAGAAGGAGAAGAGACTATGGAAGCAGAGGTCAGAAGGATGCAGCCACAAACCAAGGAATGCAAGCAGCCTCAAAAAGATGGAAAAGAAAGGAACAGATTAACCCCTAGAGCCTCCAGAAGGAACATGGCTCTGCCAACATCTTGATTTTAACCTCATATGACTCATTTTGGACTTCTGACCTTCAAACTGTAAGATAATAAATTTGTATTGTTTTAAGCCACTAAATTTGTGGTAATTTGTTACAGCAGCAACAGGAAGGGAAGACCTGCCTACAGCTATGACCACATCCCAGGTGCAGGCTTCTGGTCAGATAAGGAAAACCCAGTGAGTCAATAGCCTTGAAGGCAAAAATGGTTCCAGGTCCATTAAACTGTGACAAGGCAGCACGGGAAAATGGGGTACATGTTCTTTATCAGCTTGGACAAGTCCGTGAACATCGGCAAATCTCAAGCTGCCTCATTAAGATGTGAAGAAAAATTGTTGTTGCTATTTACCGTCGAGTGGGTTCCAACACATGGCAGCCTCATCTATAACAGATAACAGAACTAAACATTGCCCGGTTCTGCACCATCTTCATGATCGTTGGTATGTTTGAGCCCACTGTTGTGGCTATTTTTGCTGACCCTCTACCACAGACCAGACTCCCAGAGTTTTGCTAAGAAGCTTTTTGTGAAGTGTAAAGTGCTTTAACAATGTACAGTATTATGTTCATGCTCCCATTTTTACCAAAAGACAAGAACTTCCTTTCAGATTAGTGCACACCTCAATAGTCTCTCATCAGGCCCAATTCCGATCTGAGAAGTCTGACCCCATCCCCTACCCAGAATCCACATGAGGGTCCACTTGGGCCAGACCACTTGTTAATGCCAACAACTGGCCACATACAAGCCTGCATCTCCTCAGCAAAGGTCAGCATGTGGATGGACCCCAAAGAACTGTGGGGAGAAGAGCCAGCAATTTGGCTAAGACTTGGAGGTGGATTTTTTGGCTCCTTACCTCTCCTTCACCTGCTCCACTCCAAGGCCTCCCTGCAAAAGCAGGAGACACTCAGAGCTGCCCTGGGACAGAGATCAGTCTTCCCTCAAGAGGCCCCAGATTAACACTGAGGCCAAAGCCAAGCTGGCCACAGAGGTGAACAGCCCAGAGACTCCTTGACCCCTTGGCACAGGTAGGGGATGGGGAAAAGGTGACTGAATGAAAGGGTCCAAACATATCAGGCCATTTCACCAAAAAGACGCCTTTTAATACCTTCTCCACCCCAACCCACAAATCTAACATTTGAAAGATCTTGGCTATTAAATTATCATTATTAATAATAGATTTTCCCATTTTTTTTAAATCAAGAGCCAATTAATCAACTGTCAGTCATGGCTTCTCACTAGTATCAGCTAGCCAGTGTTGTACCACCAAATTGATATAGGATTCCAGCCAAAAAGCAATGAAAAATACAGTTGAGTTAGCACATTTTGCCTCAATGCACACACTGCAAAGAGCTGGAGGAATCCCCTTCATTTCTTCTTGGAGCTCAAGCTCAGTTGACACCTGGCTGGGAATTCTGAACAGAAATAGAACCACCTAACCCACTGTGCTCAGCTTAAGGGGAGGCTCTGACTAGGAGATGCCGGGTCCTGACCCATCCTGACCAAAAATTTTGTCAGTCAAGCCCCACTGTGTGCAAGTCACCATTGCACCACCTGCACCCAGCCACTTGCCAACATGTTTCCTTCTTGACTCCATCCTCCCTTCACTCCCAATTCTAGGTCTCCTGGCCTCCCAGGAAGTAGGGTCCTACTTCAGGGCTCCTTGTGACCCCCTTCTACACCCCATTTTCAAGCAGAAGGGTACACTAGCCCTCCTGCAGAAACTCCATCTAACCCACACCCAATAGAATTTACCCATTCTATGAGCCAGCACTGTGTCCTTGAACACTGGCTTCATGTCTTGGGGCCACAAGTCAAGGCCAACCACAGGTCAAGGGCAGATAGAGCAGGGGTCAGCTGGAACTACTGAGTCCACCAAGTCCATAAAGCCAGCCAGACACAGACCAACAAAGCCCAGATTCCGGAAGTTAGAGAAGGGAGGGAGGGATGGGTGAGTTCCACACGAACAGCAAGGACTGTGGCTCTCTTCCTGCAGCCTTGGGACAATGTCTGCCCCATGGTTTGCAAGCCTTGCTAAACCCACTTGTGCTGGGGAAACAGAGGTGAGTAAAGCTGGAGTCCCGGCCCAGTCTGGTAGGGGTGCCAGGGCAAACGGTTATAAGGAAACTTGTGGGGGCTCTGACAAAAATGTAAACCACTGCTAAGAGGGCACTGAGGAAGCTGCTATCAGTTCTGCCTGGGGAGGGAGGCAATGAGGGACAGTGACAAGAGAGATGACATTCCAGGAAAGCCAAGGAAGGGGCACTTGAGGCAGATGTGGACACGTTTAACGTCCAAAGAGCTGGGAGGAGCAGGATGAAGCCCTTCGCGTGGGGTGGTACAGGAAGGACGGTTGTCATTCTCTGCTCTGATCAGTCTGCTCAATGGCATTCTGTGGCTCCCTTCCTAAGCCTCGTTCCAGACGCCTCACTCTAGAGCACAGAGCCTGTCTGCACCTCCTTCCCAGCCGATATGCACACAACACTCCAGAATTGTGCAGCCCCTGCTCACCCATGTGTCTGCATGTGCCGCTCCTTCCACCAGGAACTCTCCCACATCCTTCAAAACTTGCCATTTTCCCAAAGACTCATGGGCAATCTCCTTCTTATTCCTTTTTCTCTATTTTCTAAAATTTTCCGCATTGAAGAGGCAGTGTAGCATGGTGGGTAAGAACACATCTTCTGGAGTGACACTCTCCGGGTTTGAATCTTGGCTCTGCCACTAATTAGCTATGCAACCAATTTACTTAATGATTCTGCACCTCAATTCTCCCAACTGTAAAATGGGGATAATAAGTGCACCCATCTCATAGGACTATGACAATTAAAATGAGAAGGTGTACATAAAGCTCTTAGCACAGAGCTTGGCACACAATAAGTGCTCAGCAAATGATAGCTGTATTATAACAATTACATATTTCTTTGGTATTAAACTTTATTTCAAAAAATATTTGAATGTTATCTCAAGTGTTTTAAAATGTCCTATTTAATTGAAAAGACACCATTTCTTGTATTTTTGTTTGCTTTTTTCTGTATTCCAAATGTTCAATATCACAGCAACATTATTTGTATAATTTTTTGAAATTTTTTAAAAAATTCCTCATCTCCCTAAAAGTTATTCATGATAGCCTCCTCTTGCGTCCACGCCTCTCCATTCAGAATCCTCTTGATGCTATGAACTCAGTCCCATACTGATTTATGTAATGCTGCAGGAGAGGACCAGGACCGGAGGCTTTTCATTCCTTTGAGCCCCTATCAAACCTCCCCAGCAGGGCACTCTGCAGTTGCTGGCATGCTGCGACCCACTGACCCTGCTCCCCTTCCAGCCCTCCTTCATCCCCTTACTTCCCTTGGCTGCCCACATTTGTAAAGGCCCATGTTTCTGGGCCAGCCAGGGCAGAGCCAGATTCAAAGCCCACGCCTGGGCTTGGGGCTACGTTTAGGGCATTACTGCATGCTGGACGCATCGGCCTGCTCTGGCATGCCACAGAAGTCAGTCTTGGCCAGCTGGCCATCCTCTTCTGCAGAGGCTCCCGTGCAGGCCCAGTGGGATGCTTGCCTTTTTCTCTCAAGCCTTGACAGCAGGCACAGATTTAATGATTGGAAAGCACTTCGAGAGTCCAGCGTGCTCCGTAATTGCCAACTCATAATCCCCAAATTGTTCTCTGCGTGGCCTCGGGAGGCGAAGTGTGGTTCTTGGGGTCTTTGCTTACTGCAGCTCTCACACTGGAGCCAGGCCAGGCAGAAGCGAGTAGGGGGCTCGACCCCAAAGAGGGGACCCAACCCAAGACTTAACAAGCATGCTGGAGAACAAGGCTTCTCAATTGATAATGTTAACAGTGCAGATTCTTGGGCCCTTCCTGAACCTACTGAGTCAGGATAACTGACGATATGGCCCTGGCAGTCTGCATTTAATAAACTCCTCCAAATGACTCTCACTCACACCAAAGTTTGAGTACTGGTGGTTTAAAAGTAAGTGCGTGAGTTTGGAGTCAGGTGCCTGGGTTCAAATCCCAGCTCTGAATCTTATTGTCTAAGACGTCAGGCAAGTTACCTGACACTAGGCCCACAAGATGTTAAAAAGTATTCCCTGAAAATAAAAATGTTTAAGGGGTTTCTCAGTCAAAGCTTTTTTTGATTATTAATGCCAAGAACATCTCTCAGACAATATCTCACAGGACAAAGCTCTTGAAATTCCTTTCTGGGAAAAGGGAAGTCTAAGGAGTGATGGACGGCATCATGAGACACACGGGTCCTGGCAGGAAGGAGGCCCTGGGCAGGACAGGGTGGCAGCCGGAGCCATTCCTCACGCAGTGGCGTCTTTGGTGGCCCGGCTGGTTCAGTTCCGCAGCTCTGCTGCCTGGAGTGGATGTGTCACCATAGCGAGGTCACCTTCCTGCTTCGGGTAATTTCCCTTAGACACAAGACAGATCCATTTTTAACAGCTCTTCATTTCAGCAGAGAATGCCCTCCTGCCTCTGATGGGGGCTGGGGACCGGGACGGGAAGGAAAGCTTTGTTCTTCTGACCAGTGCTGACAGTCTAATTAAACCCAGCTTGAGACAGGGTCGATAGGGTCTGGCATTCTTCAACAGGGTTTCTGCAGAATATCACCTCCACACCTTTCGAACCACCAGGGCCCTGTTAATGAGTTATCCCAGTCCTTACAGTAGGGATATAAATAAGGGGAAATAAATGCTCTGGGCTGCCCTTAATCACCCACCCCCACCCCTTCCAGGCCCAGCAGAGACACAAAAGGTCGATCTTGTAGGGATGCATACTAGTTTCAAGGCTAAAAAGAAGCCCAGAGGAGTTGGGTTTCCAGAAGCAGCTTCTGGATTAGGAATCGGCAAGAGGGGTGTCTTAGTTATCCCGTGCTGCTGTAACAGAAATACCACAAGCAGGTGGCTGTAACAAACAGAAATTTATTTTAGAGGTATGGAAGTTTAGAAGTCCACGTTCAGGGCGCCGGCTCTAGGGGAAGGCTCTCTCTTCTGTTCGCTCTGGGGAAAGGTCCTTGTCTTTTTTCAGCTTCTATTCCTAGGTTCCTTAGTGATCGTGTGGCGTGTCTCTTCCCCTCCATTTGTGCTTGCTTACTTAATCTGCTCTTTTATATCTCAAATGAGATCAATTTAAGACACACTCTACACTAATACTGCCTCATTAACATAACAAAGAAAACCCATTCCCCAGTGGAATTACAACCACAGGTAAAGGGGTTAGAATTTACAACACATATTTCTGGGGAACCTAATTTAATCCCTAACAGGGAGGGATTGGACGGCAGCGGGAGAGACCTCTCCCCAGACCTGGGAGGACAGAGAGGCTGACGCTCACCATGTTCCCCGCTCGTTTTGCTTCTGCAGGAGAGGCTATCAGGTTTCAAAAGTGTCCCTCTAACCTTAAAACACAGTGTAGATCCATGAAAACAACAGCTCCACTTCCTCTGTTGGTTGACTATCAGGTTATGAAACTGATCCCAAATCCAGGGAACCAGCCACCAGGGTCTAACCAGCCAGTGAAACATCTGTCCCCTTCCACTCCAACCTGTTGGTCTGTCAGAGGATGGAAGACTACTTCCCAAAAGCACTGATGATTGAGATAAACCCTCACCCTGAAGAGAGACAGTACTACACCTGTCTGTCTGATACACTCATCACACTTGTGTATTCAGCACCTAGAACAGTGTCTGACCTACAGGAGGCTCTCATTAACAGAAGAATGGGTGAGTAGGCGGATGATAGGTAGGTGGTTGGGTGGGTGAGACTGGATGGGAGGATGGGTGGGAGGGGATGGAGAGACAAGTGGATAAGTGAGGAGTGGAGGGATACATGCGTGGTGGGTGGGTTGACAGGTGTTTAATAGATGCGTAAGTGGGAGGGTGGATGGGTAGGGGCTGGATAGGTGGGATACATAGGGTAAACAGGAGGAAGGGTAGATGGGAGAATGGGTAGGTGGATGTGTGGATGGTAGGTGGACCGGGGTGTAGGAGGTAGATGGGTGGTGGGTGGGTGGTGGGTAGGTGGTGGATGAGGGGGTAGATGGATGTTATATAAAAAGTGTATTATTTTATTAGCATTCAACAAACCAGGGTTCAAATTTGGCTCAGCCCCTTGGGCATGTCACAAACTCTCTGAGCTTCCATTTCTGCATCTATAAAATGGGGACAATGCTGACCTCATAGAGATATTCTGAAGATGAAATGAGATAATGTTTGCAAATCGTTCAGCATGAGCCCAGCACAGAATAACCTTCTGTCTGTTCTAACCATTACTGTAATGACTGTAATTCCTGAGACCTTTCCGATGGCCCTGGGAAAAGGTAGAGGAGCACGTCATGGGGAAGGCGCACTTCTGCAAAGGCTCCAGTTCCCTCCAACTTAGACAAGGAAGGGGCGGGAGCTCTCCTCCCAGGAGGCCCCCTGGAGGAGGACAGTGCTAAGCAGGAACTCTGGGTGGGGGCATCACAAGGATGCAGAGAACACACAGGTAACTTCTGGGCCCTAAGAAATACTTCCAAGAGGAACATTACCCACTTGCTTCATGTTTGCTCTCTCCAAACTGCTCAGGGAAGTATCCCAAAGTACACACAGCAGATTCCCTTGGTCAACATCCTGAGCCCGTGCTATGATCGTCCCAAGCCAAACCCAGCCTGCTGCCTGTGGGGGCTCTTCTGTTGGCTGGCATGCCCAACCTTCCCCCGCAGCCTCCTCCATCTGCCTTCCCAGGTATGCCCAAACCCCTCATGATGTTGGCTGAAAGTCCCTGGCAAACGAAGGGGATGATTCTGAGTTACGAGCGGTGAGGCTGAACCACCACAGGGGGTAGGAAACTGACGCTGACAGTGGACAAAAGTTCAAGCCCGGGGTCAACTGGGGAGGCTGTGGTGCAGCCTCTGGGAGTCAGGTTTGCCAGTGTGGCTCACCTAACACTTACTGAGCACCTGCTATGTACCACAATGTTTACACCTGATGTGAGAGAGTTTCACACCTCTCTAGTGCTCACAACAGCCCTGTGAGGTAGCCTTTACTATCTTCACCTTATAGAGAGCTCAAAGGGGTTCACGAAAGTGGTCCAACATCATATAATCAGCATATGTATTAACTGAGACCAGAGAGGCTTTCCATTTCTTATAAAAACTGGAGGTTTCCCACCATAAAAATAATAGATGCTTCTTATAGAATATCTGGAAAACACAGAAAAGAAAAAAGTCACTCAGAGACACCCCCTGTTGGCATTTTGCAGTCATTTTTCTATGCATTGTTTAGAGTGGTTGTGATTGCATCATCAGTACAGTTTTGCATCCTGGCTTTTGATATTACAAACATTCATCTGCATTATTTTCATAAAGGCCATTTTTTGATGACTGCATGAACACTCCATCCAGTAGATACATCATACTTCACCTAACTATTCTCCTAACGTTGGCCACTTAAGTTATTTCCAACTTTTCAGCGTACTAAATAATGCTGCAGTGAACATTTTTGTGCTCATGTTTTACTATTTCCCAAATGTGATATTTCTAAGTCAAAGTTGAAGCCCATTTTCAGGTTCTTTATGGACCCTTAAAGGCCTGGTATCTAATTCCAAACCTATCACCAAACTTCTCTATGGTCCAAGGCAAATCGCTCCTCTCTGAGCCACAGGTCCTGCATACAGAAGGAAATAGACAGACTAACCCAATACCGAGGGAAATATTAGCAAAGAATAACCAATAACAAGATTTTAACTTCTGGGAGCTACACAGACAACATCAACTGAAATGTGGACCACGCCACCTGAAATATTTGTGATACACCTTACCCAGCACAGGTGGCCTCTCTTAAACTCATTTTCATGCTGATTTAGCATAACTGCCTCTGCATGAAAGTCCATAATTTGTTCCAGATGGAAAGGATTAGTAATGGATCCCTCCAAAGCAGAGGGAAGGTCATCAGGTGAGAGACTAGAAATGCAGGCACTGCCTCCCACTCTCACCCTGCGTACTAAGGAAGAGTGTTCCACCTCCAACTCCTGAAGGAGAAGTGGGCTCCATAGTACAACTGCAGCGAGTAATTCCACAAGGCCCCCCTGCACAGCTCATTGGCCCAGAGGTGATCGACTGACCTAAATTGGGCCAATCAGATTCTTTCTCCCAGAAACCTGGAGTTGGAACACTGAGACGCTGTATCTGCGCTCCAAGGTCACAGGAAGTGGGAGAGGAGTCAGTACTGTAGCAAACTAAAGTTATGGTGGAAGTGATGTGTTGCAGACAAGCCCAGGACGTTGGTTTGCAGGGAGGAATAGGACAATGGGGAGGATATCCAGAAAGAACTCCAGATGTCCCTGACATCTTAGTCTGGTCCCTGTGAGGGCCAGCTGTATCTCAATTCCTGTCCTGGGGAGCCCATGAGCTGGCTGGTTGTGCCTTTACAATACCCCACTCCTACCTTGACCATCACCAGCCTGAGGGGCTTCTGTTTCTGGAACCCAGAGTGCCCAAGTGCTCCTTGGCCAGACCAACTGGGGGACAGAGCAGAGATGTTTTGAAATGCCAGATGGTCAGGTCAATGGAAGGGGGGTGGAGGTAGGCAAAGAATATTAGCAAATAAATCTTTAAACACTTGCTCCTATATCCTTCCCTACAGCCATCTCCCAGTTGAAAAACTCTGTGAGTCCAGACACCAGGGACAAACAACAGATCAATAAAAAAGTTCATTTAGCCATTTTCCCCAGGATATGCCCTTTTCGAGATGGCCTGAGCTGAAGGGCACCAGGGTACGCTGGCTCCTGTGGTGAACTCAGGTCCTGGGGGCTGACCTCAGCGGGTACACTGCAGAGAAGTCCACCCTAAAGTCCTCCCTGCTTGAACACCTGCCTGTATCAACGAGATTAAGAATGTCAAGCGGGGAGCTAGAGAAAACAGTCTCCCTTGGGTTGACTTGTGCCAGCCTTTGGTTATGAATCCAGTCATTTACTGTTGGTTAAAGCATAGACGTCCTTTTCTCCAGGACTCCTGTTAAAATGTGAAACCGCAAAGAGCACTGGGCTATGAGTCATAAGGGCAGTTCCCACACTGACTCTGTGAAAGTCACTTCATCTTTCCAACCTTGACCCTCCCCAGCAGGAACCCTCGCCAGCGCCTAAGGTGATGATCTCAGTTCAGCCTCATCATTGCCCAGTGAAGCACAGTCAAGAAAAGAGGCTCTAAGAGTTCAACCATCGAAAGTTATATGTTGAAAAAACCAAAAACCATCTGACTACCTCCCATTCCAGTAGGAATCCAAATTCCCCATATATAGGCCAAGAAAACAGCTGCTCCTAAATTGGCCACATACATCCCTGCTTCCAGGAGGGACCCAAGGTAGAAGGCAGACTCAAGGGCCAGAGGGAGAGACAGTCCCCTGAAGAGCTATCCTAACCTTTCACCCCCAAGAGCTGATGGAAGGCTATGGCAAAAATGTTGCCACCACCCCCGACCCCCCCAAAAAATGAGTATGGCTGGAAGTGATCCCAAGCAAAGGGCTGGAGATTTGTGGATTCAGATTCAGATGAGGGGTCCTGGACATTTTAAAATAAACGAGAGAGTGTCAAAGTAGATACTCAGAACTTGATGGCAGCCGTCCAACATGCCTGTGCTCTGAAGCCCAAATGGTGGATGGCCAACGGATCAGTCTGGCTTAGGGGGAAGGGAATCCAAGCAGACAAATAATGCCAGGTGAGGGCAAATGTTTGAAAGGCCCTATGAGGGCTTAGAGAAAGGAAACAATCACAGAATGACACCAAGAGAAAATATGTTCAGGTTAATTTTTTTTCCGAGACACAGAGCTGTGATAGCCCTTGCAAGAGTCAGCTGAAGAAAGTGCAAGAGAGAGAAAACAGACTCTCCTGGGGCCAAGTCAGGACAGGCTGGCTGCCTGCAGGTGACAGAGTAGCATGGGCCACAGGGTAAACAGACTTTAAAATGGATGCATCTGCTGGGAAAGATCTCATGCCTTCAGCAATCAAGTAAAGAAAAATAAAGCACCATTGTGTGTGCCAGGCATCAACTGAAAGGGCCAACCTATCAGTTAAGGGGCCTGGAGGAGAAGGCCCAACTCAAGCCAAAGGGTGGCAACAACCAGCCAAAGGGATCCTCACTAAGGGTCACTGTGGAGTGGCCTCCAGGCTAGGAAGAGGAGGAAACAGGAAGTGGTTGGGGGAATCATTTGGACAGACTGAAAATTAGAGTTCCACCTTAAAGACAAACTCTGAAGGTTGGCTCTGCCTCAAATTCTGGAAGCCGCTGGACGCAAATGGGCTTAGCGAGAAGTCTGGGAATCATAGCAGAGGTGGGAAGAAGGAGCTGTGTTCAATCAGATGAGACTGAATCCAGTGCCAGACTCCAGAAGCCCACAGTCCCACCCCACAACCCTCAGCACTCAGGTAGCCCTAGGTTGCCATGGCCCACCTGACCCAGCCCAGGCTTATGTGCACTACTTATCGCCTCTCTACCTCTGTGCTGTCCAATAAGCTCATCCAGGGAAGAACCGCAGCCCCACCATCTCATACAGTGCTTTGCTAGACACACAGAAGTTCCCACCAATGGTTTTTAAGGTTGTTAGTGACAACTGAAGGGGTTCAAAAACCCCTTCAACTCAAATTCAAAAACCTGACAGCCCTTCCAAAATCTGACAAGAGCGCATGGCTGTCCTAGGTAGTTAGAGAAAGCAACACGAAGAAAAACAGAAGTTATCAGAAAGTAGATTTAGGCCTCAGTGTTAAGAAGAATTTTCCAATATGCAGATCTGTCCAATCATGGAATTGATGGCCTGAGAAGATGGTGGATTCCCCCTCACTGGAGGTTGTCAAGCAAAGAATGGATGACCTTATGCAAAGGAGCTGCAGAAGTTCCTTAGACAATCTCTGAGGTACTGTCCAACCCAAGACTGCACTAAATGAAATCTATGGTAGGACAATTACAGACACATTTGGCAAACTGTGCAGCAGCAGAATCAGCAATTCCCCTTTAAACCTAAAAGAAATACATTTAAGGTAAATAAAAATATGACTTCAGGACTAATGTACTACCACTACCACAGCCTCCACCAGACTGAGTCCAGTACAACTAGATGGTGCCCAGCTACCACTACCAATTGCTCTGACAGGGATCACTACAGAGGGTCCTGGAAAGAGCTGGAGAAAAATGTAGAATAAAATTCTAACTCAAAAAAAAAAAAAAAAAAAGGCCAGACTTACTGGTCTGACAGAGACAGGAGAAACCCCAAGAGTATGGCCCCGGACACAACTTTAGCTCAGAAATGAAGTCACTCCTGAGGTTCACCCTTCAGCCAAAGACTAGACTGGCCCAAAAAACAAAACGAGACTAAATGGGCATGCCAGCCCAGGGGGAAGGACGAGAATGCAGGAGGGGACAGGAAAGCTGGTAATGGGGAACCCAAGGTCGAGAAGAGGAGAGTGTTGTCATGTCATGGGGTTGGCAACCAATGTCACAAAACAATATGTGTAGTAATTGTTTAACGAGAAACTAGTTTGCTCTGTAAACCTTCATCTAAAGTACCATTTAAAAAATTAAAATTAAAAAAAGAAAGAAAAAATACACGAGAAAGTGATAACAAAGGCTGCTTAAAATAAATAAATAAAATTATAGTTAAGATGTAAGACTAAATATTAAATGAAACTCATATATTGCACATACAAATTACAAAAAGAATTAACTAATCTGTTGGCAGTAATATTTTATTAGCTTGCCACTTTCGTTGTAATTGTTTTGATTCGAAAATTGTATTTCAAAATATCCCCTGAAGCCTTCTTTAAACCAAACAACAGTCTAGCTTAAGTAGTAAAGAACATCTGCTGTGAGCATTGTGCTCATTTAAAGAACTTACTATATAGGATCAAATTGTTAACAGCGACTGGAAAGGCTAGATAGGAAGCTTAGGAGGGAGAGAGTTTATGTCAACAGCAGAGGAACAAAGCAGAAAAGGACGGTGAGAATGGCTGCACAATTTGAAGAATGTAATCAATGTCACTGAACTGTGCATGCAGAAATTGTCGAATTGGTGTATGTTTTGCTGTGTATATTGTGAACAACAATTTAAGAAAAAAACTTGTGTTTCAAACAAAGCCTTATGTTTCATTTATTAGTCATTTAAGTGTACTAGAGAGAATAGTTTGAAGATATTTAGTGTTTTTTTCTAGCATATCAGTAGATTTCCGCTACTGGTAAAATTGTTGCTTTCAAACCTACATTTCAGTGTCTTTCAACCCCCCTCCCTTTCTTTGGTCCACTTTTTTAATTTTTCCCCTCTTTTATGTAAATACAATCTTAATTGAGCAAATATTATATTCCCATGAATCTATGATAGAGCTGGCACAAATACCTTTGTTAAATTAAATTCACTTTTAACAACTATACGTGTACATATATACATATATGACTTCACACCATGGTTAGTAAGCGTCCTTACCCTAAGAGGTCAAATATAAATAGATTCAAGAAGGGCTTGGTTGAATGAATAAATATTCCACCCCAGGTAGGCAGTGAGAGATGGCCTGTAGGAATGGTCCC
Source organism: Trichechus manatus latirostris (assembly GCF_000243295.1). Lineage (NCBI taxonomy): Eukaryota > Metazoa > Chordata > Mammalia > Sirenia > Trichechidae > Trichechus > Trichechus manatus. Next base: position 23,963,317 of record NW_004443943.1, read on the forward strand.
CCCAGTGAAGGCTGGCAACACCAGGACAATCGTCCAGCGCCCTGAGCATCCAGCTCTGTCAGAGGCAGCACACAGAACTGGAGTCTTTCGAGTGCTTGCCACAAAGCAGCATCTCACACAGCACCACCCTTCCTATAGAAAGAGTCTGGCCTTTGATGCCCTGAGTGATTCCTGCCAGGTAGGGAGCGTGCTGGTCACAGTCAGGGGAAAGTCCAGGCCCGCTGACCGAACGCTGCCCCTCCCCCAGGGTGAGGAATGAGAGCCCAGAAAGGACTTTCTGGTCCTGGAGCATCACTCACAGTCTCGACAGAGCCTGGTTATTCTGGAACAGCAGTTCTGGCAGCATGTGCAGTTGGTTCCGGTTCAGACGTCTGAAAAAGAGAAGAGAAAGAAGAGTTGGAAGCCACCTAGACATCCAGAAAATCCAAAGGACTTTTCAAAAAGCACTGGCTGCAGTCAGAAGGCCCAGGTTCAAATCCCGAAAGGATCACTGTGCCACCTTAGGGAAATGGCCTTCTTTGAGCCTCAGCTTTTCATCTGTTAAGTGGGAATCCCGCCATCTGGCACTGAGGGTGAATAAGAACAATATCTGTGAAAGCCCCTCACCAAGAGCCCGCCATGGAGTGGGCAGTCAATAAACAGAGCTCCTTTCGTCCGGATATTTCCTCCCCCATCCATCGCCATCATCAGTTTATATCTGGAAGACCCTTTGTAAGTTACAAGGCACTTATACAAATATTATCTCAGTTTGTGAGTGAGATACCTAATTACATCTGAAACGTGAGATAAACCCTAATGGGGTATAGGATTGGCCACGCAGTTCTGATTCTTTATTGCTTTCATCCACATTTGGCTCCTAGACTGAGTAGTGATTTAATTTTTGTATTGTTACTTTGGGTCTTTTTAAAAAATGAAAATAGCTTTGTTGAATTTATCATTATGAAAATGCATGGTTACTTAAAAAAAAAAAAAGAAAGGAAAATGCCTTCAAGAATACAAGAAAAAGTATTTGTAACCTGCTTTTTTTCCACCCAACACTTTGTGAATGTCTTTCCATGCCAATCAATAGAGAACTCCTCCTTTATTTTTTTAGCAACAATATATTTTATTATTTGACCAAGGTATTTTTCAGAGTGAGCTAGTTATTACACAATATAAAAACAATAGCCTGCTATTCAAAGTGAATGACTCTAGATTAATTTAACAAGTCTTATTTTTGTAAACAAACATTAAGTTTAAATGCATTTTACATCCATTTCCACACCATTTTATCCGTTCCTACTGAGGTGACAATCCAATCACAGTTTCCATATAATTTTGTCATTGTAAATGAAGATTGGTAAATTTGCAAATACACTTTACAATTTTAAATCACAGAAATTATTTAAAATTACGAATTCTGAAGAGGACACGAGAAACCATTTTGGACACACGCTCTCATTTTTTAAAATGTTAGTTCAGCATCACATTTTTCCACAAAATGGGCATAAAATAGAAGGCAAGAAAAGGAAGCTTCGAAGATTTTGTTTGAAGGACTGGCTTTTTCTAGGACTAGTAAGATGGATGACATTTCACTGCACTTCTTGGATCATCAAAGGAATGGAAGAATAACAAATTCTCTATACAGTTTTCACCCTCACCTGACGCTAATAACATCAGAATGGAGGATTTAAATGAAAAGTTCAAATCAAGAGAAAAAAGAAGGCCTCTTCTTGGATAAGGAGCCCTGGTAGTGCAGTGGTTAAAGCACTCAACTGCTAACCAAAAAGTCAGCGGTTTGAACCCACCAGCTGCTCGGCGAGAGAAAAGATCTACAGCCTTGGAAACACTATGGGGCAATTCTGCTCTGTTCTATAGGTTCGCCTGAGTCGGAATCCGCTCGACGGCAACAGGTTAGCTTCTTGGATAATCCTCTGATTTTTCTAGCGCTCTCATTCATTTGCCTCTGTGTGTGTGTGTATGTCTGTGTGTGTTAATAAACTAGACATATAATTAAAAAGAACAGAAAGCTGACATGTATTTAAACTAGAAATTGAACATATTTTAAATATTAAACCCCAATTTGTTCAGTTATGAAGAAAAAAGATAATACATTTTCGACGTAAAGTCATGGGTTTTGTTTCTCTTCAGAACTTGCACTTATTCATAACTTCTATTTCATACAACTTTCATTTTTTAAAAAAAATCAACTGCTTTACATTTCCCCTTGTGGAAAAATGAAAGATAAACTACACTGAAATAGACTTCACCAAATCAGCTGAAATGAAACTACTGCTTCAACTTAAACTATGGGAATTAAGTTGTATTCCAATTCAGAACAAACATAAAGGCAATTCCCCTACTAAACGCTGAGATAAATTGCAACAGATTTTCTAAAAGAAAATCAGCTATTCTACCACTGTGAACTATGGCAGAAATAACATCTAGCTGCAATGTATATACTGAAATATCCAGAGTATGGATAAGCCTTGAAGTTTTTATGGCCCATAATGTGGGAAATCTAAATAAACACCTGTAAGATTATGATTACACTACAATTCTCAAATATCTAAATGAAATGAAAAAACAGACACCAATCTGTCTAGCTGTTCTAATACATAAATGACCCTGGACAGATTTTCATGAAAAAAAAAAAGGGAAAATTTTGTTTCCACTACCAAATTTATAGTTTATAAATATAACATATAAACTTCAAATTAGCAAACATCTTATTGTGTTGTTAGTTGCTGTTGAGTTGATTTTGACTCATGGCGACCCCATGTGTGCAGAGTAGAATTGCTCCACAGGGTTTACAAGGCTGTGACCTTTTGGAAGCAGATCACCAGGCCTGTGCTCCAAGGAGCCTCTGGGTAGGTTCGAACTGCCAACCTTTCTGCTAGTAATCACCTACATAACAGTTTGCAAAACCCAGGGACTCCTGACATCTTATTAAGGATGACAAAAAACAAAACAAAACAAAAAACCCACAGGACACCAAATGGCAAAAACAAATAAAGCATGATGGGACTATTTTCAATCAGTGCTGGTTATGTTGCCCTCTTGCAAAATGACAGGCAAAATCATACTTGTTTTTACATTTGCATCCACGTGTATTACACTGAAAAGGGTTTCCATATCCATGATATCCCATATGAATAGTGTAAAGGATATTGTCTGCAAAATACATGTTATTATGGTGGCAGCAGTGCAGAAGCTGAGGATCCTGGACCAGCAGGGTTGGGACTGGAGTGCTGGGCTAGCTGTTTCCTATGCTAGGAGTACTCATGGGGGCACTTGGTTCACTGCTAGGACCAGCCACTGGACTATAGTTCCTCTGACTATGTGATGGCTGAGGGTCAGGGCTCGTGAGAGAGAAGCTCTGAGGAATACTTGATGATACGGAAACTACTGCTGGGCAGAGAGGGCTGCTGATCATGAAAGGCTTTTCACCAGGGAAGGGAATTATGTAAGGAGATGCGGGGATTTGGTTTTCAGGTGGCTAACTGGACAACGGTCCTGCTAGAGTCAAGAGCTGATTTAAAGGGTTGTCAAGCATGAGTTCTTGGGGGTCTCTTGGTAGGCCACCAGTGGGTGTGGTTTTCACCATACTTTCATAGGATTCAGTCTGAATGCTTGGGATTTCATGGGTGAAATCATTAAGGTAATCTGTTTCTGAAACACCACAGAAGGTGGACTTAAGTAGATTAGTGTTCTTCTGCTATACCCAGATTGTTTGTTTTCTTCTGTAAAACGCTCCCATTTCCTTGCTGCTCAAGGAAGGCCCAGTACCCTTAATTGGTACCATTTTATGCTTGCGCCTTTGATGATGGGACGGGTTACTTCGATCACTGCAGCAGAAGGAACACAATTCATATTTGTATGGCTTTTCTCCAGTATGGGAACGCATATGGGCTTCCAGATGATGCTCATAAGCAGATGCAAATGGACATAAGTGACATCTATGAGGTTTCTCACTTGCGTGGATTCTAGGATGTTCAAAAAGCCAGGTAGTTCCTTTGCCAGCATAGTTGTAGTACAACACTTGAGCTTCCCATGAAAGGTCCTTTCAAATCCATCTACTGACATTCCTGAGTTTTCATCCAGGGGAACGTCAACAGATGTGTGATCCAAGTCCATTTTGATCACCATCTGTTCCAGCTCCCTGAAGAGCCTCTGCTTCTTGGTCCCCACTCACTGATCCAGAAATCTTGTTCACGTGATACAACTGCCGAGTGTGGTATTCCTGAAAATCTTTCATAAAGTCCAAAGACTTCTGTTTCTTTTCACGTATCTTTCCTTCTTCTTTAAGTTTATAGTTCATTATGTCTAAAAAGAAAAAACTTTTCTCCTCATATCAGGTCCTCCTTTTTCTTGCCACTCCAATGCTGATGAAATGTAAAGTATTGGAAATTTACTCTGGCGGTGCACCAAAAAGCGATGGAGGGAATTTCAACTAAAATTGAAAAGCCATATAGAGGTCTCCTGACATCTGTACCGGGTAACCCCCACCACCTTGTTCATCACCACTGCCACCACCATGTTTGTTGTGCCTTGGCTCCTTTCCAGCCCCCTTGCTTTGCCCAAATCTGGTGTGAGAAGGGCATAGGGCCAAAGCAGATGAGTGCCCAAATTCCCCTTTATCTTTAATGGCTGAATAGTATATTCATAATGTTTAAACCCCCTATTGGTGGACAAACAACTTTTCAGTATTATAAACACAAGGCAGGAGTGGAAGTCTGCTTCCAGAATGTGGCCGGATAAGAAGACATAATGCAGAAAGGACCTGGACTTGTCCCAGGAAGGCAGCTAAGTTTAACCAAATTCTATCTTTTCCACTTTAACAACTAATTCCTTGACACTGTAGTCCAGGACGTAACAAGAAATGCTATCTAAATTTTTTAAAAAACTATGATAGGCAACATTAAAATTTAATGGTTACTCTTTAGCTTCTACCACAGCAGCTCAGCCCAGTCACAGAACCGTGACATTTAGAAAGTATAAAACCTCAGTACTCACAATGTGGTCCACAGTCCACCAGCACTAGGCTGCTAACCGAAAGTTGAAGGTGCAAGTTCACCCAGTGGTGCCTCATAAGAAGGGATGTCAATCTACTTTTGAAAAATCAGCCATTGAAAACCCCACGGTGCACCGTTCTACTCTGACACACATGGGGTCACCATGAGTTGGAATCGGCTCAATGGCAACTGCTTACCCCAGACCTGCTGAATCAGAATCTGCATTTTAACAATCTCTGCAAGTGATTGGTGTACACGTTAAAGTTTGAAAAGCGCTGGTATAAAACACAGTCGCTGCACTCAAGTCTAGGGCACAGTTTGAGTTACATACAAGGATCTCCTTTAATAGTTTTAGGCTATAATAAACCATCTCAGCAAAAGTTTTCTTTTGGGTGAAAGGGAGAAAAGAAAATTCTATGTGGCCAGCAGTACTGACCTGTGGTGACTTCCTAGGAGGTCACCCTTCATTCAATATGTGAGAAGGGTCAGTGCCACCACACTGGAGACCACCATGTTCCACCATGGGACAGACAATTAGATCTGCAATTTTAGGAGCCCAGCTGGAAGAAGTTTACTCTAAAAGGTGATCTCCCAGGGAAACACATCATTGCCTTGGAAAAAAGAAACCACCAATATAATCCTTAAAGCAACAGGAGTCGACATCAGATCACTCTAATTTCCTTAACCTCAGGCCAATAAATTAATCCTGTACTTACACTGCCTGGCAAAAGCTGGTTTTTATTTTGTTTTCCCCCCCAAGACTTTCTCACTTTTCTGGCTTCAATTTCTGATAAACATTTAGGAGGAAAAAGGGATTCGATATCTATCTTAAATTTAAAAAAAACACAGGACACCAAAGGAGGAACCACCATGGTCAGGAATATGCAGGTAACTCAGAATAATAACAACAGTAGTGGCTACCAGTCATCATTGGCACTTACGATGTGCCGGGCACAGCAATCAATGCTTTACGGGCATTACCTCACCATCAGAGGGAAAGCAGAATGAAAACATGGGTTTCTTTTGCTCGAACTATGACAAAGGTGCCTTACACTCCTGCTCATATCCTCCCATTTTTTCCTTGCAAGAACCCCACAGGAAGATTTTACCGCCATCATCCTGCCACGGAGCTTGGTGCTCAAGATATGTTTGTTGACTTTGTTGCATTGTCCCTCTTTGTAGATAAGGAGACTGGGAGGTCAAGAGGTGAGTGACTTACCCAAGTCACCATCTAGCCACTGAGTGGTAGAGGTGGGATTCCAAAGCCTGCCTTCCCCTACTCCCCATCCTGGCTGCCTCCACAGCTACACGCCGACCTCTACTTAACCAGCCTGTTCCACTCCCCCCAAACAACAGACTGATGCCCAGCACACACTGATCCTTCACGGCCATTTCACAGCGAGCAGGATCCCACTCTGCTTCTACACCTGTCTTGTGCTTACAAGAACCAGTTATGTTTGTTCCTGTTTATGCCAGAGGTACTCATAATCATATAATTTAATTAATTATTATGTAAATGAAGGAAATACTAGCATGAAAAGAAAGAATTGTCTCTATGAAAACTAAGTTGAATGCTTTGGAAAGATTCAATCAAGGAAAGCTACTAATTAAAGAGCTGTTGAATTAAGACTGGGGAGAGGGATCAGGTCATAAAAAATCCAGAATTCTCCCCCAAGATTGCTTCGAAGAGGCCTTTAAAAATCTCACTCCACTTTAAAGAAACTGAAACCAAAAATCAAAACCAAGATAAACGTGTGTGATTTAGGCAAGGAAAACAATACAGAATGCTGATCAGTGTTTCATACTTGAAAAGATTCTGGCAAAGAAAAAAAGTATGAGGGCAGTAAATGCACACTTACATGTTTTAACTTGAATAAGATGCTTAAGGTGTCAAACAACAAAATTCTTACTCGGTTAGGAGTAGAAAAGAAATGAGTTTTATTGAGGAATACAGCAACTGCAGTTTGGGAGCATGAAGTAAAATGCTAAATGCAGGAGCCTAATTTGTTATGTAAACTTCTACCTAAAACACAATAATTTTTTTTTTTTTTCTAAATGTTTCGAAGTACGGAATTGAGAAAAACTATATATGAAAATTTAAGGAAACAGTAACCACAAGTCACATAACAGTTAATCTACAGATATTCTGGAGCCAGTCTTTGCGAGTATATTGTGAAAATGGTTCTGCCTGTCTTTTAAGGACAAGGGCAGTTTGCAAGAAAATATTTTTTCTGAGAACAGCCATAGTTTTGCCCCCTCCCCTCGCTCCCTCAGAGACAGCAGATTAACCCATTACTGCAAGCTCAGCCTGAGCACCTCTCATTTTAGGGGTCTGCTAACACAGGTATGCGTGGTTTTTTATGACTCCACACATTAACCAACTTTAATGAGTGATCCACCACTGCTCTCCAGCAAGTCAGATGGGAGGGCAGCCACAGAACCGGCCCTCACAAAGGAGCCACACCATTTGCGATGTACACGCACAGGTAGAGAGTAGTCACACACCCCAAGAATAACTGTCAGGTATGAAGTTGCTGGTGACCCACCCCTGAAGAAGAGAACTGGACAAAGACAGAAGGAACAGAGTCTGTGGCAACGACAACAAAAAAAAATCAGTTGCCGTCGAGTTGACCCCAACTCGACTCGTGTGTCAGAGTAGAACTGTGTTTCTTAGGCTGATTTTTCGGAAGTAGATTGCCTGTCCTTTCTTCTGAGGTGCTTCTGAGTGGACTTGAACCTCCAACTTTTTGGTTAGCAGTCAAGAGTGGTAACCATTTGTGGTGACAAAGTCTTGACTCAAAAAGGAGGACCCTGCCAAGCTCTGAGTAGCAGCAGCAGGCATGACAAGGAACACCACCCGTCATGTCCAGGCCCCTAACCCCACCCATCTTTTCTTCTCCTCCAGGGCCTAGCAGCACCAGAGCTGGAGCTGAAATGGGTTAAGTCCAAATCAGCCCCACATGGCCAAATTATTAATATGTATCTTGTTCTAAGCCATTTTAAAGCAAACAAGCCCAGGACTAAACATCTGTTCTAGCGGTGAACTCCTTATTGCTCCATTTTAGGGCCAGAAAGACTGCCTTGATTTTCTTACAGCTTGCAGGAGGGTAACCAGACAACTACCCTGTTTTCTCTTTATTTAATACCTTCTTTTCTTTTCATATAAAAATGTAAAGTGAGATGAGTCCTCTCCTCTGCGCATGCCCTCATTCCTGTCAGAGGCTCTGCCCTGACAGGCGTCTCCTCTGCTCATGCCCTCATTCCTCTCAGAGGCTCTGGCCTGACATCCTCTCCGCACCAGACGCACCCCCAGCCTGTGCCCCACGGATACTCACAGCCTCTCCAGTTCCTTCATGTCATCAAAAGCCCCCCGCTCCACCACTCCGATCTGGTTCTCCATCAGCTGCCTGGGGAAACAAGACAGGACAGTTACAGAGTGTTGGACCAGGACTCCTAGAAACAGCTGGCGTGAGGGAGGAGCAGAGGCAGATTCTTCCAGGATCATATTGGCGAGGGACGAAGCAGGAGGAGGGTGAGGACTCACACAAACCCCACGTCCCAGCCTGAGAGAACATTTCCTCACATCTTTGCCAATTCCTCAGCACAGGCTCCTCAGCACCCAACCTAACAGCAAAACAGTCTTCCGGCGCCAATGCCCCCCCAATTGCCCCCCCCAAAGCTGCATGCCAGGCAAAAGTCCACAGGGCACCAGAGTACCATGTCATTGCTCCAAAGGCATGCTTAGGGAGGCCCACATCCAGAGATAGGCAGCACGGATTGGCTCAGGGCTGCTGGCACAAGAGCCCTCCTCAGCCCAGAGGGCTCATGTCCAAGGGGCAGAGGAGGGGGGGGCATTGGCCAGTAGTGGGGGAGGGGCAGAGCCCACCCATGCTTCCAATATACTCTGCGGTTGGCAGACAGCACCCCTTCTGCCTGAACCCCCACTCCGCCTGGGCCCATCTGCCACAGAAACAAGTGGGGGGCCACACCGACTGAACCACCCAGCTCTGTGGGACTCTGAGTCTCCTCACAGCCAACGTAGCCCGGAAGGCAGCGCACGCGGCTGCTGGGGCGGCATTCTTCCACAACAGATGGATTGCTGTGTGATCATTGAGAGTCAGTATGTTTCTTCCCCTCCCTGTCTCGCTCAAGCATGTGCTTCCGCATGGGCCTCAGATGAAGTATGGGCAGAGGAGGGGTCAGAAGCTGCCACAAGACACTTCTCCTCCTGAGCTTTGTTTCCAAAAGCCTGGGCTGCTGGAGGGCTAGGGGGAGTGGGGTGAGGGAAACACCAGGAAGAAGGTGTTCCCCCAGGCCCAGAGGAGATCCCCTAGGAAGGCGCCAGAGGTCAGGGTTCTGACCCGCGCGCAGCAACTTGGCAGCACTGACCTCGGAAAGGATTGGCCACAAGGTCCTCAGCTCCTCCAAAAGCCCTCAGACTCAAAAGCTGCAAAACCAGTCATTCTGAATGAAGTGAGGCCCCAAAACCCTTGCTCAACCCCAGGAGTCGGGGTAAGGGACTCTGTAACTGGTGTTAAACTTCCTGCCAGCTCAGTGGGACAGGGACTCAGAGTCAAAGCTGAGTTGATGGAAAGAAAATAAATTGATTCTTCACTGTACGCCTGAATGTGTGGGCTTAACTACTCCGGCATTAGAATGCAGGCATGTTGGGCTGCTCTGTGCCCCGTGATCAGCAGAGCAGGAGAGGATGAGGGGATCTGCGCCCTTCCCTTTGCTCCTCACCCTGCCCAGCCCGACATGGCAGGTGCTATTGATGGCTCCTTTGCTGCCAAGCAGCCAAGCCCAACAGAGCTGTACCCATCACCCTTAATATCTGCCACTGTCAGGCACCCAAGAGGAGTCACCTCTGTCCTCAGCTGCCCTACCCACCTCCCTCCCAAGTCAGGGGGCTCTGGCCATGCTGGGGAGTCTTTCTGAGGTTCCAGTTCAAAAGAAATAGGGAGGCCCAAAGATTCTTGGTGGCCACCTGGTCTTCTCTTGTCCCCAGGAGACAGCCAATGAGTTCTAGGTCAGGACTCACCATCACCCATAGCCCACACCCCCCATGGTGTCCCAAGACTGACTTCACAAGGGAGGGGCGCAGCCAGCCTACAGCTCCAAGCCAGGGCTCTGCCTAGGACCACAAAGAGGTGGGAGTAGGAGGCAGGTTATGAGCGTGGGCAGTATCCAATACTCACAGCACCCGCAGCTGCTTGAGCCCTGCAAAATCATTCTTATGGATCCGAGTGATGTTGTTGCCATTGAGTTCCCTGGTGGAGGAAAGGAGAGAGAAGGAAGGAGTGAGATGACCAAAGCGGTCCCCAGGCCAGGGGCTCAGTTTCAGGGTCCCCCTCCACCTAGCTCAAGCTAGTCATCTCACCAATGGGGCTGGGAGCTTCCCGGCCAAGTCCTGGAACCCCCAAGTCGGCGTCAAGGCCCAGCAAGCAGATGTTCAACCAACCGGGATGCACTGGGCATGGGGCTCATCGCAGAAGAAACATAGTTTCTGCCTAAAAAATCCTCAGCCCTAGTTTGGAAATTAGCCAATTAGAGAGGCTGTTCAGGTGGAATCCACTTGGAATTGTGTCTACCTCAAAGGGTTAGAATGAAGCATAAACTAGTTAAGAAAGTAAAGAGCATGGCCTGAACTTGCGAAAGCTCCTTATGATAGCCATGTTATCATCTGGGTGGTACTGGCTCCTGAGAGCTGCCACATTCTGAGAAGAGAGCAGGAGAGTCGTACAATTTAAGGGGGCTGAGGAAGTGGGACTCGAGCCAAACCCAAAAAAACAAGAAAGATCTGCACAACAATAGGGATGGGGCAGACGTTCCAGGGAAGGAGAACATCCTAAGTGGGGCTGGAGTATCCATGGGGGGGGTTGTTGTTGTTGTTGTTAGGTGCTGTCGAGTTGGCTCCTACTCATAGCGACCCTATAGGACAGAGAAGAACTGCTCCATAGGGTTTCCAAGGAGCAGTTGGTAGATTTGAACTGCCCACCTTTGTGGAGGGAGGAATAGGCTGAGTTGGGCGTTATGGGAAGCAGGGCTGGGAAAGGTGGGTCCAGACCATAAAAGGCCTGAGAAAGCAAGCAGAAGAGAAACAGGTAGCCAGTGAAGGGTCCGGGCAGGAGGCTGCCATGAGGCCAGTCCTGCAGGGCTGGGCAGGAGGGCAGGGCCAAGAAAGGGAAGCCAACCCCACTGCCCGAATCCCAGCACCAGGGCCTACAGCTTCCAGGGCTCCTCCCCTCATACCATCCAGGGCCCTCTGGCCTTTCCCCTCTCCTCCTCCCTTCCAAGGCCACATCTGCTTTTCCCTTGGCCCTCCCAAATCATCCCTGGGGCACCTCGGACATGGAACTCACTTTAGAGGTAATCCGGCACCACCTCTCAGCCCCACCATCTCAGAGACGCTCATTTGGCCTCTGCCAGGCCACTTCTCTTCACAGGGAGCTGGCTGAGTCTCACACAAGGACAAGGCAGTCTACTCCATGAGTTAGACACTTGACTTCTTAGAAAGTCTTCCACTGAGCCACATACAACAGAATCTCCCAGGTCCAGCTCCATCCCCAGCTGTCACCTGCAGCATCTAATCTGTCTCCCTGTGGCAGCTTCAAGTTCACACCACGCGGCTTCCGCCTGTTTCTCTTCACTGTCACCTGCGTCCTTTGTAACAATCTACCCCCATCCCAAAACACACACACATACCCATGTTCACCTGCAGCCCAGTATTCTCACCAACTTCAGTCAAAGATTCCAGGTACAGCCATAAGACCCACCCAAGTCCAAGTACTTTGAAAAACAAAGTTCCCTGTCTAAAAAGTAGTTAGGAAGTATGCTTGGTCTAGATGATGTTCTAACGTTGCTTCCACTTGCACCAACAACATGTTATCAGTTTCCATACACTCCAGGAGTTGGGCGTTCCGTATATCCTCATGCAGCATTGGAGTACATATTGTGCCCATCTTAGAGATGAGAAAACCATGACTCACAGGGGATATGTGCCATCCCAAGGTCACCAGCTGGTAAATGTCAGAGTAGGGATCTGAACTCAAGGCAGCCTGACCTTAGAGCCCGGGTGTTATCTACCAGGTCAAGCTGCCTCTCCAAGTTGATAAGTCCATAATTCATCAACTCATCACTTTCTCCTGTCCCTCCCCTAGGCCTGACTCCTGATCCTTGGGAGCAGCTGAAAAAACTTCTTCCCTGCTCCTCATCCCCTTTGTAAGAGGATCTCTCCAACGATGGTCCCCAGGCGTCTCCACATTAACGTGGCCATCAGCAAGAGCCCCAGGCTGAACCACTTCCCCATCCTAGATGCTGCAAGGACGCCTTCCCATTGTGAGATGAGCTCTTTTCAATGTAAAAGTTTCTCTTTTTTAATTGAACTAAATATCTTTCCCTGTAACTACCACCTCTGGGCCTCCCTTGTGCTGCCCCCCAATCGGCTCCTTCTTCAAACACTTGAGAACATCATCGTGAAGCCCTTCAAAATAGATCCCCTTCACAGGCGGGCCTGGCTTCATTTGGGCCATCCTACTGAACTGTTCACCTCAAGCCCTAAACCACCAGGAATTTTTGGTTGTTTAATTTTTTTTTAATTATAAAAGCATGTTGGCACTGATTATAAGAGCTGAAATGCCAAACAACTTCAGTGTTGGGTTGAATTTCAGCACATCCATGAAAACAAATGCCGCACAACCCTCTGTGCTGGTATAGATCTGGCTTTGTTGACAAGGAAAGCTGTCCATGATACATTATGAGGAAAAAGAGTTACAAGACAACTGTAATCGATGAGCCCACTTATGTAAAAAGACACACAAATAGATACAGATATGTGGGCAGAATGAGCTACCTGGCGGCTGTTGGCCCTATACTAATGAGTGGTGGTGGGACTTGAAGTGACTTTAGTTATTTTTTTTATACTTTTCACATTCTTTAAATTTTTTTAAACAAGACACTTACATTTTTATAAGGCAATATAACATTAAAGTTATTGTATTCAAAAATAACAGTAATAAATACACATCACTGAATTTTTTTCGATTTCCCGAAGAAGAAAAAAAATTTAAATTACACATAATCTCATCACCCAGCAATAACTCCCATCAATACTTTGGAATATTTTATCTCAAGCCTATTTTCTTTAGATATAATTTTTATAGAGTTTAGATAATTCAACAAATATTTATTTAATACTCACTCTCTGCAAAGCACTTTGTGAGGTTCTGTAGATACGAGAATGAATAAGACATAAATGTTTCATGCTCCGTCTACAACTTCCTACCCTATTCGTTCTCCACTTGTGCTTTCCCATGGGATTTTGAATGGCCATAAAGTATCCATCAATCTACCGGACCATTCCTTGATTGTAGAATACCTGGACTGTTTTGATATTGTTCAGTTATCAACAGTACTACATAAAGTCTGGTGGGCATTTGGGAGGAAAACATTCCTAGAAATGGAATTACTTGGTCAAAGGGCATGCAAAATCTGATGAATTTTACAAGTATTTGCTCATTCCTTCTCATGGCGATCATGGTTTATAAGGCAATTGACTTTGATAATTATTCCCAGTTCACAGATAGCAAAACTGAGGCAAAGACAAACCCTAAGACTTGCCCAAAGGGTCGCCTAGAGTGGAACTCAGGAATCCCTAAGGATGGAATTTCCACTAAGCAGAAAGGGGTTGGGGGTGCTCACAGGATCTTCTAATGATATCACATTTTGCACCCCTCTTCTCACTGCAAAGTCCCCGGGTGGTGAAACTGGTTAACGTGCCCAACTGCTAACCGTAAGGCTGGCAGTTGAAGTCCACCCCTGGCCATCTACTTCCAAAACATCAGTCAATGAAAACCCTGTGTAGCACAGTTCTACTCTGACACACATGGGTCACCGTGAGTTGGAATCAACTCAACAGTAACTGGTTTTTCGTCCCGTTGCTCTTTTGCTCCATCTCCATGCAGCACCAGCCCCAACTCTGGCAGACTCTGGGCCACAGTCCTTAGCCCACAATCAGTTGATCTCAACCCCTGCTCCTCACATTCTACCCCGAACCCACCCCCACTCAAGAAAAGCCCTGGGCTGGCAGGGAGAAAGAAGACAACGGCGCAGACAGCAAAGCAAGATACCCTTCCTCCCAGGAGGGCCTGCTAGTGGCTTCCCGGCAAGAATGTCAATGGCAGCCAGGCCCACCCCAGCCTGCCCCCACTGCCTCAGCTTTGCTCCTCTGACCCCAGAGCTAAGTGCCTCCTTTCAGGAGAAGGCCTCCTGCAAGGCGGAGGCAGCTCTCACGGAGCCCCCGGATCTGAGGGCTGCTGCTCTAGGCGGCTTCATTGCCACTTAGACTAAGAAAATGACCTCCTCTGGGTACTCGCCCACTCCCCCTCTGCAGAGAGACCTCCCCAGAATCGAGTTTCCAATCTACACCAGCCATTTCCCCTCAAACCCTCAGCAGAGGCTGCTGGAATGAGGCAAAGAGGTCATTTTTCCGCCAGAGCTTGATTCCTCCAACAGGTGGTCCTCGGGTGTTGCCATGGAGACACCCCTCCTCCCCCCAGCAAACTGCCTGGGGACACTGGGAGAAGCTGCAGGGCCTTAAGGCTGTTCCTGCCAGAGTGGCCAAGTGGGGTGGGGTCTCAGGGGCAGGTGCCAGCCTCATTTCTCAGGAAGAATCCAGGATCTGAGCTAACCTGGGCTCCCTGAGGTTCTTGCTACCAGAGCCCACACTCAGTACTTGTCTTTACCGAGTACCTATTATGTGCAGGCTCTGTGACCGGCTCCAAGCATGCACCATCTTATTTCACCCTCACAGCAACCCGTGAGGTAAGTCATGTTCACTCCGATTTGCTGATGAGGAAACTGAGGCACAGACTGGTGAAACAACTTCCCCAGTGCACACATGTGGGGCCAGGATCAACCCGGGTTAGTGTGATTCTATGTTCTTTACATGTGATCCCCTACATTATGGTGCCTCATGTTGCTGGACTCTATCAAGTCCAGCCCTCACCACCCCCATCCCCAACTGGTCATGCCTTGGGCAGAAATGAGTAGTAACTTGGATGCTTTGGGCAGGAAACACTTGCTCAAGTTCCTGTAATAAGACCACAATCTCTGCCTAAGCAACAAAATCAGGGAACCGCCCCACCCAGCCAGGCTGAGCTAAATGTGTTCTTAGTGACTAAGAACTTGGGCTCTGGGGCCAGACTGCCTGGCTTCAAATTCCTGCTCCACCATTACTAGCTGTGTGACCTTGAACACATTCCTTAACTTATCTGTGCTTCAGATTCCTCGTTTGTAAAATGAGGATAATGATAGAAATGTGGTGAGGTTTAAATGACTTAATATTTGTAAAGTACCCAGAGCAGTGCCTGGCACACAATAAGTGCGCTCTATATCAGTATCAGGAGTCCTGGTGGCACAAATGGTTACATGTTTGGCTGCTAGTGGAAAGGTTGGCAGTTGAAACCCAGCCACCGGCTCCACAGGAGAAAGACTTGGCAATCTGCTTCCATAAAGATTGCAGCCAGGAAACCCTATGGGGCAGTTCTACTTTGTTATATGGGGTCTCTATGAGTTGAAATTGACTCAATGGCACCTAACAACAACATATCAGTATTATAAGCTGTGGTTATTTTTACTACTACTATTGCTGTTGTTGTTAATAATAAGGACCATGGCTCCACCTTGTGTCCCCAGGCCCCGCTCAGGCTGGTGCTGACCTGGCAGGGCCAAGCTGGACAGGAAGGGGCCAGCTACTCACTTCCCAGAAGGCCCCAGGATGCAAAAGATCAGGGAAGACGCCCTTTCCTCTCTTCCAAAAGTGATGAGTCCACACCCACCCATCTCCCCAAGGAGGAAAAATACTGTAATGGCAAATGGCCCTGACTTCCATCAGCTCCCGTGTAGTCCTAACCTGAAAGCAAAACCTCAGTGGTGAAAGACTTCTGAGAAAATCCTATGAAGCAAAGTTAGCAAAGAAAAAACAAACACACACGAGGATTTCTTGAATCCTCTCAGGAAACACGAATTTGATCCTAGGCATCTGAGTGTTTGTGATAAACCAAAAGAAACCCTCGGTTTTCCTAGGGCTGCAGGAATAAACACCTTGAGCCCCTTGCAGGGTGTTCTGGGGAGCCCCCATGCCTCACAAGCACTTCTCACCTGGAGCTCCAACCACTCCTGGTGCTTGTTCCCTCAGGTACCAGAACATTCTCAGAGTGGCCCAAACCTGCAGCTGAGACAGGGCAGAGGGGAAGGTCTCCAGATCCCTCCCTTCAGGTCTCCAAAAAATAAACACAGATACTGTAACTGTGAATGAGACAGGCCTCCTGGGCTCCAGAACGGTATACGTTGGCTCTTGGAAATCTTAGCCTGGCAAACCCACAGAGGTGACTGTCTGCAGTCAGATAGGGAGAACTGAGGGAAGAAAGCATTTCCCTGTCCAGCCACCACTGGGACAATGGTAACAGAGGCCCACAAGATGTCCACGTCCCAACCTGCAGGTTGGCCCATGCACCCTCCCCACCTTAACCAACACCCAATCCACACCTCCATCATGGCACCTGGAGCCCTGCAGAGCTGCCTAACCAGGTTCCCCACATTCTCTCTGGCTCCCCTCCAACCTGTTGTCCAAGACCAGCCAGCGGGATCTTTTCAAGATGCAAATCTGTTCATGTCACTCCCTCTTTAAACACTTCGATGAATCCCCATTGTTGTTGGAATAAAGACAAAAATCTCCTTAACAGACTTGTGAGGCCCTCTCCCTACCAATCTAGCCCTGACTTGCCCCACACTCCCCCGTTCTGGTCCTACAGGGCATTTCAGACCCTGACTTGCTCCCTCCTGTCTCAGGGCCTTTGCACTTGCCATTCTCTCTGCTTGGAATGTTCTTTCCTTCCTCTTTGCCTAATTAACTCTAGTTTTTCCTTCATATTGGTCAAACCTCCCTATCACAGCCCACAGAGCACCCCAGCCCTGTCATCTGTGGCACATTTCAGTGACAATTTTATATTGATTTGGGGAATTCCTTGACTGACATCTCATCTCCCACATGAGATTATAAATTACTTGAGGGCACAGATTGTGTCCTTCCCCCCGCCCCTCACTTTTTTATCCCTAGGGCCTAACACAGTACGTGGCACATAACAGATGTTTCAATAAGTATTTCTTGAATGCATGAATGAATTTGCATTAAAACTGACATATTTTACAGGAACAGGAGGAGGATATGTAATGTGTGGCTAATTGCCTCCGTGAACAACTGCCTCCTTTGCCATGAGCCCAGAAGAACTGGATAGTGCCCAGCTACTATTATCCAATGTTTCGATCAAAGATTCTATAGAATAATCCTGATAAAAAGGGAGAAAATGCAGAACAGAATTTCAAATTCTCATGGAATCCAGACTTTCTGGAGGCTGGATGAACCCCTGAAATTATTGTCCTGAGATAATCTTTAAACCTTTCAACCAAAAATATCCCCTGAATCTTCTTAAAATCAAACAATAGTTTAGCTTAACTAGTAGAGAATGTCTGCCTTGAGCATTGTGCTCTTTCAAGATCTATCTATATGGGATCAAACTGACAACAGCAACTTGAAGATTAGATAAGAAATTTAGGGAGCAGTGAGTTTATGTTAATGGGAGAGGAATAATTCAGAAAAAAAGGATGAGAAGGATGGCTGCACAACTCAAAGGATATAATCAACATCATTGAATTGAACATGTAGAAACTGTTGAATTGGTGTCTGTTTTGCTGTATATGTGCTCAACAACAACAAAATAAATAAAATCTTTAAAAACTGACATATATCAAATAGCATTGGGTGAAGTGGGTTTTCCATGTTTCCCTTCTCCCTCTCCAAAAAAAAAAAAAACTAAATAATAAATGTTCTCCTCTAATGGACATCACCCAAGAAAAGCTCCACACACAGAGGATGCTGCCAAGTTACCAGCAACTTCCTCTCTTCCAATTCCTTCATTCTCATAAGTGAGCCTGATATGAGCAGGAGTACAGTGCCTGTAAGATCCAAGCTTCCAAGTAAGACAGCTGGGTCATTCCAGCACTTTCAGTAGCAAAGAAGAAAAGAAGACTATCCCCCTCCAACTCAGGGTCTTTCTCAGGCATCAAGAGAACCAGAGTAGCAGGTGGAGCAGGGGCAGGTGCCTTCCACGAGCCAGGCACTGTCTTCATCGTTTCACAAACATTAGCTCCATATAGTTCTCACAACAACCCTAGAAGATGGTGGGGGGGAGTCATTACCACCATTTTACAGATGAGGAAACTGAAGCACTGTAGGTTAAGTGGCAGAGTTGGGAAGCCAACATAGCTAGTGCAGTGATTCAGTCAAATAGCTCAAGCCTGGGAGTCACAGGCCGTGGCTCAAATCCCAGCCCCACCTTTATGTATTCTGTGACCTTGGGCAAATCACTTCATCTCTCTGAGTCTCACTTCCTTATCCATAAAATGGGGAAATAACATTATGTAGCCATTAAAGTTGCAGGGAACACAGGAGTCTAGCAGGTGGTTTAGTGAGGATAGCAATGAGGATCTGCCTAAAGTCAGTGATGGAAGTAGGAGTTATTGAGGATCCAGAAGGTACAACAAGACTGAGGATTTAGGAAATGTGAGGGTTGATGGATAAGGAGTTGGATAACAGAGGGCCCTGAGTTCAAGAGGAAACTCTGCTTGAAAATATTACTCTAAGTGAAAGAAGTCAGCATGAAATGTCCATAATAGGGAAATCCATAGAAACAGAAAGTAGGATAGTGGTTTCCTAGGGCTGAGGGCAATGGGGAGATATGGGAGTAATAGCTAAAGGGCACAGGGTTTCTTTTTGAGGTAATGAAAATGTTTTAAAATTGACTGTGTTGGTGGTGGCACATATCTGTGAGTATACTAAAAACCATTGAATTGTACACTTTAAATGGGTGAATTATGTGGTATGTGAATTTTATCTCAATAAAGCTATAACTTAAAAAACAAAAACACACTTGAGCAGTCAGTGTCTGCTCTAGTGAATCCTGCCAACTACGCCAATTGTATCAAACCAGTCCAGGGAGGATGAGATCACCCACTTCTGATGCCAAATGTATGGTGGATAATAAATCCCACTCCATATGCCAACTGCATCCTGTAGAAATTTCGGCTTCCCTTTCCTGGTCAGTTCAGACCCCAGCTGCCAGTGCAGCCCTTTCTCATTTCCATTTACCTGGGGCTAGGTCAGTGAGTACCAGCCCCTTCTTTCTCTCATCCCCATTTACTTGGAGCTACGTCATTGGGTATTGGACCCTTCTCCGTTTCTTACGTTTGATAATCCATTGGAATGACTCACAAACTGCAGGGAAAAGGCTATCTTCAATCTCGTAGAAAAAAAGGATACAAACACATAGGGTGAGGTCCAGGAGGAACCTGAGCTTCCATGTCCCCAGGGAATTCCCAAACCTGCATCCAGACCCCACTGCCAGCTTCCATGCCTCCATGTCCATTGTCTGCCAGCTACTCTCCTCGCACTGCCTGCCCCAGGCCTCTGAGAGGTCACTCACCAGCTAACTCCCTGATGCTGACCTCCCCCTGCTACACCACCTCCCTGCCCCCCCCCAACTCTGCTCCACAGTCTCCTTGCATCCCCCAGAGTGGCCACCCCTATGCCAACCTGCAACTTGGGTCCATCCCTAAACATGTGCATGAAGGGACCCCCCCATTGCCATTGCCGTCAACTCAATTCTGACTCATAGAGACCCTATAGGACAGAGTAGAACTGCCCCATAGGTTTTCCAAGGAGTGGCTGGTGGATTCGAACTGCTGACCTTTTGGTTAGCTGCTATAACTTTTAACCACTGGGCTCCAGGCAGGGATCCATGGCTAATTTGCCTTTATGGCTCCAGGGCTGAGCACTGACCAGCGTTTAGTAGGTGCTGAATGAATGTCTGATAAATGACTTAATGAGTGAATAAATGACTGAAAAAGGCCAAACCTTTTAAGAAGATGTGTAGAGCAGTAGTCAAACTTAAAAACTAAATGCAAACAGGTCTCAGAGTCCTAAGACCCCCAGGGGACTCTCAGAGCACCATTCACCAGCCAGCTGTTTAACCTAGGCAAGTGGCTCCACTTCTCTAAGCTTTCTCCTCATCTTAAAGTGGGAGCAAATAATGCCTTCCTGACACAACTGTTATGAGGGGTAAATAGTGGACATGGGTAAAGCATCTCATTCTATAAGTGGTGACCCTACCACCTCATACTGTGGTGATCTGCATGTTGCTATGCTGCTGGAAGCCATACCACCAGTATTTCAAATACTAGCAGAGTCACCTATGGTGGACAGGTTTCAGCAGAGCTGCCAGACTAAGACAGACTAGGAAGAAAGTCCTGGCAATCTAATTCCAAAAATTGCTCAGTGAAAACCCTATAGATCACAACAGAACATCATCCAGTATAGTGCTGGAAGATGAGCCCCCTAGGTTGGAAGGCACTCAAAATACACAGTGGCACAACAATGGAGTCAAGCATAGCAACAATCGTGAAGATGATGCAGAACCAAGCAACATTTAGTTCTGTTGCACTTGGGATCACCGTTAATCAGAGTTGACTCAACAGCAAATAACAGCCACCACCAACAAAACCCCCTCTCACCAGTCCTCCCCCTTCCAAGTGCTCTGGCTCCCTCCTTTCCACACTCTGCCCCCTCCACCCTCTCTGCTGGCTCCTGCCCTCTGCCCACAATAAGATTCTAGTCTAACTGTCCCCACGCTGCAAACAACTCTCTCCTGAGCCCGCTCCCCCTTGGAGATCCTGCACTTGTTCTCTCTTGCATAAACTTCCTCACCGCCTACTCCCTCCTGACCATCTGCCTTCCACCTTCTACTTCCCCCAGGAAATGGTTCTGCCGAGCTTTGCCAGTGAACCCCCACCACCACCACCAACCACCAGTTCCAGAAGCTTTTCTTGGACATCATTCTTGGACAGACTGACTGTTCTCAACACTGCTAACCCTCCTTCCCCTCTCCAAACTCCTTCTTTGCAATAACTACTCAGTCCTGGTTGGAATCCACAAACATTCAGCCAGTGCTCATCCCCCAGCCATCTCCTCCTTTGCCTCCTTCCCTTCCTCCTGCGGTCTTAATGTGAGCAGAAACTAAAGGGAGTCTTCTTGAATGTTCAAACAATGTGCTGTCTTTGCCAGGGAACTCAAGCACCGGTACAGTGTTTCTCAAACTGTATTCTGGGCAGCTCCTGAAACAGAATTACCTGAGTCACCTTTGCCAAAGATCTACTGAACAAGCATCTCCAGGGACCAGCCTTGAAGTCTGCATTTTATACAAGCTTTCCAGGGGATTCTTATTTCCACCTAAGTTTCTGTTCCACTGCCATTGTGGCTTCAACCACTTCCCCAGGAAGCCCTACTAGCTGTCTCTCCAGCCTGAACATTCTACAGAACAATCATAATCCATTTATACTTCTAGGCGATCTTTTTCACTTAGATGCTGTCTTAGTTATCTAGTGCTGCTATAACAGAAATACCACAAGCAGATGGCTTTAACAAACAGAGGTTTATTCTCGCACAGTCTAGTAGACTAGAAGTCCAAATTTAGGGTGCCAGCTCCAGAGGAAGACTCTCTGTCTCTGTTGGCTCTGGAGGAAGGTCCTTGTCATCAATCTTCCCCTGGCTTAGGAGCTTCTCAGCACAGGGATCCCTGGTCCAAAGGACCACTCTGCTCCTGGCACTACGTTCTTGGTGGTATGAGGCCCCTCTGTCCCTCTGCTCACTTCTTTCTTTTATATCTCAAAAGAGATTGACTCAAGATATAACCTAATCTTATAGATTGAGTCCTGCTTCATTAACATAACTGCCTCTAATCCTGACTCATTAACATCATAGAGGTAGGATTTACAACACACAGGAAAATCACATCAGATGACAAAGTGGTGGACAATCACACAATACTGGGAATCATGGTCTAGCCAAGTTGACACACATTTTTGGGGGACACAATTCAATCCATAACAAATGCTTATTGAGAATTCAAAAAAACGTGGAAGAGTCAACTTCATGGTTTCTCCTCCAGGGTCAGCCACCCTCCCCAACTCTATTCCATCCACAAGACTGTTTTCCCAAGCACGAAACCTCAGGGTCCCCATGAACTTTCCACTTGCTCTGTCTGCACTCTCTGCCTGGGTCCAGAGCTGCTTCCTTTCATATCTGGGTCTCTGCAGTAGCCTCTTAACTCTATAATGATTGCATTATTTTACTATTGCTACTCTAACAAATTACCACAAGCTTATAATAATACCTGTTGCCATTGAGTCGATTCTGACTTATAGTCGGACCCTATAGGACAGAGTAGAACTGCCCCAAGGAGCAGCTGGTGGATTCGAACTGCCGACCTCTTGGTAAGCAGCTGATCTCTTAACCACTGCACCACCAGGGCTCCACCACAAGCCTAGTGGCCTAAACTAACACATATTCATTATCTTACAGTTCTGGAGGTCAGAAGTCCAAAGTCAGTCTCACTGGATTAAAGTCTAGGTGTTAACAGGGCTGGTTCCTTCTGAAGGCGAGAATCCATTTCCTTCCGTTTTCCAGAGTCTAGAAGCCATCTGTATTCCTTGGTTCATGGACCCTTCCTTGCATCACTCCAACTTCCTTCTACTGACTCTGATCCTCCTGTCTCCCTCTTATAAGGACCCTTTTGATTACACCCAGTTCACCTAGATAACCCAGGATGAACTGCCCAATCTCAAGATCCTTAATTTAATCACATCTGAAAAGTCCCTTTTTCCATGTAAAGTAACATATTCACAAGTTCCAGGGTTTGGAACATGAACATCTTTGGGGTGATTTATTCAGCCTACCACAAGGACTATATTTTCTAAAGTAAAGATCAGAACCCATGAAATGTCTTATTAAAGGCTTAAAAAAAAAAAAAAGGCTCATTCAACATACATTTTTTTTGAGCACATACTATGCACCAGGCAATGGGTATACGAAGATACATGAGACACATACCCTGCCCTCAGGGAGCTCAAAGCCTAAATTATCTATCTTATTAAAAAAGAATAAAATTATCTTCCTTACAGAAAAATTCCAATTAACAAATGTAGAAGGAATGAGGGAAATAGAAAAGCACAACTGCATAATATTTGTATCAGGCAGTATCCACTGATGGATGCTAAAATTAGTAGGTGAAAATTTGAGGACAAACAGAATAGTTGCATAGTCTCAAACGAAACCAAAAAACCAAACCAAACACATTGCCATCAAGTCAATTCTGACTCACAGTAACCCTATAGGACAAAGTAGAACTGCCCCATAGGGTTTCCAAGGAGCAGTTGATGGATTCAAACTGTCGACCTTTTGGTTAGTAGCCGTATCACTTAACCACTAGGCCACCAGGGCTCCAGTCTCAAACTCTCTCCCTCAAAATATTTATTAATTACAAAGTGAAAGATAATAACTTTACAGTGGAGAAGCCTGGCAAACACCATCTTAACCAAGAGATCAAAGTTTGCATCACCAGTAATAAGACATACTGACATCATGTTGTTGCTGGATGCCATCGAGTTGATTCCAACTCACAGTGACCCCATGTGACAGAGTAGAACTGCCCCATAGAGTTTTTTAGGCTGTAATCTTTACAGGAGCAGATCACCAAGTCTTTGTCCCGCAGAGCTGCTGGATGAGTTCGAACTGCCAACTTTTCGGTTAGCAGCCGAGTGCTTAACCACTGCACCACCAGGGCTCCTTATCGACATCATATATTCCCTGATATCGTGCACTGAGAAAGGTACATCACCTCTGCAGCATTCTCGCCCAAAATTCATAATCTCAATCTAATCATAAAAAATACCAGACAAACCCAAATCAAGGAACATTCTACAAAATAACTGATCAAAACTGTCAAGGTCATGTAAAGCAAGGAAAGACTAAAGAACAATCGGTCACAGACTGAAGGAGACTAAGGAGATATGACAGCTAAATGAAATGTGTTATCCTGTATTGGATCCTGGAATTTGAAAAAAAAAAAGAGCTTTAGTTGAAAAATTGGTAAAATCCGAATAAAGCCTGTAGCTTAGTTAATAGTATTGTGCCAGTGTTAATTTCTTGGTTTGATCATTGTACGTCACTTATGAAAGATATTAACATTAAGTAAAGCTAATGAAGGGTATGTGGGCACTCCCTACATTATTTTCATAACTTTACTGAAAGTCTGAAATTATTTCAAAATAAAAAGTTTCTTTTTAATTTTAAGAGAATAGAATTATATCATGGCAAAACTGCCAGAAACCACAGTCACCATAACCCATTGGTCTCCCCACTGCCAGACAGTCACTCCTTGATTTATTCTCCACACCAAAACCAGACACCATTCTGCACCTATCACTCTCCACTCAAAACCCTACATGGCAAGTGCTCAAAGGGTCTTGTCAAAAGAACACAGGAGCCAGCTCGAAAGGGCTGCTACTACCAAATCTGGGGTACTACCACCCCCAGGAGTCATGGAGGCACAATGGTTAAGAGTTCAGCTGCTAACCAAAAGGTCATTGGTTCAAACCTGCCAGTGGCTGCACGGGAGAAAAGACCTGGTGATCTGCTCCCGTAAAGATTTCAGCCAGACATCTGGTGTCTTAAAAGCTAGCGAGCAGCCATCTAAGATGCATCAATCGGTCCCAACCCACCTGGAGTAAAGGAGAATGAAGAACATCAAAGTTACAAGGAAAGTATTAGTCCAAGAGACAGAAAGGGCCACATAAACCGGAGACTGCAACAGCCTGAGACCAGAAGAACTAGATGATGCCCGACTACCACCAATGACCGCCCTGACAGGGAATACAACCGAGAGTCCCTGAAGGAGCAGGAGAAAAGTGGGGTGCAGAACTCAAATTCTAGTAAAAAGACAAGACTTAATGGTCTGACTGAGACTGGAAGAACCCCAGAAAGCATGGTCCCCGGACTCTCTGTCAATCCAGAACTAAAACCATTCCTGAGGCCAACTCTTCAGACAAAGATTAGACTGGACTATGGGACATAAAATGATACTCGTGACGAGTGCGCTGCTTAGCTCAAGTAGATACATGAGACTAAATGGGCAGCTCCTGTCTGGAGGCGAGATGGGAAGGCAGAGAGGGTTAGGAGCTGGTTGAATGGACATGGGAAATCAGGGGTGGAAAGGAGGAGTGTGCTGTCACAGTATAGGGAGAGCGATTAGGGTCACATAACAATGTATGTATAAATTATTTTCTGAGAGACTAACTTGAATTGTAAACTTTCACTTAAAGTACAACAATAAAATTAAATTAAATTAAAAAAGATTTCAGCCTAGAAAATCTTATGGGGCAATTCTACTTTGTCCTGTAGGGTCATTATGAGTTAGAATCAACTCAACGGCCCACAACAATGACAACATAACCACTAAAAAGAAAAAGTAATGAAAGCTACAGATTATAACACAATGAACAAAGTAATAAACAAGCAAGCAAGCAAGCAAATGGGAGAGAAGGGAAAGCTCCTCCTTACAGTAGAATGCCAACTAATAAACACAGAAGTAATAATGGAGTTAAAAAAAAATCATCAATGGATGCTGAAACTAGTGGGTAAAAGTTTGATGAGGAACAAGATATTTACATAGCCTCAAAGTAGCTCCCCACAAATTACTTATTACCAACAAAGGGGGAAATAGTAACTTTTCAACAGAGAAGTCTGGCAGACAACAACATACCAAATGACCAAAGCTAAAATCACCAACAGTGGGACAAACTGACACGTGCCTTCTGACACAACACCCCGGGAAGGACACATCACTTAGTGTTCCTGCCAAAAGTGTATAACCTAAATGTGATCATGAGGAAAGATCACAAGAAGACGAACAGAGGGACCTTCTGCAAAATTACTGGCCTGTAGTCTTAAAAATGTCAAGGTCAAGAAAAGCAAAGACAGGCGGAGGAACTCTTCCAAATTAAAGGAGAACAAAGACCTATGACAACTAGATGCAATGTGTGATCCTGGACAGGATTCTGGATCTAGAAAAATAAAATAGCCATGTTGTTGTTGTTAGCTGCTGTTGAGTCAGTTCGGACTCATGGCAACCCCACGGGTGCAGAGTAGAACTGCTCCATAGGGTTTACAAGGCTGTGACCTTTCAGAAGCAGATCGCCAGGCCTGTCTTCAGATGCACCTCTGGGTAGTTTCGAATCACCAACCTTTTGGCTAGTAGTCAAGCACTTAACCATTTGCGCCACCTAGGGACTCCAAAATTGCCATAAAATGGTATTGTTGGGACAGTTGATGAAACCTGCATACGAACTTCAAATTAGATAGTAGTATTACATCGATCATAAATTTTATGATTTTGATAGCCTTACTGTTCTTAGAAAACACATACTTAAATATTTAGAGGAAAAATGTTACTATGTCGCCAACCTACACTTAAATGGTTCAGCAAAAAATTGCCTGTGTACATATACATACATATATATGTGTATATATATATACGTGTATATATATGTGTGTGTATATACGTGTGTGTGTATATACGTGTGTGTGTGTGTGTGTGTATATATATTATATATACATATATACAGTCATGAGCCACATAATGTCCATTAGGGCAACGTCAAGATACATCCCTGGTCCCATAAGGTTATAAAAGTGTTCAGAAATTCGGATGGGAGAACAGGATGTAGCAGATGAAGATCTGATCTGCCTCTCACTAGCTCTCCAGGTCCTGCCTGGGGCGGCAGGGGGCGGGGGTCCAAGAACCCATCCACCTCTGCCTGTCCCACCAAGCTCGCCTCAAGCAGGGACGTCGCATATGCCACCAGAACCACTGAGGGGGATGCTGCACTGCGGCCACTGCCTCACTGGGCCAGGTGCCCTGCACGTGACACCTGGCCCGAGGCTGGGGTTCCTCCTACAGTGGCGGCTGCCTGAAGGTCCAGAGTGTGGTAGTGGCAGGAGGAAGAGCAGGAAAGATGGCTGGGAGGAGGCAGAGGTGGAGGAGGAAGAGGCAGAGGAGAGGCGAGCAGGGCTAGAAGAGTTTAAAGCCCATTAGGGGACACCGGGAAGGCAGTCAGAGAGGGAGGAAGGAAGGCAGGGAGTGAGTGTCCATCACACAGGGCCGGCTCAGGCACGGAGCCAGTTTTCCCAAAGTCCCTCGGCTTGGCAGTGTGGGTCCCAACCACCTGGAAACATCCTGTGCACCTCTCTGCTGTAAATAACACGGGGTTCACACAACATCCAAATCACATCATGTTCTGTAAAATAGAGACGTTAAGCGACACATACCTGTACGCCCGTGCACGCACACACACACGTGTACATATACAGACAAACACTGGCATATATATATATATATATATATATATATGTGGAGAGAGAGAGAGGAAGAAGAGGGAAGAGTGGAAAATGATCAAGCAAATGGGGCAAAATGGAAACAATTGACTGTAGCGAAGGAATATACAGGAGTCCCTTGTATTTTTTGTTACAACTTTTCACTAAGTTTGAAATTATATCAAAGTAAGACATAAAATTACAACAGGCACGGGATCTTCTTTGGGTGATAGAAATATTCTAAAATGGGATCGTGGTGATGGTGACACACTTCTGTGAATTTATTAAAAGTCAATGAACTATAAAACAATAAAAATTAAAAAATAATTTAAAGGTACAAATACACGAACTCTCTGGTGGTGCCCCATTTCTCAGCCCCGTAGCCTGGTGCCCACCCATTTCTTGAACCTCCTCCTCCAGAACTCGCCAATACAAATCCTCACGCCATCACCTGGCTCTGCTCCTCACCTCCTTCCAAAAATATGGCACACACTCTGAATTCCCCCAAATTCCCTCTGCCTACTTTGTCCTCACTTCACCTCTCTGCTTACCTAAGACTTGTGCAAACTTCAAGGCCCGGTTGAAATCCCACCTCTTCCATCACTACAGCAATCCTTCCCTTATGACCTTTCACTCTGACAAATGAATTCCATCATCCTCATCTATGACACCGATAAAGCACTATTTGCTAGCCGTTATTCTAAGCACTTCACACGGATTCTCTCATTGAACTTCACAGTCCTACAAGGTCTATCATTGGCCCCATTTTACAGATGAGGAAGTCGAGTCTCTAGTGGCCTGTCCGAGATCTCTCAGGTGGTAGGTGATGGAGCCAGGACTCAAACTGGACCATTCTCGTACCAGAGTCTGCCTGGTAGCCACTGTGCTCTGCGTCCTCAGACCTCCTTAAACATTTGTTCTTTCACAGACAGACCCCCACCAGCTCCCCGAGGAGAGTGTCCACACCCGAACCTCTCTGACACTGTGCTCCCAGCAGGTGCCCAACAGCTGTTTGTCTGCCACAAGCCGAGTTCCAGAAAGGAGATGAGGGGGTTGCAAGCTCCGTCAAAAAGAGGAGCCAATTCTCCACCCCCCCGAGCACAGCCCAACTCCCTGGCTACTGCCCAAGGCCCGGCCGTCATCTGCTCCGGGTAATAAGTATTTGTATGGCGATAATTACAGCATTTGGGAAGAAAATCCCATTAAGCAAGAGCCCTGCCGAGCTGCTAATGCCGGCACAGAGCTGGAGGCGGCAATTCTGCCAAGTGCCCGTTTGCTCCCAATAAGGCAGGGCCTGCCCGTCCCTGCCGCCCGTCACCCAGCCCCAAAAGAGCACGGCCACCCCTGTTGGCAGCCTCTGGCAGCCTGGACACCGACAGCAGTCCCCTGCCTTGGAGAAGGGGCACCGAGGAAGGGTCAGCCCCTCTCCGTGTGCTGCAGGGCTCCCAGAGGACCCAGAGTGCCAATGAGGGAAGGGGAGAGCAGGGCCACGCTGGGATTCAGCATTGTGAGTGGTGCCCAAGCTCCTTTCATGTCCCTGCAATTCTGTCACCTTAATAACAATAATAACGCCACCATTTACTGGGCACTTGCCAGGCCCAGTACAAAGTGCTTCTTCGTGCATTGTCGAGTATCATCCTCCCAACCACCCTTCAGAGCAGGTTCTATTGTCATCCCCACTTACGGGCAAGGAAATAGGGGTTCCGAGAAGTTCCACTTTCCTCCAGAGTACTTATCCCCCATTTACAAGGATGTGTTTTTTCTCATATTATGTCATTCATTTCTACCTCCCCTGTTGTTGTTGGGTGCCGTTGAGTCAATTCCAACTCATAGTGACCCCATGTGACAGAGTAGAACTGTCCCCTAGGGTTTTCTTGGCTGTACTCTTTATGGAAGCAGATGGCCAGGTCTTTCTCCCAAGGAGCCACTGGGTGGGTTCGAACTGCCAACCTTTCAGTTAGCAGCCGAGCGCTTAAACCCTGCATCACCAGGGCTCCTCTCTGTCTCCACTGCTGGACTGAAGCTTGGGGAGAGAAGAGGTAGAGTCTGTTTCTGCTCAGCACTATTCACTTGGCACAATGCAGACCTTCAATAGATAACCTATCTGCTGAATGAGTGAATGAAACCCATAACTTGCCCAAGGTCGCCCAGCTGGTGAGTGGCAGAGCAGAGCTAAAACTCAGGCCGTTGGGCTCCACTGTCCGCCCTGTAGACTGCCTTGTCCCATCTCTAAATCTCAGGGAAGGGGGCAAAGATGTTCAGGGCCTGATGAAAAAGCGTGCTGAGGAGGTGAGCAGACAGACTCGGGGGTGGGGGAGGAGTTGGCAGCATAGACAACAGTCACATCCTTACCTCCCAAGTTCTCTTATGCCCCACCTGGACCCTCAAACCTTCATCTTGAGCTTCTCAAATAATGAAAATAATAATAATATCACCTACTATTTGAATCACCCTTTACCATGCATAAAGCATTTTCACAAACCTAAAACCAAAAAAATTAAACCAGTTGCCACCAAGTCAACTGTGACTTAGGTGACCACACAAAGTAGAACTGTGCCCCATAGAGTTGTCCATGGCTGATTTTTCAGAAGTAGATTGCCAGGT
The DNA here is from genome assembly GCF_000243295.1 of Trichechus manatus latirostris. Lineage (NCBI taxonomy): Eukaryota > Metazoa > Chordata > Mammalia > Sirenia > Trichechidae > Trichechus > Trichechus manatus. The sequence continues at coordinate 23,993,236 of NW_004443943.1, forward strand.
CTTTCTTCCAAGTTTTCTCTGGGTAGTCTCAAACCTCCAACCTTTCAGTTAACAGCCAAGCGCTTTCGCTGTTTGCACACCCAGGGACTCTTTCACAAACAGAGGGTGAGTAAATCCTCGCAAAGGCCCTGTAAGGTAGTAGGTGTTATTATCCCCAGAGGCAAAGGGAGAGTGGAACACCTTCCATGTACCAAGCACGGGGCCAGGCACTTTGCACGTATTTTCTCACTTAATCTTCACCATTAACTTGCAAAGCTATCATTATCACCTTTTATAGATAGAGAAGGTGCCTGGGTGGTAAAAACGGTTTGCACTCGGTTGATAATCAAAAGGTTTGTGGTTTAAACCTACCCAGAAGCACCTCAGAAGAAAAATACTGGCAATCTACTTCCATAAAGATTACAGCCAAGAAAACCCTATGGAGCAGTTCTACTCTGTAACACATGGGGTCACCATGAGTCAGAGCCAACTCGACAGCACAAAACCACACACATGGAGAAAGCGGGCCTCAGAGCAGGTAGAGTGATTTGACTGAGGTCCTGACACCAGCCATTCAGAGCCAGGGCTCCACTCCTAACCCCCAGCTCTAGCCCAGTGCACCTGCTGCTGGACCAGAGCCTGAGAGCAGCAGGCGGGTGCTCCGCCAGGCACAGCTTCCCCTGCACAGTGCAGGTCTCTGCTGCAGGAGACCACAGTGCCCTGCTCAGAGCATCCAGGCCAGGCAGGCTCCCAAGGCAGAGCCCACAGACACATCTGGGCCCCTGACCCCACCCACCATGACCACCATCCAATCATTGTTTGAATTTCCAAACAGGCTCCCCAAACAATCAGCCTCAGGGTGCCCTGGGCAGTCTTCCTTGAGCATGACTCCTCACTCTGCCCTGGTAAACGGGACCTCCAGACTCAGAGGGGGGCTGAGCCAGGAGAAAGCGTGGGCCTCCCAGGCCTCTGCAGCATGCCCCAGCTAGAACAGCATGGACAAACTGGCAAGGAGGCAAAGGGGATGTAACAAGGAAGGCAGGAGAGCAAGCCCTGTGACCTGACAGCAGCAGAACAGGCTGGCACCAGGGGCAAACAGAAGCCAGCTGCCTTCCCAGGGGCCCTTCCCACTCTCTCCATCCTCCGATGACCTTCCAGAGGGCCCTGTGGGATGCCTCTCTCTTCTCCACATCCACAAGGGGTGCCTAGTGTACAAATGCCCAGGGTGGAGGGGGGAAGCAGTTTCCACGCATACTGTACTCTCTTGTCACACTCCCCTGGACACCTTGGTCCAAAAGATTTCTTTTTGATTGTTGCTGGGAACACACAGAGCAAAACATACATCAATTCCACAATTTCTATAGATACCATTCAGTGACATTGACTATATTCTTCAAGTTGTGCAACCATTCTCATCCTCCTTTTCCAAACTCACTGTCCCCCAAGCTTCCTATCCGACCTTTCGAGTTGGAGTTGGTATTGCCAATCTGATTCCCCATCTTGATCAAAAGGGGGAGAAACATAGAACAGAAATTCAAATTCGCATAAACTCCAGATTTTCTGGAGCTGTTGAGGCTGGATGAACCCCCACAACTATTGCCATGAGATAATCTTCAAACCTTAAACCTTAAAGCAAAAATAGCCCCCGAAGTCTTCTTTAATCCAAAAGATTTTTTAAATTAAAAATCCACCTGAAAGTCAAGGTCCTTGAGTGGAAGGGGAAAAAAAAAATAGAGGCCACGGCTGGGTCCCTCTGAGCCTGGGACCTACAAAGAGATGATGCTTCCCAGGCCTCCCCCCTCCCCGCCCCCACCTGTGCTCTGTATTTTAATTGTTCCATTACATTGAATTATTTAGCATCCCTTCCCCACTCGGCCCACCAGCCCCAGAGCCCCTCTGGCTGAACCAATTTCCTCAGCAACTCTGGGGCCTGCACGGCCTCTTCTCACAAGTCCCCACAGCAAACCAATGACAGTTCCTGCCCACTTGGAGGGGACGGAGCCTGGGCCCGGAGTTATGGAATACGTGATCATAAAGTTGCCAGGCTTCACAGGCTGCCGTAGAAACTGCCCAGAGGACAAAAGGCGAATGCACAGCTGAAGTCTATAAAAATTTCAGAGCCTCTGAAGAAGCTGCTGTTTCAGGCTCTGATATCGCACAACACCCATATTGATTAGAGAGAGCATTTGCCGCAGTTATTTTAAATCCTCCTGGGCTCTCACCAATGCCTCTTTCAGGCTGTTCTTTTCCTCTTCAAATGGCTCGCTCTCGGCCTGCCTGTTGGAAAGGCAGGCTCCCTCTGCTTTCTACATCCCAATCCAAGAAGCTTTGTGCACATAGCAAAGACCAGACCTCCTCCCACCCCACCCCTAGGGTAACTCACCCCTGCATTCTGACTCTGAAGTCCTCAAGAGGAAAATTTCCAAATAGAGAAAGTCCTCCCTGACCCTTCCCAACCTCTCTTTCCAGCCCACTGGACACAGCACTTTTCAGCCACAGGGAAACACTGGCCTGTTCGCCTATCAGGCCAGTTACGCTCACACCTGCAGCCTTTTTGCACCTTCTGTTCCTTCTGCCAGGACTGCCTACACTCTCTGCTTGGCAAAATTCAACTCAACCACTAGCATCCTGGCAAAATGGCCCAACCTCTGAGAAGCCTCTTCATCCCATAAAAGGGCTTCCCACCCAATGCTCCCACTCCCAACGCTGCTGGTCTGGCCCTTTCCAAGGGCTTACGGCTGGATGTCCCCTGTTTGGTTCTCTAGACTGTATATCTCTTGAGAGCAGAGACCAGCTCACTTCCTGCTGGAGCCTCAGCACCCAGGGCAGTTGCTGGCTTCCTTACATTTGCTGAATTAATTAATGAGACTCCTCTCCTGACCCTATCATAAAAATGATGCTCACTTAGAGAGCATCATAACATAACTTCCCATACATTAGCTTCAGTCCTCACAAGAACCAGAGACATTATGTACCAGTAGCCCCGTTTTCCTGATGGAAACCTGCAAGGCTCAGAGAAGTTAAGTCACTTGCCCAAGATCACACAGCTAATAAGCAACAAAGCTGAGGCTCCAACCCAGGCAGTATAACTCCCACGGGCCCAACTCTTTCCTCCGAACTAGGAAATCTCACTTCCATCTCACTCGGACTGCAAAAAGGCTTAAGAGTTCATGAAAGTCAAAACAAACACCGTCCTAAAAAGTAAAGGTGGTGAGAGAGCAAAGACCAAGGAGATGGCGTCAAAATTCAAGATCAAAAGCAAAGGAGAGGGGTTAGTGTGTCCCAGATCTAGGCTGCTACCAGGGTAACAGCTGCAGGATAAATCTTTCCATGAACAGAAAAGGGGACCAGGCAGAGAAGGTGACCCTGCACTCTTAAAGTCTTCTGGAGCCCTCATGGTGCAGTGGTTAAGAGCTATGGCTGCTAACCAAAAGGTTGGCAGTTTGAATCTACCAGCCGCTCCCTGGAAACCCTATAGGGTAGTTCCACCCTGTCCTATAGGGTCGCTATGAGTCAGAATCGACTCGCCAGCAACTGGTTTGGTTTTTTGGATTTTTTTCTTTCTTTTTGGACTGGCTGTGTCCACACAGGCTGAAGCTACCCCAGGGAGTCTTGGTCCAGCCACTCCCCACTCTACCATTTCCCCCTCATCCCACAACTCACAGGCACACACACACACTCACACACAGAGTGATGCCCATCCAGGCACAGAAGATTGAAAATTCTCCAAAACCTCCAAGGGAATTTTCCAGACTCAGCCAAGAAGAGTCTGGGGCAAATGTATCTCACTAATTGCTGACCTGGGTACGGAGTTTGATCCAGGAGACAGCTCTTCCCAGGGTCAGATTTCTGTCTCTGACCAGCTGGGAGCCATGAAAACGTGCTCAAAAGTTATCAAAATAATGTCTGCCTTTCCCGCGAGCCACTGCAGTCGCCAGGAGGGTGGGAAGAAGGAGTAGGCAGGTTTCAAAGGAACCAGCAGTCTTCTCCAAAGTTCAGTTAAAACATCTCCTGGTGTAGTAACCAACCTCCGCGAGCAGCACAAAGGCCCTGCGTGTGATCAAATCTCTACACACACGGCCCACATAGGGGGCTCTCACAGCCTCGGACACTGAGGGGGCACGACAGATCCTGTGAATTCACACCGACTCACATTCTGCAGAAGAATCTCCAGAAACAAATTATACAGGTCTGTAAACACACACAGGCTAACCATACACACACACACACACATTCTATAAAGCTCAGCCGGTTTAGAAAGGGCTGAGTTTCCTCAAGAATTCAGAAGTGGAGAGAACAAGGGGAAGAGAAATGATGGTTTTTAGGACTTGTCATGGTCAATTTCATTTTCCTTGGATCTCCCACTCCAAGCTTCTGATCTCTCAGCATTATTCACCGGGCCGCTTCCAGGACACATCTCCTGTCTAGGTGCTGAGTGCAACATACCCCAAGCCCCAAGCCCCAAGCCCTTCCGTCCCATTGTCTGTCTGGGTTGGGGATGGCAGGATGTGAGGGGGTGGCCAGGTGGGGGACCAATGCCTGCCACCTGCAAGGGAAGTATACTTGAGGCTCTGGGGCAAACAATAGGGAGGAGGGGAAGACTAATATCTTCAACCCAATGCCACCATGTCGCCCATCACTAGCCCTCGGAGCCCAAACCCACACACTCGCTCAGAGCACATCCCAAGGGCCATGTGTGCAAAAGGAGATCTTGTGCCTGGCGAGTGTGGGAAGCTTCCCTCCTGGGTGCCAGAAAGGCTTTCTGGCACAGATTCGCAGGCACCCTGTAGGAATCAAGTGCTGGCGCAGTGGGAAGGGCCTGCCGGTGCTGAGCGCGGGTGCAGGTGTGCAGATTGGCGGCTGACAACCCTGGCGAGGGCCATTTGAATCCCAAGGAAAGGGAAACAACTGTGCCCCTGTTCCTGGCTCGGGAAAGACCCTCTAAGCCACTGGCCCGTCTAGTGGCTGCGGAGCTGGGGCCACAACGGTCCTGCTCCCACCCCCAGCCCTGAATTGCGTCTGAGTTGGGAGGGCCATCTCGGGCCTCCCTGTGGGCCGGGGGCTGGAGGCTATACTCACAGGCGCTCGGTGCTCCGTGGGATGTTCTTGGGGACGGCCTGTAGCCCCGTGCCGTGGCAGTCCACCGTGGTGCCAGTGCAGGTGCAGAGGGCGGGGCACGCCGTGGCACCCAGGCGCCACGCAGCTGTCCACAGCAGCAGCCAGAGCTCGGGCCGGACGAGCCCCGCTGAGGGCCCCCTCCGGGGCATCGGCACCATGGTGCCCTCGCCGCGTCCCGCTTGCGCGCCGCTTACCATCCCCGTCCGGGGCCGCCTCCAGGTGCAGTCCCGGGGCAAAGCCACCAAAGAGACCGCGGGCCTGTGCGCTGCGTCCTTGCGGTCTAGGAGGCACCTTGCTCCTCCAAGCGACGGTGCCTGTGCGCGGACGCAGGGAGGGCGCCTCGGACGGAGGGCGCTCGGCTTCTCTCCTGTTTCTCGCTGGCTCCGTCTCCCTCTCTCCCTCCCTCCAACTCCCAACTGACTGCTGCGAGGAGGAAAATGGGCAGGCCCCGCGCGAGCACGCACCCCGCGCGCGCGCACACACACACTCACACACACACACACACACACACACACACACACTCACACTCTCACACCCGCACGCTCGCCCCCACCCGGCAGTCATCCATCAATCGAAAAGCACACACCCAGGGCCAGACTCCTCCCCACCCCGGGGCGCCCCCCGGCCCCCGCCTCCCGACGACCCCTCGGCTGCGGCTGTGAGCCGCCGAGAGCGGACTAGAGCTGCGGGGGAGGGAAGTGCGGCCCTGACTCAACCTGCCCGGTGTGGGCCCTCGCCGGCCACACACACACCCCGAGGACGCGCACACTTAGACGCAGGCACCTCGGTACTGGCGGCCCCAGCTGCTAGTCCAGAGAAGAGAGAATCTTATCTTGCTGTCTGGATCCCTCCCCCGGGGCCACAGCCAAGCTTCCCCCGACGGGCGGAAGCGGCCTCCAGGCCCCACCAGACTTGCTTTGTCATTTCTTGGTGAAAGGAATCCCCGCGCCCCAGGTGGCCTCTCCAAGCCACCTACCTTAACCTGGGACCTTAGGCCAGAATCTTGGGGGAGGAAGGACACAAAAGCACTAGGCCAAGTACAACCGTCCCTCCCTCAACATATTCTCCGCAAAAGAGGGCAGCAACCCCACTTCACAGAGGGGAGCGCTGAGGCCAGCTGTACCAGGTTGAGAATAACCCTGATTTGTACATTTGCACACCAGGGAGATGTCATTTCTGTCCATGCGGGCTACACTGGCTTCCGTTGGGGGTCATCAATGGGGGACTGGAAATCTAGCAAATATCCAACAATGTTCCACCATCTCTGGCAGATGAAAACAGATCAAAGCTAGTGTTCAGGGGAGTCTGTAAAGAGGAAAATATCATCAAAGAACAGCAGAGACGGGGCTGGAAAAGGGCTGGGGAGCCCTGCTCCCAAGAGAAGCACCCTGACCACCTAGACCAGACCCCAGAACCTTTAAAAAGTCCCTTAGGCCGGGACTTTTTTCACTCTGAGATAGATGTGCACATGGTTGTGGGTTTGGGTGTGTATGAGATATCCAGGTGGAGACACAATTAATTATCCTCAACCCCAGAAAAGATGAAGAACCTCCTCCAAACCAAGGAAAGGTGTGGTTTGTTGGTGCGCCACAGAACCTAGGCATCATCTGGCTGCTGAGCCAGCCCCGGCTGCCTACAACCGAACAAGAAGAAAGAATTGAGCATCTCAAGAAGAACCTGTCTCGCAGGAGTTGGCTCCTTGGGTTTCCTCTTGGGAAAAAAACAAAAAGAAAGGTAGCTGGGTCCAAGAGGTGGCCAAGAGTAGGCACAATGTGGGTAAAATTGGGGAGGAGGGAGAGATAGTCTAGGCTCCACAAGATTAAAGCCTTATCACCCACCAAGCACCAGAAAGTTACGGGTTTTCCTTCTTTTTTGTCTTCCATCTTGATGAAAGTTTTGCACTTATCTCCACTGTCACAGCCCAGACAGAACTGTGACCAGTATCTCCCGAACTCACGACTAACATGGCTGATTTTATGGGCTTTGACACTTCTTGTTTTCCTTCTCAGAAAGTTTTCACATCCCCCTGCCCATGACCTCCATCCAGGGCCATGGGTTCTTGAGCCTCAATCCAATGACAACTCTAGGGAGGGGCCTTTCTCAGCGGTTCCAGTGTGGTGTGATTTTAGGAGACCTTCCCACAAATCCCTGGGTGGAGCAAATGGTTAATGCACTCGGTTGCTAACCAAAAGGTTGGAGGTTCAAGTCCACCCAGAGGCACCTCGGAAGCAAGGCCTGGCAATTACTTTAGAAAAAAATCAGCCACTGAAAACCCTATGGAGCACAGTTCTACTCTGACACACATAAGGTCGCCACGAGTTGGAGTCGTCTCGATGGCAAGTGGTTAACTGGTTCCACAAATCAGGCCAGAGCTCTGCAGCCTTCAAGGGGGCCTCTCCTGTCTTCCTCACAAACTCCTACTCCTCCTCCACAGGGGTTCAGTCACGCCTCCCTCGGTGGCCCTCCCCAGATGCCTCAGGGGCCAGGGCCAGGCCCAGTTAAATCCTCATTCCTCTGCGCCTGCTGCTTTGTTTATCCCCTCGAAGCAGAAGCACATTAAGGCTGGAGCTCTGTTTACTTACTTGACTCCTTCTCCAGATACTTCCCCTGGGGCAGAGACAGCCCTGAGGTAACTTCCTCACTTTGGCACTTACCCCAGCACCTGGCACTTAGTAGGCCTGTCACAAATGACACTCAAACTGTTGAAGATGTTTGTCTGCAACCTTCTGCTCCTGGGTGCTTCCCCCACCCCCTGACCTCGGAGGGCCCCTAGGAAGCCAGGCCTCATGTGGGGAAGGGGCAGAGTGTTGATTAAGCAGGCGATATGCCCTGGGGTCCGCAGAGTGGCAGGATAACGTGGTGTGAGGACGGGTGGGAGCGGGCAGGGTGCTGCAGAATCAGCCCTGCCTGCGATCCCTAGGGCTAGCCCCTACCCTAGAAGCTTCCACACTAGCCTGGACAGTGAATCCCAAGCAGGCATGGAGCCAAGTTGTCACAGCCTGGCAAGGCCTGGTCTTTCCTTTGAAGACGGGAAGGAAAGAGGCCCCCTCTCAGATCCAGGACAAAGAATCCCCCCATCAGCCCATCATGGGAGGCCCTGCCCCAGCAGCCGGGCAGCTCCCCAATTTGGCTCCCATCCTCAGTTCCTCCACCCCAGAACCTGGCCGGCTCCCCAATTCGAGAGGCAGCTCGCCGTGAATGAACACAGCTCATTAGCGTTCCCAGCACATTTACTCGTTAAACAACCGCCTGGCCAGCCACACACCCCTAAACCCCCCTTTGCTTTTTCAATTTCCTCTCTCATGCCCCTCCCTCTGTTGGATCTCCCTACCCCCTCCCTGCAGCCGGGCCACCTGCTCCCTGCACACGGGTGGGGAGGAGGCAGGCCTGGCATGTTGCTGCTGCCAGGAATGTTCCACCAAGCCCGGCTCTGCCACTGGCCACCGCAGGGCAGCCCCCAGAGGGGAATTCGGGATTGGGTTGTTTCCATCCCCTGTGGTGTAAGCCTACTCTTGAGTCCCCTCTGCTACAGCATATTTGTGCTGCAGTTAAGGGCACTTCCTGCCTGTGACTTGGGAGAGAGCCCCCTCCTTCCAGCTTTCTGCACAGGGTCCCCTCCTCCACCTCCACCAGCCCCTCCCGGAGCACCAAGAAGGTGGAGAACCTGCATAAGACCTGGGGAGCACTGTGGTTTGTGTTTCCAAACAGCCAAAGGCAAAAATGAGACAGAATGCCTGCTATTCAGACATGCGTTACCAAACCAAACCCTTTGCCGTTGAGTCAATTCCCACTCATAGCGACCCTATAGGACAGAGTAGAACTGCCCCATAGTGTTTCCAAGGAGTGGCTGGTAGATTCGAACTGCCAACCTTTTGGTTAGCAGCCATGGCTCGCTGTAGCTCTCAACCACTACACCACCAGGGCTCCAGGCATTGTACAGGACTCCATAATTCAATGGGGAATAAGACACACGAAATGGCATTCAATGAACTCACAGTCCAGTGGAAGGGCAGAAAGAGGAAATAGGAAAGCCCATCCAGCATGATAAATTTGGTAAGAGGTAATGTGGAATTGCGGAGGAAAGAACCAGAACCCTGAATGTGGGTCATAGAGTAGGGCGGCTGGAAGGCTTCCTGGAAGAGGGGGCACTTGAACAGAGTCTTGAAGGATAAGTAGGCTTTAGCTAGGCAGAAAAACAGGACGAAAGGCTTTCCCAGCAAAGGGAACTGCGTGAGGACAAAGACATGGAGCAGAGCAGATTGGTAAACTGTGGTAAGTTCCACAAGGCTGGAGTGTGGCAGAGGGTGCAGGAGGTTAGAGAGGTGATGGGGGTACACCCCAGAGGCCCTCGTGCAACCCTTCTCTGGCTTTACTGGGCTTTCAGAAGCACCTGGCCTGTCCTTGTGCTCAATCACACATACATATATATTTGTGCTTGGAAATGCACTATCTCTGTAACCAGTGGCAATTGTTGCTTCTGGGGAGAGGACCTGGATGGTGGCAGGGAAGATAGTTTCAACGTATGCTTTTTTCTACTGTTTGAATTTTTTACCCTGTGTAGTATAACCTAAACTACCCTCCCCCCAACCATTACATTTTTTTTTAATCTCCTAGGGTGCTTATTATAAATGCCAATTCCTAGGACCCATCCTGGATCTTCTTAATCAGAATCTGCACTGTTAGCAAGCTGGGAAGGGAAATGAGGCAGTGAGATTCTGATGCATGTGGTCCTAGAGACCATGCTCTAAGAATCAAGGTTTGGTGTGCTCAGTTAATGAGTTTGAACATGGACCTGAAAACTCTGGGGAGTCATTGAAGGAAGTAGCCTAGCAGGGACAAAGGGTATGAGGCCTGCCTGCCTTTCTCCTGTCCGTTTCTACACACTGTTAGCAAGAATGAGGCACATCAAACAGAAGGATAGCCACACCAGGGGCAGGGGAGCTGGTGGCGGAGGAGACAGGAGCCGTGTGATGTGGATGTATAGTAGCTTCAATCACAAAATGTCAAAGCTGAAAGGGGATTAAGAAATGACCAAATCCACTTGTACGCTGAAAACTATAATACACTGATGAAAGAAATCAAGGAAGACCTAAGTAAATAGAAGGACTTCCCAGTTCCTGGACTGGAAGACGTAATATTGTTAAGATATCAATATTAACCAAAGTGATCTATAGATTCAACTCAATTCCTATGAAAATTCCAACGATCTTTTTTGCAGAAATGGAAAACCCAATCCTCAAATTTATATGGAATTGCAAGGGGCCCCAAATAGCCAAAGCAATCTTGAAAAAGAACAAAGTAGGAGGACTCACATGTCCCTGCTCCAAAACATGCTATAAAGCTACAGTAATCAAAACGGTGTGGTACTGGTATAATGATAGACTCACAGACCAATGAAATAGAATTGCGAGTCCAGAAATAAACCTATACACCTATGGCCAATTGCTTTTTGACACAGGTGCTAAGTTCATCTAAGGGAGAAAGAATAGGTCTCTTCAACAAATGGTGCAGGCGCAACTGGATCTCCACATGCAAAAGAATGTAACTGGACCCATATCCACACCATATAGAAAATTAATCCAAAATGATCAAAGACCTAAAACCATAAAACTTTTCGAACAAAACATAGGAATAATGCCTCAGGACCTTTGTCAGTGGATTCTTAGATATGACACCCAAAGCACGAGCATCAAAAGACAAAATAGATAAATTGGACTTCATCAAAATTAAAAACTTTTGTGCATCAACAGACTTTATCAACAAAATGAAGAGCTAACCTACAGAATGGGAGAAAATACTTGGAAACCATACATCTGATAAGAGTTTAACATCCAGAATATATAAAGAACTCTCCTACAACTTAACAACAAAAAATCAAACAACCCAATGTGTATATGTATATATATATATACACAACCATGCACTGCATAATGTCCTTTCAGGCAACGTCTGGCCATATAAACATCTGTGGTCCCATAAGGTTATAACAGAGTTTAGAAATCCTGATCGGAGAATGGGATGTAGCGGACGTAACCGGACATATGGAATACAACAGCTTCCCACATGTAACACATGTATCTCATGTGTCTTGTATGCAAAGAGATTGTGCTACCAGGCATATAATGGTACAGTACATATATAACCTATAGTACATATGTCTTGATAGTCATAACAAACACCTATGTTACTGGCTTATGTATGTACTGTACTTTCTACCATTATTTTAAAGTGAACTTGCCCTACTTATAAATAAAAAGTTTACCATATAACAGTGAATGCTCCAACGCATAGGCAGCAGCATCTAGTCTCGCATATCACGTGTCTCTTGAGTATTGTAGCATTATCTCTTTGTTTAATTTTCTTTTAAAAATATTACCATAAAATGCCTCATGGCTCCCAAATGCAGCAACAAGAGGCAAAGGAGAAGTATCAATTTGGAAGTGAAACGAAAGGTTATCAAGCAACACGAATGTGGAAAATCAGTAAATGCTATTGCTCGCAATTTAGGGTGTTCGCACAAAGTTCAAATCATATAACATCCTGTATCACAGAACATATAGACATTAAGTGCCATATGACTGTATATATATATATAAACATTTGCCATTTCAATCATTTTTATGCATACAATTTAGTGACATTAATTACATTTACCATGTTGGGCAACCACATCACTGTTTCCAATGTTTCTCATCACCCATAATAGAAACTCAGAACCCCTTAAGCAATATCTCTTCATTCCCCCTCCCGCTTGCACCTGGAAACCACTAATAAACTTTTGTCTCTAGCATTTGCCTATTCTAGATATTTCACGTAAGTGGGATCATACAGTATTTGTCCTTTTCTGTCTTGCTCGTTTCACTCAGTATAAAATTTTCAAGATTCATCCATGGTGTAGCATGTATCAGAACTTCATTTGTCTTCATGGCTGAATAATATTCCGTTGTATGTGTATACCACATTTTGTTTATCCATTCATCTGTGGCTGGACATTTGGGTTGTTTCCACATTTTGGCTCTTTTGAAAAATGCTGCAGTGAACATTGGTGTACAAGTCTCTGACTTCCTGCTTTCAAGCCTTTTGGGCATATACCTCACAGTGGAATTGCTGGGTCCTATGGTAATTCTGTTTAATTTTTTGAGGCATCACCAATCACCACACTGTTTTCCACAGCAGCTATACCATTTCATATTCCAGCAGTGTACATGGGTTACAGTTTTTCCAAATCTCTGCCAATGTTTGATATTTTCCATTTTTTCTGATAATAACTGTCCTAGTGGGGGTGAAAGGAATCCCGGTAATGCAACGGTTAAGCACTTGACACTAAACCAAAACGTTGGTGGTTTGAACCCACCCGCGGCTCCGCAGGAGAAAGACCAGGTGACCTGCTCCAGTAAAGAGTACAGCCTAGAAAACCCTATGGGGTAGTTCTTCTCTGTCACATGGGGTCACTATGAGTTGAAATAGACTCGATGGCACCTAACCACAACAACAACCAAACCAAAAAACCAAATCTGTTGCCGTAGAGTCGATTCCAACTCATAGCCACCCTATAGGACAGAGTAGAACTGCCACATACAGTTTCCAAGGAGCAGCTGTTGCTGTTGTTGTTAAATGCCATAGAGTCAGCTCCGACTCATAGCTACCCCATGTACAACAGAACGAAACACTGCCTGGTCCTGCACCATTCTCACAATTGTTATGCTTAAACCCATTGTTGCAGCCACTGTGTCAATCCAGCTCATTGAGCATCTTCTTCTTTTTCACTGACCCTCTACTTTACCAAGCATGATGTCCTTCTCCAGGGACTGATCCCTCCTGATAACATGTCCAAAGTTTGTGAGACATAGTCTCGCCATCCTTGCTTCTAAAGAACATTCTGGTTGTACTTCTTCCAAGACAGATTTGTTTGTTCTTTTGGCAGCCCACGGTATATTCAATATTCTTCGCCAACACCACAATTCAAAGACATCAATTCTTCTTCAGTCTTCCTTATTCATCGTCCAGCTTTCCCATGCATATGAGGCGACTGAAAACACCATGGCTGGGGTCAGGCACACCTTAGTCTTCAACATGACATCTTTGTTTTTTAACACTTTAAAGAAGTCTTTGGCAGCAGATTTGTCCAATGCAACTCGTCATTTGATTTCCTGACTGCTGCTTCCATGGGTGTTGGTTGTGGATCCAAGTAAAATGAAATCTTTGACAACCTCAGTCTTTTCTCAGTTTATCATGATGTTGCTTACTGGTCCAGTTATGAGGATTTTTGTTTTCTTTATGTTAAGGTGTAATCCATACTGAAGGCTGTGGTCTTTGATCTTCATCAGAAAGTGCTTCAAGTCCTCTTCACTTTCAGCAAGGAAGGTTGTGTCATTTGCATAATGCAGGTTGTCAATGAGTCTTCCTCCAGTCCTGATGCCCCATTCTTCATAGAGCCCAGCTTCCCGGATTATTTGCTCAGTATACAGATTCAATAAATATGGTGAAAGGATACAACACTGATGAACACCTTTCCTGACTTTAAACCATGCAGTATCCCCTTGTTCTGTTTGAATGACTGTCTCTTGGTCTATGCACAGGTTCTGCATGAGCACAATTTAGTGTTCTGGAATTCCCATTCTTTGCAATGTTACCCATAATTTGTTATGATGCACACAGTCAAATGCCTTTGCATAGTCAATAAAACGTAGGTAAACATCTTTCTGGTATTCTCTGCTTTCAGCCTGGATCCATCTGATATCAACAATGATATCCCTCATTCCACGTCCTCTTCTGAATCCGGCTTGAATTTCTGATGGTCCCCTGTCAATATACTACTGCAGCCGCTTTTGAATGATCTTCAGAAAAATTTTACTTGTGTGTGATATTAATGATATTGTTTGATAATTTCTGCATTCGATTGGATCACATTTTTTGGGAATAGGCATAAATATGGACCTCTTCCAGTCGGCCAGGTAGCTGTCTTCCAAATTTCTTGGCATAGATGTGTGAGCACTTCCAGTGCTGCACCCGTTTGTTGAAACATCTCAGTTGGTATTCCATCAATTCCTGGAACCTTGATTTTCGCCAATGCCTTTAGTGCAGCTTGGACTTCTTCCTTCAGTACCATTGGTTCCTGATCGTAGGCTATCTCCTGAAATGGTTTAAAGTCAACCAGTTCTTTTGGGCATAGTGACTGTGTGTATTTCTTCCATCTTCTTTTCATACTTCCTGCATTGTTTAATGTTTTCCCTGTAGAATCCTTCACTATTGCGACTCGAGGTTTGAATTTTTTCTTCAGTTCTTTAAGCTTGAGAAATGCCGAGCACGTTCTTCCCTTTTGGTTTTCTATCTCCAGCTCTTTGTACATATTATTATAATACTTTTCTTTATCTTCTCAAGTCACCCTTTGAAATCTGTTCAGCTCTTTGACTTCATCATTTCTACCTTTTGCTTTAGCTACTCAACGTTGAAGAGCAAGTTTCAAGTATCTTCTGACATCCATTTTGGTCTTTTCTTTCTTTCCTGTCTTTTTAATGACCTCTTGCTTTCTTCATGTATGATGTCCTTGATGTCATTCC